>NC_143566.1:102338750-102689375 GCF_054136105.1 Typopeltis vanoorti
AGTTAATCTGTTGGGTGAGGCTAGTCACTGCAGATTCCACATCTTCTGGTGTGCATATGTGAGGGATAGGTTCAATTTGATCCCTAAGTGCCTTAGACAATCTCGCCCACGATATGCCTGAATGAGAGGGAGGAGATAGGCATTCTTGTTCTCCCAATTGCACTAGAATTGGGTTCTGATTCGACAACAGCTCGTTTAGTGATTTAAGGCTGTACTGTAGTTTAATATCTTGCAGGATAGTTATATTCAGGATGTCAGCAGTGCCAGACGTACTGAGATGAGTTGGTTCGGTAGTTCCAGCCACAACAGCATAGTTTGACCCTGTGTAGTTGGAAAGGATGCGGCCATTTTTATTGGTAGATTTACTGTTCCAGGCAGGATGTTTTGCATTGAAGTCTCCAGCGATGACGACCGGTCCTTTTACTCCAAGGATGGCATCCAGATCTGAGGTCAATAATGTCTTTAATGGAGGGTTGTAAGCAGAAAAAATTTTAAGGTTTCCAATTGAGTTTGTGAGGACATTAATTCCTGTGATTTCGAGGTTGGTTGTAGGGTTAGTTATTGAATGATGGTTGATAGAGTTTTTGATAAGGGTGGCTGTACCTCCACCTCTATACCCAAGTCTGTCGTTTCTGTAAATCTGATACCCTCTGATTTTTAGGGTGTCAGCAGGCCTTAGGTGAGTTTCATTGATTAGAAATATATCTGGGTTGTATCTATTATTGAATTCCTGGATTTCTAACAGATTATTTTTGACACTGTTGGCATTCCAAGCGATAATACTAAGCTAATATGGGGCGATTCTTTTCCTATGCATCAGAGAGTGCAGATAATATGGATTGGGTTTGCTGTAAGAATCTTTTTGTAACACTTAGTGATGGATTTCAGTTGCTGAAATCCTTTAGCATGTTTGCAAGAGAATAGGTGATAATAGCTGATAGATTTCAATGTAGATTAGTCAGGTTCTGGGTATGTACTATCTGTTTGGAGTGGGCCACATCAGCATATGTTCTCGCTTGATGTTGAAGATTCATTTTCTTAAGGGGCTCAGTTAATGATGGGCGAGCTTCAGGAACTCTCACACAGATGAAGAGGTAGATTGATTATTTGAATCGTTCCATCTGTTTTTGGGGTGATATATACACCCTCTATAATTAGCAGGGTGAGGACCCCCACAATTAGTGCACTTAGCCAGGGTGGATTTTGGCTTGCTGCAGGTATTTGTGGGGTGATTCTTGCCACATTTCAGGCATCTGAACTGATATTAAATCTGATACCATATTAAACTAGATGTGATCATCTATAATCATTCCTAACCATTTGTCTTATGGACATTAGCCACTGCTAAATAATCACTTAAAAGTCCTTAAATACTGTCCATACTCGATTAATAGACTGCAATGATTTTTCCCCTTTACCGACTGGGTAATTATACAACAAAATCTCTACTTTACCATATCTTGGGGCAGGGTTTCCCTTTCTGTCTGAACTGTCCTTCTTTGTTTGAATTACCCTTCTAATCCTCCATAAGTCTGCGTCCACATGGTGGGTCACTATGGTCATCAGTTTCCCTCGTCTATTCTCGGTCTGTTTCGGGCCTTCCTCCACTCCAGCTACCGGTTATAATGTACGTCCGCGATAGTATTCCATCGGCACTTTCAGCAAACGCCGTATCTGCCGACATCTCACTCCTTAATACCGGCAGAAGTTCAGACATCGAAGGGAAAGGCGCACCCTCCGATATCGAACTGCCGCCACGAACACCACCAGGAACCACCGGTCTACGAGAGAGTCAAATCATCATCCAGGGAAACAGGCGAAAAAAGCCCTGAGAAGGAGGTGCAAACCCTTTTTATTCTTCCTTCACTCCCCCTCTTTTCAGCACCCTGTTCTTACCACGATAGCGCCCTCTTACTCTTTTTTCTGCGATCTTTTCCCACCCGCTACTTTCATCGACAACGGCAACTTCGGTACATCGCGAGATCATAGCATCGTCTTCCGGTAACCGAATGTGCGTCAATCTCTGAGATTTAAAATTGCCTCAGGCCCGTCCGTCACCTTTGGACTATTGCTCACATCTAATTTACGCATTCATATAATACTACTTTATACACGAAGTTCTTTACATGGTCTTACAATTCTGCTAAAATAAAGTAATTCTATTTCCATTTACAGTTGGTACTTTAATTCTTCTGCTTGAGTACAAGTTTTTCTCTCAGCTGATTTTTCTGACTTGTTAAATCCTGAATGACTTAATTCTTTAATAAAGTTCTTCATTCAGGATGTAACATTGTCTTATTTGATCTAAAAATTCTAGTGACCTTTATGGGAGGTAGATCCTGAACGTTACTATTTCATCCGTGTCAATATCCTCGGAGACTCCTCGTAGGAACACTTTCAGGTTTTTTTCAGAGGCAAGTGAAAATGTGTGATTGTTTTCCTCTTGTGTGCAGCTCCTTTGTAAGATTTCTATAATCAGCCACTGTGGCGGGCTGAATTTGTATGCCCTCGTCTACATTTTTAGCAGATCTATAAGTCGTTTGTAAGTTAGGTATGATGGTTCTTAGTGTTGTTCATCTCTGTTATTCCCTTAGGATAATCGGTGGCACCTTTTCGTTGGGGAGGCAGAGGGATCTGATATGGGAGCGTCCTCATTCGTACCAACATCATTTGTTGGCTCAGCAGCGAGAGTTTTCTGCTTGTTATGAGAGTGTATCTCTCCTTGATCAGAAGGATTAGAGGTAGAGACAACTAGATTGAGTTTTTCCTCCATTTGAGGAGAATCTTCATTTTCCTCAACGTTGACTTCGGGGTGAAGAATATAGGTTTAAGTAACCAGGGCAATCCCGTTCAAATTTCTTGAGAAGCTTTTTAATTAAGTGAGTGCTACCCCTTTGTCGAGTGACTCGATCATGATGTCGGGGTCGATCATACTAGCAGGCCATGTCAGTTTGAACTTCTTTTGGAGTTTATTAACAAGCACAAGAGCCGGATCTTTATCGAGCAAATCAGTGATTACATCTAGACCAGGCACGCTCATATCGATTTATTTGCGTATGAGCTCTATTAGAAATCCTGCAGGTCTAAAGACCTGCCAGCAAAAATTTTGTAGACTATCAAATCAAAGTCTTACCTTGATATTTCACAAAATGAAGAATGCTTACCTCTATATATCATATATCATACAGAAATCCAAAAATCACGATGCTGCATAACTGTATACTCCTTCGATCCATGTTTGTACTTCATGCTGAGTTTCTTTATTAAAATTTTCATTATTTAAAATTTCAAAACGTGCATCGTAAATTTCTCCTAACTGATATCGTAGAGGGCGGATTGCATTAATTTTACTTTCCCATCGCGTTTCTGATGGCTGTTTCAATGTTAATTTTTTACGAACTTAAAAGGATTGCCCAAAGTTTGTAAGAGAATGAAAAGAAATTGTATTTTTCTTGAATAATTGCAAAGAAACTAATTGTGTGTGCATCATTAATAATTAAATTTAGAGTATGAGCAGCACATGGCACGTAAAAAGCTCGAGGATTTTTGTTCAAAAGCAAATTTTGGAGCCCATATTTTTTCCCTTTCATATTTTCCCCATTGTCATATCCTTGACCTCGCATTTCTTCAATGGGAATGTTCCATTTTTCCATTATTGTTGCATATAAACCACGTCCTGTGGAATCTGATATATCTGCAACCACAGCAGCAAACCTGGAAAGATATCTCAGGAAATGGAGAATATCTGTGAATGCTGACAAAAGTACTGCAATTCTCTTAACAAGACGGAAGGCATCGCAACACGGAGAAGTCAAACTTTTCAACACAACTATTCCATGGAAATCCAGCACAAAATATTTAGGTATTCAACTAGACAGCCGCCTCAACTTTAACTCTCACATCTCTCATGCCTGCAACAAAGCAAACTCAGCAATTGCTCAACTCTACCCCCTACTCAACCATAGAAGCAAAGTCAGCCCAGAAAACAAATTAAGAATATACAAGGCAATCATCAGACCCATACTGACCTATTGTTCACTAGCATGGAGCCACACCTCTCCTAGCAACATCAAAATATTACAAATAATCCAAACTAAATGCCGCCGAATGATCTTCGATGCCCCGTGGTTTGTAAGGAACACCATCCTCCATCAAGAGGGAAACCTGCCAAATATTTCTCCTCCAGATAGCAACCAAGTACTTTACTCAAACATCACTCCATCCCAACCTACTCATTCGTGAGTCATCAGATTAGAATGAAAAAAACAGATGGAAACATAAACGCCCAAAGGCGGCCCTGATCACTGATTGAAATCTTTCAACACAGCCCTAAATAGGGTGAGCCAAGTGCTCAAAACTTTCTTCCTTTAAACCAAGAATCATTCATAGCGATGAAGAGATCAGAGTCCACGGGACTGATATCCATCAAAGCCACATCAGTTAACAGTGATATATCTGCAAAACCTAAAACGTTTTCCCTGATCTTGACAATTCCATTGTCACAGGAAACAAAGCGAATAATAATGGTCATTTGTTCTGTTTTACTTGCATCAGGTGTGCAGTCTAAAATTATGGAATAATATTTAGATTTTCGAATTGATAATAAAATTGTATCCCTGATTGCGTTACTTAAAGTTTCCAATATTTCATTTTGACTGTCTTTCCTTAAATAGTGTACTCTATTGTTTCATTGCAAGGCCTTTTCAACATGATTTTCCACAACGGGATCAAACTTCGCAAACAGTTCGACTGATTTTAAAAAAAAATGCCGTTATTCCTTTCATATAATTTATCAGATGATCCTCGAAAATCTAAATTTTGGCTAAAAACGAATTTTATAATTTCAATCAAGCGTTCTAAAACACTCGTCCAATGTTTCTTTTCCATGTCATACATGCTTTGAGTCTGGCAATCAATAGTAGTTTTGTTTTCAAAATTTTTATCAAGTTCCTTCCATTTTAAGAAATTTTTTATGTGAGTTCCTGTACATTACTATGAAATAGACTTCGCCAATGTCATCGACGATTTTGCTAACAGAAAAGCAAAAAAAAATAAATAAAATAACATTTTAGAATGTTAAAATTAAAGTTTTACTTCCATAATAAACATGGAATTTAATTTATTTCCCTATACGTGGTTTTGACTTTTTGTAGTATTTTTAGTGTATATTGAGAAGGGTGGGAAACTCTAACTACACATACATAAAGAAAGCTTAGGCGTTTTCTTAAAAAAAAAAGAAAACAAAAGTAATACATTTGTCTGCATGCATATGTATCAGATTTTCATTCTCTTAACATTTTTAAAACCATAAAATTTATGTTTCTTTACTCTCTGAAAGAATGGGAGTGTTTCTCTTCCTCGCATAGTTGCCTGACAGTCACCTACACAGCGAGATCAATGTAGTAGGCATCCTGTAATTGAACATAAATGGAAAGAATGGAATTCTTTAGATGGCAACAATTTGTATTTAAATACTTCTTGTTAGTAATATCGTAAAACCATTCTTAAAATCTGGTGAATGATATTTATTTTATATGAATTTCATATTGAATTATATAAAAATTAAAGCGTGAATTGATCATAATGGGAAAGAAAGCATATATACGATTTTTACATACGTTCATAAATGTGCCAGCGGCCATACTAGGCTGAATACACCACTTTTTGCTTGGACTCTGACCAGAACAGACGTGTTTTATTGTGCTCCGCGTCCATAGTGTTTAGTGCTTTGTTGAAGGATTAAGAGCGTCGTAAGGCGATTAGCAGTGCCCTCGCCTACGATTGCTAAATGCTTTCCGTGAAAATGGCTACTGTCTCGGGAACATCGTCAAGTAATCCGACCGTCCCTAGTCTGGCCGTTCGTCAAGAGAACTCCACCAAAGTAAACGGATCGAAAAATAATTTATCGGGAAACGCTACAGTTTCTTCCATGGATACCAACGTAGACATCATATCTTCAATAAACCTGCCAGAGGAATTGGACTGGAGTAAGGCCTGCATCTTACAGTGCGACCCAGCTGGAGCTCCGTACACCGAGGAAGACATCATCGAAAGCCTCAAATCCAAGGTAAGAGGTTCAGATGTCTGGCACCTCGGTGTCCTTAAATATAATTATATTTTCCTTATTTCCTTTAAGTCCATTGCTGTGAAAGAAACGTTTGTAAATCTTAAAGAATTGGATGTATGTAAACGTAAATGCAAAATCCTGCCAATATCTAAAAATCGTAAGGTAGATATTATTATACACTGGTTACCCCCCCAAATCCCAAACAGACTGGTGTCAATGCACTTCGAAAAATTTGGAAAAATCGAATGCATTGAACAAGTCACCAGTAACACCAGGGACAAAGAGTGGGCACATGTCCTTTCTAATAAAAGAAAAGTAACCATCACCTTGAACGAAGGCGCCAAAACTGAAGAAATACCGTATGTCATTAAAGTTCAAAAAATGACGGGAATAGTAATCATCCCAGGACGTCCCCCTGCATGCTTTCGCTGCAGGAAAATTGGTCACTTAAGGAAAGAATGCAGTGCTCCGAAATGCGAGCAGTGTAACCGAATAGGCCATAACATGAAAGAATGTCCTGGGCAAACATACGCATCGATGTTAGCCAAACGAACGGCTGCAGACCAGCCAAGCACACAAAATGAGCTGGAAAAAGCAGACGATGTTCAAGAGAACAACTTAGAAGACATGCAACTGAAGAAAGTAAACGAAAAAAATACATCCGAAGATACTAGCAAAAAAATACTCCCAAATAAGCAGCAAGAAGAGGGAACACCATGTGTAACCTCTGAAGAAAATATATGTAGAGAGGACATTACAGAAGAAAAAAAAAATGCCGGAAAAGATGAACTGCAAGAAGCCGAAACATCTTGCATAACCTCTCAGGAACAAAACTGCAGAGAAGACATGGCAGGAAAAAAAGAATTTGTCAAGAAGAATGATAAAGAGGAGCTTACTATAAGTCCAGAAAATCTGGGTGGAAATGGAAAAAGTCCAAGTGCTTTCACCCCACATAGAAGGAACAAAATGAAATTTACACCTAATGTAAAAGCAAAAAGAGAAAAAGATAAAGTAAAAACTCAGAGAGGAAAGAACTGCTGATTTCAAAAATTATGAAGAAACCAATTAATATAGTGAGCATTAATTGCAATGGTCTAAACAGTCAGCAGTCACAGAAATTATTAAGAAACATGATACATCAGAACCACACAGACATTGTAATGCTACAAGACACGAGACTAAACACAGACTCAGAAACAGAAAAAAAATTTCACAGAAGCCTGCAATGTCATTACGACATCGTTGGCGAGCCAGCACAAGGTAATGGCATTGCAGGATTATCAACCCTCATAAGAAAAAAAAGCAACATACAAATCATATCCCACAGCACCATAATAGAACACAGAGCCCTCGAGGTTGAAGTGGTCTGGGGAGATCAAATAGTGTCGTTAATAAACATCTACGGCCCTACTAATCATAACAACAAAAAACACTTCTGGGAAACACTTGGAAATAAAATGCTAAACATAAAAAACATCATAGCAGCCGGGGACATGAACTTTACCGAAAACAACAATATAGACAAGGAAATTAAAAACACTTCAACAAAGAACAACTTCACACACATAATACAACGATGTAATATAAAGGACACATTTCGCATACTATATCCTACACGGAGGGAGTACACACATTTTTCCCCCACCAATGCCTCACGGCTAGACAGAATATACATAAGCCAGCATCTAAAGTCCACTGTTAAGGACATAGAAACGAAGTTTGGGATAAAAAGTTAGCCTCTATCTCACCTATTGATCACTCTATCTGGGGCCTACTGAGAAACATCAAAAACAAAAACAGATCCCTCCCCCCTATAATCTCAAACCAGGGCCTAATCCACACAGATGCAGATAAGGCAGAAGCCATACTTAAAAATCTTGAGGATCAGTGCAAACCATCTTATAACAACATTGATTTCAATCATCTGTATAAAATCCACAGACAGGTTAGACATGCACTAAACCTCCCGGATACCAGTGCTGATCATATTGCACCCGCATCACCTGTTGAATTATATGATATTATTAAAAAACTTAAGAACAATAAAGCTCCTGGACCAGACAGCATCTCAAACAGGGTGATCAAGCTGCTGCCTCGAAAAGCTATAGTGCATCTGACCAGTATAATAAATGCAATCTTAAGACTTCACTATTTTCCTTCCACCTGGAAACTGGCTGATGTGATTCCTATACATAAGCCAGGCAAAGACCCACACTTACCGCAGAATTATCGTCCAATCAGTCTCATCTCCAACCTGGGTAAGATTGCAGAGAAGGTCATCCTCTCTCGACTCCAAACCTCAATAAATGACCTAAACATCCTCCCTAAAGAACAGTTTGGTTTTCGGCAACACCATAGTACTACCCAGCAAATCCATAGAATTGTGGAATATATCATCACCAGCTACAACTGGCGCCAGTACACAGGAGCTGTTTTCCTAGACCTATCTAAAGCATTTGATAAAATCTGGCATTTTGGACTCCTGCACAAACTTATCTCAGCCGGCATCTCACTAAAAATGGTTCATCTAATCCGTTCATATCTTCAGAATAGATCAATGCAAGTTAAAATTAACGGTTCTATATCGTCCCAGCGCCATATCTTTGCTGGAGTGCCACAGGGATCTCTACTGGCTCCATTGCTGTTTTCTGTATACATGTCAGACATCCCTCACAATCCGATGACTTCCATTTTAGCGCTGTATGCGGACGATACGGCAATACTAACCAGATCCCTCAGACCCCACTTCGTTACTAGAAAGCTTCAAGAAAACATTCTAAAGCTGGAGGGTTGGTTCTCTAGGTGGAGATTGGAAGTCAACCCCCTGAAAAGCTCAGCGGTTCTTTTCTCAAAAAGGCCAATGTCTCCTGCAGGAGATGTGTTACTATTCAATACTAAAATTCCCTGGCAGACAGAAACAAATTACCTGGGTGTAATTCTCGACAAAAAGCTATCTTTCAACCAACATATCAAGTCTGCATGTGCAAAAGCATCTAAAGCCATAGCTCAGATTTACCCGCTAATTAATAGAAATAGCAAGCTCAGCAACAGAATCAAATTGCAGCTATACCAGATGTCGATTCGTCCCATAATCACCTATGCCTCTCCAGCCTGGAGCCACACCTCTAACGCTAACATTATCAAGATTCAGCGTGTGCAGAACAAGTGCTTGAGAATGATTCTGAACGCCCCGTGGTATGTTAGAAACAGCCAGCTCCATAGAGACACAAATATTCCATATATTCTCTCTTATCTACAATCCTTAGCTTCCAAGTTTTTTCTAAAGACGTCCACACACCCCAATGATTTGATTCAACAAGCTGCAGCATATGAGCCAACGGACATATTCAAATATAGAAGACCAAAAACTATATTAGCCTCCTATAACGATGCATAATCTCCATGCCCATTCAGGGCGAGCAAACTGCTCGTAAATTTTACCCTCACTGTAACCACGACAGATAGCGGGGAATATGAAAAGCATCTTGCTTCACCCTTAAAGACATAAATGTCAATTGTCAATTGTCACTGTTAAGGAAGTTTGCCATGCACCACTAACTTTTAGTGACCACCACTTGGTCAAGGCTAAACTGTCCCTTGAGACCTTAGACAGCAACATATACACTAACAGAAATTACCCACTATGGAAACTAAATAACAGCATTATTAACACAGATCAATTTACATTGGAAATTAAACAAATACTAGACAATATAATAAAAATAACAAATGTAACGGAGGCATGGAACAAATTTAAAATACAAGTAAAAAAAGCCGCCATAAAGATAGGGAAACAAAAAAAATACAACACAAACAAAGAAAAAATAAACATAATTAAAGAACTAATGCAGAAATACAACACAGACAGAACCCTTCCAGAAAATAAAATAGCCATTAATGCACTCAGAGCAAAACTAAAACAAATTGAAATAAAAGAGGCTGAAGGGGCCTGGGTTCGCGCTAAAATAAAAACAATGGAACAAGATGAAGGAAGGACCAAAGCTGCGTGGCTCTTTGAAGAGCAAAAAAAGCAGAAAGCTCAATTTAATAAAATAAAACACGAGGGGGTAGAAATCGAGGGAGATGCAAATCTCCTCCGATTCTTCCACTCACAATACACGAATACATTCTCTGAAAAAGAAAATGACGAAACAGAAACACAAAACTTCTTGACACAACTACCAAGACTCACAGACAAGGAAGCAGAACACATAGACTCACCAATCACGCCAACAGAATGCAAAAAAATCATAAAATCCCTATCATTACACAAATCCCCAGGACCCGACGGCCTCACTGCGGAGTTTTACAAAGCGTACTACCCCATGTTTGAGACACTATTTGTGAAAATGCTATCCGAAATACACAATTCGGAGAGCATCCCAGAACAATTCAACCTCGGCTACATAGCATTAATTCCCAAAAAGAAAGACACAGCAAACAACGAAGAGACACAATGGAGAGGAATTACACTTCTAAATACAGACCAAAAAATTTTAACTAAAATTATTTCCGAAAGAGTGCAGAGACACATAAACCAGATCATATCCAAATCCCAAACCTGCGGAATAAAAGGCCGAAAAATAGAGGACAATATCCTTCAAATTCGATGTATATACGAGCACTACCAGGCAACACAACAACCATGTCTACTGGTAGGTCTCGACATTGAAAAGGCCTTTGACTCAGTGAGTCATCATTACCTGCATGAAGTCATCAAAGCTGCAGGTTTTGGGAAAAAATTTCAGAATCTGATTTCAAATATTTACACCACAGCAGAGTCTCGCCTAATCATAAACAAGAAACTGTCTGCACCGGTCAAAATTAAATGCTCGGTCAGACAAGGAGACAGTCTTTCTATGATCCTCTTTGGTCTCGCCTTAGAGCCGGTGATACGAGAAATATCTAAGCATCCCGGCATAGCGGGCACTCACATAGGAGGTGAAGGAAAAACAAAAGTGCTCGCCTATGCCGACGATGTAATACTAACCGTAACAACAGCCGAGTCCTTCACACTCGCATACAACATACTCAAAAAATTTGAAAAAGCGTCAGCACTCAAAGTAAACCTTCACAAGTGCCAAGCGATGTTCGTCGGCAGGTGGGTAAAAAGGCCTACCATGCCGAACGACATAAAAATAGACAAACACCTACCACTACTGGGGATCGTCATAGGAGAACAAATCCAACACAACACACAATGGGAGCTTGCACATACAAAAATAACCAAGAAAATTACACAGATGAGACACAGACAACTATCACTAACAAGTAAAGCTAAAATATGCAATCAATACCTACTGTCTAAGATATGGTACCTCATGAACAATACCAACTACAACGGTCAAGCAGTAGACAGAATACACAGAGAATGCGCAAAGTTCATCTGGGGTTCCAAATACGAACCCATCAGAAGATCCACAATATTCCATGACATCGAGGCGGGAGGACTCGGCTTAATAAACGTACACCTAAAAACTCTAAGTGCGAGAGCAAAAATCATAGAGAGAGCTTACACAGAAGAAAAAGCGTGGAGCGCATATATAATATATTATATGCAGAAGATAATGCCCGACAAAGTAATATGTTCCCTTCCGCGCTCGAGTGGCAAAACACCCAGAATGTTCCACGAGATTGCGGAAGGTTACAACTTCATTAACAAATACGTAGGAATAAACGAATTCTTGAAGATGAGACCTAAAGCAGTACATATCAAACTCACGCGCACAGTCATACCACCACCACAACACCGGGAGATTGAAAGAGGGACACTAAGACTATCAAAGGCACTTAAAAAAGCCTTCAATCTGCCCATAAACCCCAAATTAAAAACCTTCTACTACAAAGTACACCACGCTTGTTTGCCCACCAAAATGTGGTGCACAGCGAAAGGAATCCCTCTTCAAGGCCCCGCCAGATGTCATTTTTGCCCCCAACCAGAAACACTTTACCACTTAATGATGTACTGCCCTCACACCTCCCGAATATGGAACACGGTTCAAACATTCATAAAACACAAACAACCCTTTACAGAACACACATTATACTGGTTACACGAAGGGAAAATTAGCACAACTAAAGCAATCATTATTATAACAACCATGTACTCGATTTGGACATACAGATGCGACAAAATTTACGGAAGGGAAACAGGACCAGACATACTCAGAAAAATAAACAACATACTAAAAGAAACAATCACAGATACCATAAACAGAAACAAAATAACAAAACACCAATGGCGACAAATAGGTCTCATCTCAGAATTCGAAGAACAACTGCAAATCATAGAAATAAAGGACCCACCATAAATTTAAAAAAAAAAAAAAAAAAAAAAAAAAAAAAAAAAAAAACATATACACGATAAAATATACATAACCGAAAGAAAAGCATATTGTAAACTTCTTTATTAAGCTGTATAACCACTTGTACATTAATTGCTTTATGCTATAATTAGTTGTAATTCTGTGCATAATATTTGAACAATTATAGAGGTAGTAGTTTAGTTTTATGTATCAAAAAATGTCAATGACGGTTTATATAGTGGAAGAAGTCGATGACATTTTGCTGATCCGGTGGGTAACTCAAATATCTGCCAAAATGTAACCCTCTCCTTCTATGTTAAAACAAATACTACATATGTATATAGACATTTGCAATCTGAAAGTGATAAGGTATATGTAAACAGCGCTTAACACTTCATGATAAATTAATAATGTATAATCCCAACTATATCTGTATAATCCAAACTATATCTGTATAATCCAAACTATAATCTGTATAATCCAAACTGTATAATCCAAACTATAATCTGTATAATCCAAACTATAATCCAAATGTATAATGTACAATCCAAAATGTTCACAGCCAAATGTAAAAGTGTCAAGTCAAACATAACAAAGGGCTAAGTTATGTTACATTAAAAGAAAAATACTGCTCAACTCATGTAAAAAGGACTGTAGGAAGAAGCAGACACTGAGCAGATTACTGATGTTAAAAATAAGGAAAAATAAATTGTACATAATATATTATTAAGACCAAGAATGTAAATCAAAATAAGCATTCTATGTACAAATGTATATATATTTATTTGGAATGTATGTAGATGCTTTATGGTTAATAAAATATTACTAGGCTGAATACACCGGTTCTCGTCCGATCACCGAAGTTAAGCAGCGTTGGTCCCGGTCAGTACTTGGGAGGGTGACCACCTGGGAACACCGGGTGCTGCTGGCGTCAAATTTTTTTATTTGCTTTTTTACTTTCTTTCTTTCTATATATATATCTTGCGGCAACAGTTTTCATTAACGCGCCTTTAACCCTGCAGAGCTCGCAGCTCATCTAACAGATACATGCAAAATGTTTCATATAAATATTCTTACACAAATAAATATTTCACTGTAAATTGTACCTGAGAGATACCACGACCTTCGACGTCAGTATACTATTGTTTAGTTGTTGTTTTTTATTCTTTGTTAAATAATTTCTAGATTCTAACTGAAAATAAATAAACCATCATGTATTACCTGAAATAGAGAGCCAAAGGCTTATTTATCATATCCTCAAGGAGATGTGCTTTATATTATGGAAAATACTAAGGAAACAGATATGGAGCTTACTCCACCTTTACTACGAGCTGCCCATAAGGTTGCTTATGCTTGCATCTGCCGAAACTTTTAGTTTCTATATATTCGGCACGAAACTCTTGTAGTTTCTATAATGTTGGTTTCAATATTAACTTAATTTCTATACCATCATGTATTATAATTGCAGTGTTTTTTCTTTATGTTCCATTGCTTGTTTGCCGAGGTCTGAAGAGTCATTTTGCTTGTTATCGTAGAATTCATGCCGATAAGAAAAAACTAAAACTGTTCAAACGACTCTTGAAACCTTCTTTTGATAAAAAAAAAAATTGCAGTAAATAATGTACGTACAAGTATTTATTAAACATTTACTTTGCATTCGTTTTTTATCTTTCCTGAAAGAGTGCCATATAAAACGAATTATTAATACAGTAATCGATCATGGACGAATTGTAATTTTTACCATTGATTATTAGATTTGATTATCGCGATTTTGATATACGCCGTAACATCGAGGGATTAATTAACCGGGTTAATGTACTTGTACAATAATCTTAAATACAATCTGTATAAAGGTTTCTAATTCAGTTGGTATGTGTATAATATGATTTAACATTTAAAAAAGCGTTTTCATACATACCAACTGAATTAGAAACCTTTATACAGATTGTATTAAGATTATTGTACAAGTACATCACATAAACACATATTTATGCAATCATATTGCATTTAACAGACTCGTTTGAAGTATGCTTCAATAAATCTTATCTGTCCTCACTAGAGGGGGGGGCGGTCTGCTTCGGGCGGCATTTTGAACTTCTGCAGTTAATTCTAAAATACAGTCTCGAGAACTCAGTATGGTAATACTGCAGCGAATTTTCCTCACAATTGCTGTAACTGTTGCTAGTTGTGAGAGGAGTGTTTCTAAATAAAATTGATTAAGAATTACGTACATTACTACGAAATAGCCTTCGACAATGTCATCGATGATTTTGTTAACAGAAAAGCAAGAAAAATAACATTTTAGAATGTTGAAATTAAAGTTTTACTTCAAAAATAAACATAGCGTAGTGACTTTTTGTAGTATTTTTGGTGTGTATTGAGAGGGGCGGCAAACTGAGGGATCGCCCCAGCAAAATCTCCAGCTACACCATACTTTCACAATCATTTTAAAGTAACATTTGCAGCTGAAGAAAACACAGATCACGATGTCTTCAATCCTGAAGAAACTTCTGACACAAAAGACTTCCTAAATGAAGAAATACATAGCGCAATCAAACAAATGCAAAATGAAAGTTTGGTTGATTGTTAGAGCTTCTGCTACTAATGGCTCGCAAAAAGTTAATCAGGTTTGAGTCGCGGTTAGTAGTTGGAAGGGGATTAATAATTCGATGCTGTTGGCACACACTCTTTCTCTCTCGATAAGTCTTTGGACTCTCTGGAGGTGTCACATAATAATAATAATAATAATAATATACAGTAGCTAAGTACAAACCCACATGCAACGACAAGTTCACGAAGCCAACAGGATGACTGTACTGCGCATGTCAAAAAACTTTACGTCAGGAAATCTATGAATGTCCTCCGAAATCAGCACACTGCTATAATTTCACTAACAACTTTCGCAACTAAGCGCAGATAATAATGTTTTCCCCAAGGTTTTTTGGTTAACTCATTTACTTTTATCGAGTTATGTCAACGGACAAAATTGCAGGATATGGACCTCGGAAATTCCACATGCAATCTATGAGGTGATTTGACATAGCGAAAAAAATTTCTCTTGGTGTAGAATCAGTTTCCTCTTGTAAATCTACCATTCATTTATTCGGCGCCTTTCCAAAAAAGTTTTTTCTGAATAAAGTGTGAATATAACGAACAGGAAATGAAAAACAAATGAAAACCGCTTTACAGTATAATGTTACCTACGGATTAGTCCTGCTTATACACATTTTTTTCAAGTTATATAAATTTTCAAAATAATATAAAATAGTAATATAAAGTTAAGAGATTTATTCAAATATTCTTTACATTACTTTTGCTAAAAGGGACTCGTCTGGCTTTCATATTAGCGAAATCCTTTCGCAGTATATCAATATTGATAGAGTGAGCAATATTATTTTCTATTGAAAATTAGTGGCAAACCATTTAGTATTTCTTGACTCATGCTTAATCGCAGGTAATTCTTTATTAATTGTAATTTAGAAAATGTTCTATATTTTCGTAAATTTTAATAAAAAAATTAGTGATATAATCGGGTCCAGGATACAATTTCAGAATTTATTTGTTCATTTCCGGGAAGATCTGAAGGGGCCCGAACGGAAGACGACGTACTTTCATAATTATATGTACCATTCTGTGCAATTCGTTGTTCGTTTAAACTCTTATCTCATATATATATATATATATATTTTTTGACATCTTTTGGCGCCTTTTCTTCTGCTGCGCCTGTGTATATTGCACACGCCACCAGCCGGGCCTGCATGTTACTGAAGATACGTTATGAAACAAAAGATTCAGTCATACACATGAATTAAAAGAATAAACTCCAGTTACACAATTATTAAAACAAAACACTTTGGATGCAGTTTTAAATATCTGCCTTTATTTGACACAAAATATAGTTTTCTCAGACTCAGTTTTAAAATTTACAAGTGCAAATAAATAAATAAATAAAATAAATAAATCCTCTGTCACGATATGTTTAATAAAATTGACACTTTCTAAAATAGTTTGGCACCATACTATAATAAGGAAGGATTTCTCAAACAGAAAAGTGAGCATCGGAGAGGGGGGGGGATTTAACTTTATGAATACTGTACACATATTTTTCATTAAAAAAAAAAAAAACTGTTTAGTGTGCATTTTTAAATACACTTATAAATCACTCATTGATAATATTAACAAGTTTTTAATAACAAAAATATAAATAATAATAACACAACTGATTTAAATGTGTCAAAAATCAAAAAACGAATTTAAATTATTGATTTTCGTTTTACCATCTGAACATTAGCATTGAATTTATTATTTTGTATTTATTTTTTCCTTCCTCTGAAACCAAAACAGGCCAAAAAGTGATTACATTCTTATTTTGACTGTTCAGATTTATATTAACCAGCTGTTCTCATGTAAGTGATTTCATTCTTAAATCAATTTGCTGCCAAACCTTCGAGTAGTTTTTATTTAATTAAAAAACCTTCCTAACACACGTAATAATAATTTCAGTTATATTTTTTGTTTATTTTTTTTCTTAAAATATATAATAATATTTCCTAAAATATATAATAATACACCATGATACTTTTGGATTTTGCCAAGGCTTTTGACAAAATACAGCATGCTAGACTGTTGCATATATTGGAGAAAATGGGATTGGGTTATACAATATTAGCATGGATAAGAGGATGGCTGACTGGCAGAAATCAAAAAGTGGTATACGGTGGATCTGAGTATGCAAGGTTTAAGGGGAAAAAAAAAAAGTGGTGTACCACAAGGATCAGTGCTTGGTCCACTGTTATTCAATCTGTACATTAATGATATTGGGAAGGATTTGACAAGCGACATACAGCTATTTGCTGATGATGCAAAGATAGGTAGGGTAATCAGGAATGCTGCTGATATGCAGAACTTGCAGAATGATTTGAATAGGCTGGAATTGTGGGCATGGGAAAATGGATGTCAGTTCAATGTGAGTAAATGGAAAGTCATTCACTTCGGCATGATTAGATATCCAATGTCGTATTATATTGGTGGGATTAGCCTAGAAGAAACTGATGAGGCTAGGGATCTTGGAGTGTTAATAGATAGGAAGTTGAAGTTCAGGGGCCATATAGCTAAGATTGCAAATACAACTCAAAGGATAATTACAATACTGAAACGAACGTTCACATGTAAAGATAAGAATGTTATTTTTCCTCTTTACAAGAACTTGATAAGACCAGGGGCGCCCAGTAATGTCCGGCACCTGTGTGCAAAACTTTAGTTGACGCCCCTATCTCCCCCCCTCCAATAAAAAAATCACTTTAAAAAAAGTTTTTTTTTTTTTAAGCATTTCCTCCTCTTTGACGCCTTTACTATCCTGGCGCCGCCTGTGTGCGTCGCACACATTGCACCCTATGGCCGGCGCACCCCTGAATAAGACCTCACTTAGACTATTGTGTGTGGGTCTGGTCTGGATTGTGAAATACTGATTATGAAGACAGATTGAGAATTTGTAACAAATAGGAGAAAGAGGGGTGATGTGATTGAGACGTACAAACTTCTGAAAGGATTATACAGGATTTCAACTGATAGAATTTTTCAATTTATTTGGAAGGGAGTGAGGGCTAGATTTTTTCCTCATAAGGTGGTGCATTGATTGGAATGAACTGCCGTTGGATGTTGTGAGTGCAAGAAGTGTGAATGAATTCAAGAATAAGTATGATAGCTGGTGTGTGTAGTATGGGGCCTCCCTCGATGAGTCTCTGACTCCCTGGAGGTCTCTCTTAATAATAATAAATAAATAAATAAATAAATAAATATTTGTTGTTTAAATCTTGTTTTGACTGTGTATCAATTATGTGAATAAATTATGTGAATATATATATAATTTTAACTGTATATAATAATTGTAAGAATAAAATTTAAACAGTTTAAAACTCTAAGCAGGGAATTATGAGCAATATAATCAGGAAAATACAATATCATTTTTCCCATGCAAATTACCGTGCATACTCTTACAGCTTTATGCTAGTACAAATGAGTATACATTCATTTGCATTGTTTCAAAATTACATGAATAAAAACGTAGGCACTGGGCTATGGCCATTCTTTTAAGTCGTAGGATCTTGCTGAGGGAGCAAGTCACTGTTAGTAGACTATTAGTGTGAAGGATAGAAAAAAAAAAGAACGTAAATGAAATAAAAGTGGTGAGACGAAAAAAGATAAAGCAGAGGGAGATTAAAAATTTCTAGCTCGTTTTTTTTCTTCTTTGCTTTCTCTTTTCTCTCCTACAGACTAACATTGACGCCAACTAGTAGGTCTCATCAGCTGTTTAAAAAAAAAAAAAAATTAAGTAACCTTTCACTCATCAAACCAACTCATATTTTAACACAATGCTCCTAACTAAAATAGCTTTGCTATTAGTATAAGTAAATGCTAATCTGTATTTTGTTTAAATTACGATCTTTAGAATAAAGAGATAAGATTAATTATGTGATAATAGCTCTATTACAATCGACAGCGGTAATCATAAGCATATTCACAATCAATGACAATGCTTAAAACACAAAATTGATACAGTTTTGTACTTCTTATCACTTAACTCATCTTGATTTACATATGCGGTTTAGTCCAAATTAGAAACATGAGACATAAAATTTTAAATAATGATTTAACGCTAAAGAAATCTGACTTTGGAGAAACATCTATGAAGATCCAAAATTTACATATTTATATAAGAAAGAGATATAAGTAATGAAAATAAAGAATTTATTTAAGAATTAGTTACTTTCAGTGATAAAAAAAATAAAATACATTTCATTGATAAAGTTTAAAAACTTACTTTGCAAATGGTGTTATTTTTCTTCTTTTTTTTTTTCACGTGCCTACCACCCACGAAAGGTGGTAGTACCATGGATAGACTAGGGAATTTTTTTTTTTAAACAGAATTTTCTAAACGTTCTGAATACCAAACTTCATTTCATTCATTCATCTCCCAACTAAACATAATCGCAAACATTCACTTTTAATGGATTTCAAACCTGCAGCTTGTCGCTTGGAGAGCGGATACGCCAACTACCGTCAGTTTATGCATAATTTATACTAAAATATGTATTATATGCACATGACCGAAGTTTATAATACAAGCACATTTAATTCAGATAAAGTCTCGTTAATAGCATTGCATAAATTTTAAAAATACATTATTCGAAGGCAGTTAATCCTTTCCTCCCGGTAGAATTTTAATTTATGTAGTAAAGCCTTTTAAACGATCTCACAATGAAAATATCCTGTTCAGGCAAAATATTATAATACGTTATTTTTTCGCGTTTTATCATACACAACAAACTAATTCGTATAAATAAATAAAAATATCACAGTCTTTCACATAATTAAATCTTTGTAAAAACTAAGCAAAGAAAAATAAGTAAATAAATAAACTACGGAAAATATATCTTTTAAGTGGACCTAATTCCCCATAATTTAGTTTAGGTTGCCACTTAATCTCTTGGCGTTTGAGTTACAGGTATTACTGGTTTACCACGAGGCTCTCGGAAAATTGTTTTCACACAAGCGGTCACGATTCTTTGAAATCCCTGACGATACACATGAGTGGCACCTAAGCAGCCAGTCCGCCACATTACCGGCACATCGTAGATCACTTCTTCACATCTTTCTTGTAGTCCACTGTTCATGAAAGTAAATCTTGGCCGACGACAAGGGCATTTGGTTGTAAATAACAACTCTGGAATTCTGTTAGGATCGAAATCCATCTTTAGGGAAAAGGGACATTCCATTGTGCCTCGGACGGAACGTGCAACAGGCAGATTCTCATCAAGATTGCATGGTGTTGATGGAAGGTTTAATCGTTTGTAAAATTGTTGACATGCTTCCATCATTAGTCTCTTCTGATGATTCGGATATAACTTAGGAAGAATATAATATAAGGATCCTTGTTGGTTGCTAAACTCAGTAATCGTTCTATTAGAAGGTCTGCATGGCCGAAAATAAAGATTAGGATTATATTCATCTCGCATACGGTTACAGTTTACAGTAAACATTTTGGCTAAGATTAATATATGAGCAATGCAGCATAAACACGTTTTGGCTAGCATCTCGACAGAATGTTTCATGTCACAGAAAAAATAATATATTAGTGACGCAACTAATATACGCTGGCATTTATATTTGTTAATATATCCGCTTTTTTTTTTTTCTTCTTCCGATGCAACATTGGATATTCTTACAAACCTTGGAGTAATTCCAAACATAAAACCTAATTACAAGCGGAATTAAGTATCGAGCACAGGCCACTATACCATAGATTTTCCAGATATCTGTGTGCATATTTGGGAATTCCTTCACCCACATCTATTATATTTAACTTGGTACACCCCTCATTGCAGGTATTACCTGCCAACAAACTGGAGAGATAACCATCCTCTAATTGTTCCGTGTATGCTTCCTCTTTTAGAAATGAAAGTAACTCTGAGAGAGAGAGAGAGAGAGAGAGAGATCATACCTGACTGAATGCATAAAGAGAAAGTAACAGTTATCAGAGGTACCTGAGCACGCCCTCTGTGTTTATAAAAAGTAGTGATCTAATAATTATTCAGGCAATGCCATGAATTTATTTGTTTGTTCACTGGAACTATAGTTAACGAATTAATGTGAAACTAAGACTTCTGAAAAACAAAAGTAATCTTATATGTGTTATGAGGAGTCCTTTTTATTTCTTTTATGAAATCGATATTTACATTGTCAATAAATTGTTTTTATTTTTTATTTTTAAATAAATCTCCCACTTAAATAATAAATCATATATCTAAAAATTAATAATACATTATTTTTCTTGTCATAATAGGAATTTTGGAATCCTTATCAATTTCGTAGTTTCGTTCAAGGGCGAGGTGATCTTAGACAATGAACACTAAAGAAATCAGATAAGAACATACAAAAAAATTATTTAATATTTACTAAAATAAAGAGCCAAAAAGGCTTCACTTCAGCGATGCAAAAATTATAAATATCAAGTGGATATTAAATCCAGCATTATTCCAAAGCCGAATATACAAACTATAAAAGAGTGTTATGAAATTTAACCAGAGCTTACGGTCGACAGTGAGATGCGGTGATCAATACACTTGGAGGGTAATGGATTGCAATGCTGTAGCCAATAAAGTTCTAACTGAGGCTCAGCTATTGCTGTTACCCTCCGGCCATGATCAGAGCTTTAATTGATCTATAACACCTTATCCCTACACTGTCCTCTACAGATAACGGGGAAGATGAAAAGCATTCTTGCTTCGCCCTTTTAAGCCAGTCCTTATAAGGACTATAAGGATAACCAGAGCTTACGAGAATACACTTGCCGGTATTTACAAGTTGTCCTAACTCGTAAATACCAGCGAGTGTATTCCCGTAAACTCTGTGGTAAAATTTCATACGAAACTTTTATAGTTTGTATATTCGGCTTTGAAATAATGCTGAATTTAATATTTATTTATTAAATAACTTATTTAATTTTTTATTGTTTTATTTTATTTAATAACAGTATGTTGAACTTTCCCAACACTGCATGTGAAAATGGGGAGGGAGGACAGCAGGGGCGAATGCTGGTCTTCAAATTCACGCTTGCTCTTGTTATGATTCAGGAAGTGAGAGGTGTGATTGAAGTCTGATTAGCGGAATAATGAATTACTGCCCATTTAGAACTATATATTAAGAAATTTATGTACATTTAATCATACAAATAAAACATTTATTTTACAAATGATATTCTATCCTTTTCAATTTAGCTACTTGAATACAAATTCTACCCTACGGTTCTTCTTTATGAACTGGTCAATAACATCAATAAAAAGTTGGTTGTAACTTAATTTTCCCAAGCAACATTCGCACTTGTAAAGGCTGGCTGAAGCTCACTGGCTACAGCTACATTGACTGCGTATGGCTTTGTGTTTAAGACGACGTGAAGGGAGCGGAAATGGCTATGCGCGCGCATGAAATCACAGTACTGCAGCGAAGACCTGGAAGCTTCTATAACCGATCAAGCCAATGGAGCTTTGACTAGACGAGCAAGCATCGGCCTTCGATACACAACGCAAAGCTCAATTATTGCCGCGCAACCTTAAGACGTCTTCTGTGTACAAAAATAAAAGCCTAAATGGAATGGTCATAAATGAATGCATTTATTAACAAATAAATATTATTTCTTTCTCAATTAATGAGTTTGCGCAGCAAGCATAGAGAATTCGCCCCTGGAGGACAAAACTAGAAACTGAAGAAACCGGAAATTGAAGATTTTTAAGCGGACGATGAAAATCAATACGAGATACTTCTTAACCTCTCAGGTTACGAAATTTTCTTACTTCTACAAACATTCCGCTGAAATAATGTTGGATCTAGTATCCATTTTGTCTTTTACATCGCCGAAATGAAGCTTTATAGCTCTTTCTTTTAGTAATTAATGTGTAATGTTTCAAAGAGCAAAATATAATCTTATTTTGTATGGTAATCATATTATTTGGCAAGCAGAAATCTTTTGAAAAGTGAATGCCATTATACCAGTTTACTTTTAAAACATAAATTATATCTATCAGCATGATTCTGCATGCTGATAGATATAATTTATATCTATCAGCATGCAGAATAGATATAATCATGCACAGTGTTTGCGTAGCACACTGACGGATACAATGACACATTTCATAAAAGAACCGTTGTGCTCCGTTTTAGTCAAATCTCGGTTTTCGAATTCCGTCTAGGAGGAAAAAAAAGCGCAAAAGTGGTTTTCAGGTGATTGCGAGTGGAGCAGGGTTTATCGTCCCGAACAATAAGCAAACAATTGGGAAATCGCTCGCTATTAACTTCCGATTCAGCTCGAGACAACTCAGCCAAACCAATAGACTTCTGTATAGACAACATACACCACTGCCATCAAATCAGGAAAAGCGTTCAATTATTATTATTAATACACTGTCATCCAAATGAAGTCCAAAGACTCAACTTAGAAGGTTCACACTCAACCCAGTATTCACCTTACATGTTCGTAAGCTCACTGACAGTGCACACACAATAGATTCTAGCAATTCATTCCACTCATTCGCCATTCTGCAAGAAACATTTAGTCCTCCCATTCCTTGCCCTATTCCACGATGTCTGTCTCTCTTGATAACTCCAATTTGATTCAACTTTCCACGTTTTTTCCTCTTCCCTTCATCATCTACTCTAAAAACCCCTTTAATAACTTAATATGTTTCGATCATCCTTCCTCATCAGTGTGTTTTTGAACATCCAAGCAACGTATTATTATTATTTTTTTTTTTTTCTGTATTAATAAATAATAATAATAATAATAATAATAATAATATTGTTAGTGTATTTGTCATTCTGCAGAATCTGTATATCGCCTTTATTAACTGTTGCCTTCCACAGTTTAGTGCAATGCCCTTCAGCGATGAGTCCTTGGACTGTTTGGTGAGGTCACATAATAATAATAATAATCCATCAATGTGCAGACTGAATGACAGCGGTCCAAATCCTGTGGTACACCACTGGTCATCTGTCTTCTACTTGATTCTGTTCCATCATATGCTATTGTTTGATGTCTATCTCTCTTAGCCATTCTCTTATATAGGTCATCATTTGCCTCAATTTGTGATACAGTTCTATGTGGTACATCCACACCAGCTACCACTTTATTATAGAAACTGAATAAATTACTAAGATTTACTAGTAAACTTAGCACGAGAGGAATAAGAAGTGCATCTTAGTAATGCCTGCCATAGAAAGATTCCGATGTTTATACCTCCCTACACATAAGTGAATGAGGCAGTCTCATACGACTGGTGGAATTTTTTTTTTTTCTTCCTGGAAACTCGAATTTTTTTTTTATTCCGAAAAACAGAAAAACTGACCAGCACACAATTCACCGGCTTCGTAGCTTTAGTTTATCGGTCAGAATTCCAAAAAAACATAAACCAAAACTTCCCAATAGAGTATCCTATTCTCATTGACCCATTCTTGCATTCTATCTGTGACCATCTTTTCCAGTGTTTTCTCTATTGCTCTTGAAATACTAATCAAGCTAAAAATTACTACCTCTGTCTTGGTTCCTCCTTTATGCAACATAAATATTTTGTCATCTTCCTACTCACTCCATTGGAATTTTACCAGAGATGAGAAGTAAACGGCCTGATCAGGGAAGTCGCTATTGGTTTGTATCCCCTCCTGATACATGTGAAGAAATATCATCTGATTCCATTGATGTATATTCACATTACAATTTTGTAATATTCTGGCTATTTGGAATTCCTTTTTTCCCTATTTTCCATAGATAGGAAATAGTGTGTGTGTGTGTGTGTGTGTGTGTGTGTGTGTGTGTGTGTGTTTACACACACTATATATATATTGTGACTACAAAAAAAAAAAAAAGTGCACTGCAAAATTCTGCCTACAAATGCCAACATCTTAAGTTCATGTCGCTATTTTTTTCTCTATTTTATTACTACTAACAGGGATTATAATACAAGTAATGAAATCCATTTAACAATGACAACAAGCCAATAATCTCTCACTCGAAAATCTATACGTTGCACTGGGTTTTTAAGAGAAAGTACAGCCCGGAGCAAGATGCCGTTACCCGGTAAAGATGGTTTTTTTTTTTAGTCACCTCCATCCAGTTTTATGTGAAAAAAAAAAATCCGATTTCCAGGAAGTAAAAAAAAAAAAAAAAAAAAAAAAAAAAAAAAAAAAAAAACCAGGGGTTATTTGGCATGAGACCGGAACAGGCCACTTGGCCTAAATTCCATGTTAAGAAGAGGAAGAAGAAGAAAGAAACAAACAAACTAAGAATGGTTTCTCGTTTTATTCATGGGATTCGAAACCGAATCTTTCCGATCGAATGGCAAGTACTTGCTAGGCGCGGGGAAGAAATGAAATACATTTGATTTAAATGGATTTTGTTTATCTTTCTGTTATTAAAAAAATCTACACACATCAAATTTTCGAAGATAATTTGAGATTGATAAAACTGGGGAGGCAATATGCGTAGCCTACCCATGGTACAAAATGTACTATGGGTTTGCTGATCGTATTTCGTGGATGGAGCAACGTAAAAAAAGGGATGAGAGAAGCTAGGAGTAGTTTCTGCACAGCTTATATAAAGGGCGATGTACGGCAACTAATTTTGAAAGTTTCTTTACAAAAAAAATGTTGATGGTAATGTGAAATGATTAAACAAAGTAAAATGAATAGAAATAGAATACTGACAAATTCGCAATCTATATTTATATGATTTATATTATTTGCTTTTATAATTTGAACGTTGTTTTAACTGCTCTTTCGAACAAACTTCGTCAATTATTACGACTCTCAGGTCTTTCTTCAAGAAACACAACAAATTCCTTTCTTCTTTTAACCACTTGTCCATATAGGCCACTGTCGTGTCATAGGTCTTCGAACCTTTCACATGTGAAGCTGATTAAAAAAAAAAGGCAAAATAAGGATCACTTTATATTATTTACGGTAACATTTTTTTTAATTACCTCTCAACTGTTTAATAAAGTTATTACATAAGCAGTACCGTCGACAGGGTGTAGCATAGAGGCAGCCTGCCTCACGGCGAGGCTTAATAAGGGCGCTCGTTCAGCCATATTGGGGTATGCGCCGTCATTGTTAGCGTAGTAAGTGCGGAAAGAAGTTTTTCCAAGCTTAAACTGATTAAAAATTATTTGCGAACAGCAATGACCCAAGAAAGATTAGCTGGTGTAGCAACTATATCGATAGACGCGGTAGCTTATAATTTAAATTTAGAAGAGCTTATAAACAGTTTTATTGTGTGATATCCCCGTAGAGCAAACATTTAATCTAATATTATTATTATGTAATCGTTTTGCATTAATGCTTCTCTTGTAATAAAAACAAAATAGCAATGGAAATGTTCTTATATTTTTGTCTTATAATCCATCATTGCGATATTTAATTGTTTGCCTCAGGGAGCAATCTAATCTGGCGACGACCCTGTACATAAGAATATTATGCAACTAGAAACTTCCGCGATGATCCTATTATTATACGGGCAACACCTTGGGTTGACCGTATAATAATAGATTAAGAGAATGGCAATAGATCACATGCAAAATTCACAAAGAAAGAAAGCATCCAGCCACCTGGAAGACAATAATAATTTCAGAACAAATATCAATAGTAGCATACCAATAACATATGGGTTTCCAAATCCAAACCCTAACTACTAACAAGTAATAAAAGTAACAACGCGGATATAGGGTTCTTCTGAATCCTCCATAAATATTTTCCTTTCTTTAATTACTGTGTCAATGTCTTGTTCGCCCAAGCAGAATATCCGTATCTGCTTGCTTGATTCATATGCGGTTCCTCTTAATGGAAATTGTCTAACACGGATATGGAAAACGCGACTTGAGATCATCTTTCAGGAATTTAGTTTCCTGCGATAGAGCAATCTGATTACGCACACCAAAATCATGCATAGTTCCGGTAAAAATCCGGAGATCATGGGTTATATCAGATTAAAAAATCAATAAACACATGACCTCTAGAAATATGAGATAGTTTGGATCCAATTAAAGAGTGAAAGAACTTTTTCTATACTGTTTGGCACCCGGACAATCTCAGCCCCCCCGCGCAAGGATTTTCAACGAAGAAAGTTTTTTTGGTTTTATCTTATTAATAGAAAAACCAAGCTGAAAAAAAAAAAAATCAAAATGTATAATCATCTAATTTATCCAACAGTAGAAAATTTGTAGGCGTAGTAGGCTCTTATAACGCCTACATTATT
Source organism: Typopeltis vanoorti (assembly GCF_054136105.1). Lineage (NCBI taxonomy): Eukaryota > Metazoa > Arthropoda > Arachnida > Uropygi > Thelyphonidae > Typopeltis > Typopeltis vanoorti. The sequence goes on from NC_143566.1 coordinate 102,365,920, forward strand.
GAAGATTACATAGAAGATATCATTCCAAGTTTTATCCCTCCCTTTTTTTTTTTTTTTTTTCATTTTAATTTTTATTTATTTGAACTCGGTAAGCACTCGATGTCTGTACGGGTGAAGTTCTGAGTTCTAATATTAAAAGTTCTAACTCTGAAATCTAACTATGACCAGCCTTAAAATTATGTTAAATTCATTATACATAATTTAAAATAAAACGTATATGTTGTTTTCATTCATAAATTGGCATATAGACAGCGCTTTGAACACAATAATGTGTGATGTAGTTGGAGAAATATAAATAGAATTGTCGTTATTATTGTAATTGTTTCTGATCTGATATAGAAACTAAGCTGGGACAATCTGGACTGTAGATTTTCCAATTTCCGTTATCTCCAATTTATTTGATAAGTCATTATGAATGATTTGTGCATGTGAAAGGGTGAAAATGAGCTAGTTTCCCTGGATGCATTTTTTCTTGATGACGGCATGAAACCATCCAGTGCGTTGCGCAATATTTATAACAGGTTCCTTAAATTAAGTTGCATAGATCTTTGAAGTAAAAAAAAAAAAAAGAAAGAAAGAAAGCTCAGGTTTTTTTATGAAAAAAAAAACAGGAAACCAGCCAGAAACACACACGTAGTGAACAGACAGAACGGCCTCAGATTTTTTGTTTGTTGCTTCTGCTCCAATTCTAAATAACGATAACGTCCCAATACTCAGACCCAGGGGCGGCTCGTGCATAGGCACTGCGGAACTGCAGCACCCCGAATTTTTCTCGATATATAAATATATTTATTACGATAATTTATTTATATTTGCTTGTAATATTTAATTTTATCATCAACAATCCTATACAATTTCCTTATTTTGTATACGAAATAATGAAAATCCATCTTGTAGCACTTAGGAGGGCGAAGGACGCTGGCAACACTGTTTACCACGGTGTCATATTGCTACGCGCGCAAGCATATGCGCGTCATAGTGAGATGCGAGCTATTAGCGTAATGCAGCACTGTCCGTCGCGCAGTTCCACTGTTGTTTATATGCAGTTTGCACCAATAGTACAGTGTTGGTAGTGCTTATCGTGTTTACTCCGTCTCTTTAAATATTTGGACATTATAATTAAAGACATTTGTCATAGTTTTTATTTTAGAAGATTATTGGGGTTATGATAATGGATTTTATTTTTAAGTAATTTTGAATTATACTAAATTGTATCATTTTATCGATGATGAACAATATTTTTTCATGTGTAATTTTTTTTTGATATTTACCATAATTTTGATATTTTATCCAGTGGCAGCCGGTGAAAATTTTAAGTGGGGTTGCAGCATATATATATATATATATATATATAAAATAAATTCTTAATCAGTAACGAATTTATTAATAAATAAATTTACATTTTTTTTAATACAACGATGGAAGGTAAAAGATCCAAAGGACGGCCCAGAATTAGATGGATAGACAAAAAAAAAAAAAAAAAAACAAGAGAGGACCTGAAAACCAAATCACAACAAGCACACCAAACTGGACAGAATTGTTCGGACTCTTCCGGAACAGACAGAAGTGGAAAGAGTTCATTCGGCGTCATCATCATTCATATAGATGATGGAAGAAAGAAGAAGAAGAACTTTACATATTAAAAAATTGCTTTATTTAAAATATTTCATCCTCACCACGAACAAACACCAATAATAAAAGTTTCGTATCAATAGCAATGACAAGCGCAAACGAATATCGGTGTTAGATCGCAGTGCATTTGTTTCATGCAATGATAATTGAAAAAATATAATTCTTTTCATATTTTCAACAGCGACACTCGTCATAATTCAGCCTTGTATCTATAATAAATAAATAATTATATGTTATTTTAACAAAATAAAATAAGATTTACAAAAAATAGTTCACCACGAACATGCACCAATAATTAACGTTTCATATCTCACAGAAATAACGCGCGCAAGCTTATGATACACTGCCCAAGTGGCAGTGTATCTAACGACGTAACGTGCAATGACAAGCGCAAACGAATATCGGCGTTAGATCGCAGTGCATTTGTTTCGTAATCTAAAGCGTTAATCGAACAATTATTATTATTATTATTATTTTAACGGTGTCTCCATGGAGTTAAAAGACTCAAAGCGGGAGACCCGACATTGACACACTAACCATTATTTACACAATACCTGTCATACCTCTCCTTAAATTCATTCACAGTTGAAGCATTCACAACCACCTCTGGCAAAGCATTCCACCCATTCACAACCCTCCAAGTAAAAAATCTAGTCCTAACATCCTTGTTAACCACACTCTTACACAATCTCCAGGGAAGGCCCCTCGTTCTCTCACTTCATGCACTGGTCTTAAAAATATCATCAGTATCAATCCTGTAAAATCCCTTTAACAATTTAAATACCTCTATCATATCTCCTCTCCTACGTCTATCAGCTAGTTTTTGGAGCCCACAGATCATCAATCTATCCTCATAGGGAACATCCCACAGACCTGCAACAATCTTTGTAACCCACCTCTGAATTCTCTCCACCACCTCAATTCCAATTATTAACTATTCAATCAATGTCAAAACATAAGCTGTAACCTTTAACATTTTGTATTGCATTTATATAATGTTGTAAGCATTGTTATTATTTATAAACACAGACAAAGTTAAAATTTTTCATTTTTTCCTTGGGGTGCTGCAGTGTTGCAGTGCTTATGTACGAGCCACCACTGATTTTATCCAAACACGTATACACTGTACTTACAGTGTGTATGTATATGTATATTTCGAAAGGTGCAGCACCCCCACAATTTCAAGCCAGGAGCCACCACTGGTTTCAAGGCAACACCTATACACTGTAAGTACAATGTATACATGTTTGGATAAAATATCAAAATTATGTTAAAACTAAAAAAAAAAAAATTAAACATGAAAAAATATTGTTTGTTTTCGATAAAACTATACAGTTTGGTATAATTCAAAATTACTTAATAAAATATATTCTTCTTGTTTTGTTTCATGAAAAAATATTGTTAATTATCGATAAAATTATACAATTTAGTATACAATTCAAAATTACTTAAAAATAAAATCCATTATCATAACCCCAATAATGTTCTAAAATAAAAACTATAAGAATTGTTATGTCTTTAATTGTAATGTCCAAATATTTAAAGAGACGGAATAAACATGATTTATGGGATGTAAAACTCAGGTTTTTCATCCCTTAAACTCAAGAAAATCAACCATAGAATCGACATTATCTCAGACATTAAATATATATTGGGTTAGGGACCACGAGATGGCGATACTTGCTGAGCCGTCACTCTTCATTGCGTGCTGCTTAATTAGTGATAGCCTTGGGCCAGCTATCTCTGATTGGGTTCTAGTGGAGATTGAACTGCCCACTCAGTCTCCAACAGTTAGATAGGGCTAAAACAGCCTCACCTACTCTCCCTATATGGAAATAAAAAGCTGTTAGCTGATAATATATAATAATAAAAAAATTCTATCAAATGAGAATATAGTTGATGTGCTTTCATTGCTCCAGCCTTTCCAAGGGACAGGTTGCACAAAGAAACATCCTGGGAAGAAGGGGGAACAACCACATATCTTAAAAATTTACTAGTGACAACACCCACACACACCCACTGATTCTTCACTGACTGAAGCCTTGGAATGATGGGCTTCATATAGAATGTGAAACATGTAAAAGTTCATATAACAAAGAACTTCAGGAACTTAACCATGTATTAGACAGATGTATTCCTGTTGTTATTCATTTCACAAGAGACAATATGGACAGGATAAGATAATATGAGGAAAGACAACTATATATTATCTGTGGAAGAATCAAATTCAATAAAAATCAACTAAGAATAGGTTTCATCATCATGAAAAAAATTGTAAACATCTAATTTTGAAATATGGAAAAATACATAAAGCAAAAATAACATGATTGAAGATAACATTTATTGATGCACATACACCCACAGAAACTGCAGAAGGGAATAGAAAAGAGAGATGAATGCTATGAAAAACTGGAAGAAATCCTTAAAATATGATGTAATAATATAATTTTCAATTACTCTATTAGATTTCATTGCAAAAATTGGAGGGGAAGATATATAGAAAAATTGACAATTATTTCATGTCTTCAGGAAGGAACAAGTAATACTGAAGAAAGACTAATTTGGCAGCATTTGAAAGTGATGACAGGTGGTACTACCTTTATGAAGATATTATATACACCCTATCATGAGAATTTATCAGATACACATTTAGTCAAATAGACCATACTATTTAGGAACCTCTATAGTCATAAAACTCATATGAAAGGTCTGCCTTAGATAACATGAAGTCAATCATACCAACTTAAATTTGCTGTTTGCAGTCTGACCCTCTCAAGCAATACATTTCTACCATTCTCCATAAAGAAAAAAAAAAAAACTACATTCTCTTACTAGTTCCTCCATGCAACTTCAAAAGATGACCTCTTCTTGCCCTGCCTCATTCTGTCACACGAAAAACTTCCCCAATGTTCATTCAGTAAATACCTCTCAACAACTTAAATGTTTCAAATATTGTTATCTGCCTCTGCAACTTTTCCAAAGTTACTTCATCCCTAATATCAATACCCTTTATATATAATACCTTTTATCAATAAAATCTTTTGTTATTATATTAAAATATTATTTTTGTTTATTTATTATTAACTTTTATTCTTTATTATCTTCTATCAATATACAGGCAGAAACTGCATTAACAATAGCTGGAATTACAGGAGCTGAGTGTGACACTGATTATTTAATCATTGGAGGTCAAAATAAATAAATAGGAAATAGGTTTAACAGCCTAAATACATTATTGACAAAGTAGGGGATAAGAAGAATGTATCAATGGAATTAGAACAAAAATTGAAGGAGATTGAAAAATCCAGTTTTGAAACTTCTGAATCATATCAGTGATAGTATCAGAATTAATGATTATAATAATTAGAATAACTCACATTAACCACATCAAGGTCAATATGGATGATATATATATATATATATATATATATATATATATATATATATATATATATATATATATATATCACTTCTCATACATTTGTATCCATATTTTAATGTAATATCAATGGTATTAAAATTGTAGTATGCAATTCACAATCCTGGAAACTTTGACATGTATATCAAGCCAGTAGGGTGGGTAAAGAAAAAGAGTAATGATTGGGATAGAAATAATTGGCTTAATAATCAGTCAGACATTTATGCAATTGGAAGAACAGGACATTGTGTCCTTTGATTGAAAAAGACCTGAGTTTGAATATCATCAAGATGAGAGAAATCTTTATGGGCTTTTTCCATTGAAGGTGAGTTAGCCAATCTCATACATACGTAACAGGGTTTTTTACATATGAGAATGAGAACAAGTGCAATTCACAGAAAAAAAAAAAAAACCATTATTGTTGACAGGCAGTAAATAACGTATGTAGTTGGAGACTTATAAGAGACAGTAAACTACACATTACTCTTCTACTAATGAGTCGAAACTCCTTGGAAGTGTCATAATATTAAGAATAATAATACTCAAAGATACAAGGAGAGGACAATAGAAATCAATGAAATAACCAACTACAATATTTTTAAAAATTATTTACATTAAGAAAACATTATATAATCAAATTTTTCTTTTTTTGTTTTGTTTTTGGTTAGAAACCAAAAACAAAATACAGAAAAAGAACCACCAGATAATTATCAGTAGTCAGCAGACAAATAACGATTATTAGAGATGAAACAGCAGTAAATAGTAATTGAATTAGCCTCATTCATTACAGTTTATGACATGCAAAAGATACTTTGTCATATCTACCCTAGGAATATAAAACACCAAGTAATAAATACCAAGATCATTAAATATGGTGGCAGCAAACAAACTATAGTAATACATAACCTGATAAATTTAATATAGGAAAACCATACCAATATGTGAAAAGGAAACAAAAATGAATGCAATTACTACATTAGAAAATTTTATAGTAAAAATTCTTATAATTTATTGAAGAAAATTGTGGATATCAAGCAGGATTATGAAAAAATAAATCTGCAGTTGACCATATTTTTACATTGACAAATTATAGGGGATAGTGGCATAACTAGAGCTTTTGCCTCCCTCTCAATACACACCAAAAATACTACAAAAAGTCAAAACGACGTATAGGGAAATAAATTAAAACACTGTACTTATTTTTGAAGTAAAACTTTAATTCCAACATTCTAAAATGTTATTTTTCTTGCTTTTCTGTTAGCAAAATGGCCGATGACATTGGCGAAGTCTATTTCATAGTAATGTAGGTAATTCATCAATTTTAATTTAGAAGCACTCCTCTCACAACTAGCAACACTTACAGTAATTGTGAGGAAAATTCACAATAGTATTACAATATTTGGAACTGAGTTCTCGAGACTATATTTTAGAATTAACTGCAAAAGTTCAAAAAGGTTCAAAGTGCCGCCTGTGGCGGACTGCCCCCCCCTAGCTACGCCACTGGTTGGGGATGATGACAATGCATTCAACTTCTTCATAATCTACCATATACTTTAAAAAAGCATATCATAGCATTCATAGAAAGGCCTACAGGGTGCATTAAATGGACTTTGAATACCTCATAAGACACTTAATCAAAACTTGCCTTAATGAAAATATGATCGTTGCACTGTGCAATGGAATAGTACTTTCTGTATTGAGACAGAACTGTAACATGGAGATGCACTTTCAATCATTCTATTTAGTTCAGCATTAGAGGAATGTATTGGAGAATCTGTAAAAGATAAACAAGCAGAGTAGTTATTCAGTTCAGTATTAGGATATTATTATTATTATAACGGTGTCTCCGTGGAGTTTCATTGTGGGAGACCCTACATTGACACACTTACCATTATCCACACAATACCTATCATACTTCTCCTTATCATTCACAGAAGCATTTACAACCACCTCTGGATGCATTCCACACATTCACCAGCCTCCAAGCAAAAAATCTAGTCCTAACACCCTTGTTAACCACACTTTTACACAATCTCTAGGAATGATCCCTTGTTCTCTCCCTTCCTACACTATTCAGAAAAAAAGTCATCAGTATCAATCCTATAAAACCCTTTAATAATTTATATGCCTTTATCACATCTTCTCTCCTATGTTTATCAGCTAGTTTTTGGAGCTCACAGACCTGCAACAATCTTTGTAACTCACCACTGGATCCTCTCCACCATTCCTTCATCACCAAAAAATCCAGGTGATCAGATCTGTGCACAATAGTCCTAATGCAGTCTTATTAATGCCTTATAAAGTGAAACAATCATTTCCTTATTCCTGCTTGTTAGTGTGTTCTTCAACAACCATGTAATTTGATGTGATATTTTGGCAACCTTTGCAACATGCATTCTCTAAACATAAGTTCTCTGTCCACAATAACTTCCAAGTCCCTTGCCTTGTCAACTTCTTGCAGTTCAGTTCCATTAATATAGTAAACAGCATGTAATCTCATCCTCCAGAAGTGCAACACTTTACACTTAGCCATGTTAAACTAACAGCCATTTACCTTAGCCCATACCACCAACCTATTTAAGTCATCCTGCAAGATATCTACATTATTTGAATTGAGTATCACTCTTCCCAATTTTGCATCATCACCAAACAAGTGAATATTTCCTTTCAATTTATTTCCAATATCATTAATGTCAAAATTAAACAACAGAGCACCTAGCCCTGAGGTACATCACTAGTCACTTGCCTTCTCCTGGACTCAGCTCCTCCATAAATCACTTTGATATCTGTCCATCAGCCACCCTCTAATCCAAATCACCAGCTTCAGATTCATACCCATTGCTGTAATTTATGCAAAAGAGTTCCGTGTGGAATCCTGCCAAATGCTTTTCAAAGTCTAGTAGTATCACCAAGTAAGGATTTTATCCAACTCCATGTTACTTTATTATAGAAAGCAAGTTACTAAGGCAAGACCTTCACAAAACCGTGTTGTCCCTTCTAAAGTATCATATTGCTGTCCATCACTCCTGAATTCTAATTTTTATAAATTTCTCCAAAACTTTAACCACCACTCCAGACATACTGATTGGTCTATAATTTGTTACTTCTGTCTTTGAGCCTCCCTTATGCAGTGGAATTATTTTCCTCTCTTTCCACTCTATTGAAACTTTACCAGAACTGAGGTTTAAACTAAACAGCCTGGTTAGAGGAGGTGCTAATTCTCTTGCACATTCTCGTAACACGTGGGCCAATATGCAATCTAACCCTATGGCAATGTTAGCATTAAGGTTCTGTAATATACTAAGCACCTCTCTCTTTCTTCTATCTCTAGACTCTCATCAGTCAATGAAACATTCGGCTCAGCAATATCACAACCAAGAATTGGATTTTTAATCGGTGAATAGTCCACTTTTTTCCCGTTTTTCTACGTTTTTGAGTGCTAAATTGTTTCTCTGAATATGAGTGTACTTCTGTGGTTGTTTTTTGGAAGTTAGTTGCTGTCGCGATATAATATATTTTGGTACCGTCGGAATCGAACGCGTAACGGTGGAAGACAAAACGAAGCTAAGTTACTGTATTTAGTTATATTTCATTTATTTAATTATATTTAGTACTTAAATGTTCTGATGTTTGTACTTTTTTTCCCTCTTATTTATTAATTGAATAATTATTAAAGATTACGCTACTCGGCAGTAAGGAATGATGGTGGATTCAGCAGCAGTCGCAAGTGGCGTAACGCCAAGTCCTCTGCCATTTAAGAACTCAATTATTAGCAATATCATAAGAGACTTTGTGGCATGCAGTACTTGCGGCATGTATGCGTCTCGGGAATTACATATGTGGCTTGTTAAAGAGAGTGGAGAGCGTATGTGCGCAAAATGCAGGCAGTTGGAGGAAATAAGTACATTAGATATATCGATATCCGACTTTGTTGCTCCAGGAACGGGGAATGAATGTAGGAAGACAAGTAGTGTGATAGTAGAGAATGAGAAAATAATAGTTGATAGTGTGGAAGGTGTGAGTGACTGTGAAAGTTTAGGAGATGGTTTTGTTTGGGAGAGTGAATTTAGATTAAGAGTGACTGACCTGCAGAGGGAGATAGATGAGTTGAAAGAGGAGGCGGAATGTCTTGTGAATGAGAGCAGAAGTATGAAAGATAAGATTAGGAGAATGGAAGAGATAAATGCAAGGCGAATCAGAGTAGGAGAGAGAGAGAATTTAGGGAGTATGAGTGAGAGGTATGGGGGTGCTAGAAGAGGAGAGAATGGAAACAGTAGAAAAGAGGGAATGAGAGAGAGAGGTATGGGAATGCTAGCAGACGAGAGGATGGAAACAGTAGGAGAGACGGAATGAGAGAGAGAGATGGAAGTGCTAGAAGAGGAGAGAATGGAAACAGTAGGAGAGATGGAATGAGAGAGAGGTGTGGGAATGCTAGAAGATGAGAGGATGGAAACAGTAGTAGGAGCGACAGAATGAGAGAGGGATATGGAAGTGCTAGAAGTGGAGAAAATGGAAACAGTAGGAGAGAGGGAATGAGAGAGATGTATGGGAGTGCTAGAAGAGGAGAGAATGGAAACAGTAGAAGAGAGAGGTATGGGAATGGAAGAGGAGAGAATGGAAACAATAGGAGTGAGGGAATCGTAAGAGGTATAATGTATGGCGACTCAATGATCCGTGGTGTTCAAGATAGGATGCGTGAGGAGTGTTTGCCAGGAGGAACAATAGAAAGGGTGGCTATGGCAATTAAGAGAGGTGAAAGGGTGGATGAGATGATTGTGATGGTAGGAACGAATGACTTGAGTGGTAATGTAAGTCGGGCAGCGAGAGATATGAGATTTTTGCTTGAGACTGTACGGAAGAAGACAGAGAGAGGAAAAATAGTGTGCGTGTTGCCTAGGTATGATAATGATGAGCTGAGCAGAAGAGCGGTGATATTGAATGGCATAATAGAGAGAATGTGTGACAAGAGAGGACTGGTATATGTGGATGCTTGGAGTGCATTTGAGGAAAGAGAGGAATTGTATGCGAGAGACCGTTTACATTTGAATGAGGAAGGACGTAGGCATCTGGAGAGATTGCTGTTCTGAACGAGTCAGTGTGTCCCAGGGAGGATGATAGCAGGGGTGGCCTCTTGTGGGAATGGATACTTGGGAGAAGGGAGACAATGTCAGGTAAGACTGAGCCCAGTGGAGTCTAGAAGGGATAATGCTGGGTATAGAAACAATGGCATTTATATGCTTTATACTAATGCCAGGAGTATCCGGAATAAGGGAGAGGAATTGGTGGCGCAGATAGCATCAGCCTGGCCAAAAATTATTGCGATCACTGAGACGTGGTTGACAGAAGGGGATATAACAACAGGAATAGAAGTCGCTGGGTATAGCATTTTTCGTCAGGATAGGAGGGGAAAGCGTGGTGGTGGGGTACTGCTTATGATAAGTGATGACCTATGTCCTCTAAGAGTGGAGAATTTGGAAGGAAGTGAGACAAATGATTTCGAGAGCATATGGTGTGAGGTAGAGGTAGGCAAGACAGGATATTTAGTGGGGTTTTGCTACAGACCCAGGAGCACAGAGGATGTGGACCAGGAGATGTTTAGACAGCTAAGTTTGGCAAGTGCAAGAAGAATGATTGTTATGGGAGATTTTAACTTCAGTAGTATAAATTGGAGAGAGGAAGATGCATGTAGCAATAGGGGAATGGAATTTCTAGAATTCTTGAGGGACAAATGTCTTAGGCAACATGTAACAGAGGGAACAAGAGGTTCAAAAGTTTTGGATTTGGTTATAGCATCAGAAGAGTTGATAATAACTGAGTTGACGTCTCTCCCACCAGTTGGAGAGAGTGACCATATGGTGTTGACTTGGAAAATGAATAGACATGCAGGAGTATCAAAGAGACGGGAACTTATGTGGAATTATAAGGCAGGTGATTATAATAGTCTTAGACGTCAACTTCGGGAAGTTTCATGGAGGGAGGAATTAGAAGGCCGGGATATCACTAGTGCGTGGGAAATTGTGAAAGAATATTTGTTATCAGCAATGGTAAGTTGTATACCACGAGTGAAGAAGAGGACGCAATTTGGAGTAAAGTGGATGACAAACAATATTAAACAGGAATTGCATGCGAAAAAGAGGCTATGGAAGAGATACAATGAGACAGGTGAAGAGATGCATGAGGAATATAAGACACAGGCCAGAAGAGTGACTAGTGTGGTAAGGAAAGCGAAACTGGAATATGAGAGGAGATGGCCCTAAGATCCAAAGAAAATCCTAGGGAATTTTTTAGCTATGTGGCCAGTAGGAGGAGAAATGACTATGGAAGAATGATATTGTGGGATAAAAATGGGAATAGAGTGACTGATGCAGAGGACATAGTGGAATTGTTCAATGAACACTTTATTGGAGTATTTCATCCTAGAGGAGTCAGTTTTAATGCTAGAGGGATAGGACTGGTTCGAGGTCTGGAGGTACAGGAGGAGAGTGGGTTTCAGATACTGAGTACTCTGGATGTCAGTAAAGCTGTGGGACTGGATGGTATTTCACCACGAGTTTTGAGAGAATGTGCTAGGGAATTGACAGTGCCTTTAACGTGGCTTTTCAATGAAAGTCTGGCTTTGGCAAAGGTGCCCAGGGAATGGAAGGAGGGTAAGATAGTGCCATTGCATAAGGGTGGTAACAGACTGGAAGTGTCTAATTATAGGCCAGTCTGTGTGTCATCAGTAGTTGTTAAGACCTCGGAGAAAGTAGTGAGGGACCATATACAGCATTGGGCAGATGAGGGTAATGTTATCTGTGAGAATCAACATGGATTTGTGAAAGGACGCTCTTGTTTTAGCAATATGCTAGCCTTTTATAATAAAGTTACAAGAACATTAGATGAGGGAAAGGCATATACTGCAATTTTCTTAGAATTGGCGAAGGCATTTGACAGGGTGCCACATGATAAGCTGATATTTAAGTTGCAGCACATGGGTCTGGATGTCAGATTGGTCAACTGGATTCAGGATTGGCTGTCTGATAGGTATCAGAGAGTTGTGTATGGTGGAGCAGTTTCCAGGAGGCAGAGGGTTACAAGTGGGGTCCCACAGGGCTCAGTACTAGGACCTATATTGTTTAACCTTTATATCAATGACATAGCCAGTGGATTGCAGGGGGGATATTCAGTTGTTTGCGGATGATGCGAAGCTGGGAAGGATTATTGGTAATAGTGCAGATGTGGTAGCCCTGCAAGATGATTTAAATAAGCTAGATAGATGGGCAAATGAATGGGGGTCTCAGTTTAATGCAGCAAAATGTAAGGTCTTGAGGTTTGGGAAACATCGATGGGATGCTGCATACTCTATGGGAGGAGTTATACTGGAGGAAGTAGGGGAGACAAGAGATCTGGGGTTGATGATTGATAGAAACCTGAAGTTTAGGGGACATATTGCAAAGGTGGTGAAGGTAACACAGAGGATTGCTGCTATTATGAGAAGGACACTGACCTGCAGAGATAAGAGGGTTATCATTCCGTTGTATAAGTCTCTGATCAGACCACACTTGGACTATTGTTCTCAGATTTGGTCCCCTGGATTTGAAGGGGATAAATTAACTGTGGAAAGGATACAAAGACGGATGACAAAGATGGTTTCAGGACTGTACAAGGATAGTTATGAGGATCGGCTGAGAGAATGTGGACTGCAGTTTGGTGGATAGAAGAAGGAGAGGTGATATGATTGAGACTTTTAAACTGTTGAGAGGTGGTTACAGGGTTGACACTGGGGAGTTCTTTCGCTTGGTTGAACAGCGGGAAGGAGTGATGACAAGAGGCCATCCCTGGAAGTTACGAAAGTAACTTTCAGGGATGGCCTCTTATTATTAAAATTTATTATTAAATTTTAATAATAAAATTTATTATATTATTAAAATTTAAATATTATTAAAATTATTATTATAATTTTATTATTAAAATTATTATTATTCAGGCCTCCTTGGAGGCCTGAATAATAATAATAATAATAATAAAAGATGGTACACTTGATTTTGATAGAAAATCAACTATTTGATTTGCTTCTGTAATTTTCCTACCATCAACACTTTTTAAGGCCATCCTTCCATAGTTATTCCTCCTTTTACTTGCCACATAGCAAAAGAAATCCTTATGATTTCTTTTGGACTCATCAGCTTTCCTCTCATAATTAGCTTTGGCCTTTCTTACCATACAAGTCACCCTCTTTGCCTGTACCTTGTACTGTTCATGGGTATGCTCATCAGCTTTTTCTTTATACTTCCACCACAACATTTTCTTTATCTCCAACTACAGCTTATTAATACTATTCATCCATCTTACTCTTACTTGATTTCTCCTCCTGCCTCTGGGAATACAGTCTGATACTGCTTTCCTTAAACACTCTTTGACAATCTCCCATGCACCATCAGCGTCTCTCTCCTTCAAATTCTCATCCCATAGCACTGCTTAAAGCTGACTTCTAAGCTTGTCATAATCACCAGCCTTGTAATTCTACATATACCCCTTCTTAATAAAATGATCAGCACATCTTACAATCTTCCAGATCAAGACCACATGATCATTTTCCCCAAGTGGAGACAATGTAACTAAATTACTTATATGTTCTCCAATGCTACGACCAGATCTAACACTCTTGAATCTCTTGTCCCTTCCATTACATGCTGTCTCAGGTAGTTATCTTTTAAAAACTGTATGAACTCCATTTCCTTCTTTCCTTGTGACCAATTCCTTCTCCCAATCTATGTCCCCATAGTTCAAATCCCTCATAATAATTACTCGACTTTTACTCATTGTGCTAATTTGCCAATGCATACCATCTACATTCTCCCATACACTCCCTGGATTATAGCAGCAACCAATTACATTACTCAAAAGAGGGGTATATATATATATATATATATATATTTTTTTTTTTTTTTAGGGCATTATGGGTGAGTATAGAAGGCAACTATGGCAGAATAAAAGAGGTGGAAAAATTTTGTACATACCTTGGTTCTATAATGCCTTCCAATTCCAAGATCCTGCTGAAGGTTGTTTTAAACGGGGGGGGACATGGGGTGTGTTTTGACGCGGTGGGGGGAATAAGTTTGGAAACCCGCGTTACTATTAATAATATATATATAAATAAATATATATATATTATTTTGTTTAGGACCGCATTTTTTGTGGGGGAGGGGGGGGAAGGGTATCCTTATTTGGAAACTGGGACAGGGGTTAATGGGATGTGGACCGTTTCGGCCGTCGTCTGACCATCATTGGACAGGCTCCGATGATGGTCAGGATATATATATATATATATAATAAAAAAAGGTTTAATGACTATGACCGAGACTATTATTATTTTTTTTTTTTATAATATGCCAACCGAGTAAAAATGAATTTTGAAAAAAAAAAAAAAAAAAATATATATATATATATATATATATGGAATAACTAGAGACTGTCATCTTGTCCTCCTAATCCAAATCACTCTTGGAAAACAGATGCTTTTTTGTGGACTGGGGGGGGGTAGGAAGAGCCATTGGCATCCCACCCCAACCCCCCCAGGGAAGCGCATTATCACCATTACTTTTCAACATATACATCAATCATCTCCCCATCTTTGCAGGAACTAGAAATTTTATCTATGCTGATGACTTTGCCATAGGTAATCAAATAATTTCAAGCCCATTGAAACTACTTTCACTTGCTGTAAAGTCTAACCACATATTATTATAGCAATAATGAATTAAAACCAAATCCCTTGAAAACCAAGACTGGTCTTTTCCACGTTTTACAATAAGAAGGCCAAAAGAAACTACAGATTTCTTGGGAAGGATCTTATATAGAAGATTCCTGGAACCCAGTCTACCTTGGTGTGACTCTCGATCAAACTCTTTCATATACACATAAAACACACATAAAAAAAAAAACAAAGGCAAAAGTTAATGCAAGAAACAATATACTAAGAAAGCTTACTTCCTCCAAATGGGGTGGGGGGGATACAGACCCTAGCACACAGAGATCTTCTGTCTTGGCCTTTGCTATTCTTCTGCTGAATATGCCTGCCAAGCTGGAAAACTTGACCCAGCATTGAATGAAAGCTGCAACTTAATTACAGAATGCCTGAAACCAACACCATTAAGAGACCTCTTTACTTGGACTAGAATTGCACCCCTTCAAAGATCTGCATTCTCAGCTGACGAAAGTGCCACCTACTATTTGGCTAGAATACAGTGCCCAAGGACTAATATCCAAACATAGCTTTCTAGCAACTGTTTAACCACCTCTAGAGGCAAGACTTAAATAATGGTTTGCACTATACCCAAAGAATAATACTGGTAGCCAGCAAAGGTTGGTCAATTAGTAGAGCCTCTGCTACTAATGGCGCATGCAAAAAGTTCAGCAAGTTTGAGTGTGGTTAGTAGTTGGAAAGGGATCAATCATTCGATGCTGTTGGCACACTCTCCCTGGATAAGTCTTTTGGACTCCCTGGAGGTGTCAAATAATAATAATAATTCCAACAGCCAAACATCTTCCATGTGGTACCCACTTAGAGAATCCTCAAATGGGCTACCTCACTGGACCAGAGAAATTGTGTGTTTTTATCTGGTCCAGTGAGGACCATTTATCTGGTCTGGAAAGGTGCATGGAACATATTTCTTGCCCTTTTCTTCAATCACATTGCACAAAAGAGCACCTTATATATCCTGCACAGAAAGAGCAGTTGATTGCACAAGATACTTGAAGAACATCTGACCATATTTATTGTATATATATATATATATATATATATATAGTCTTTTTCCTTCATAATTTACCTATTAAATTTAAGCTGTTCTCATTTGTAATGTATCCTAATTTGTTGTAAATAATGTTGTACCAATTACTTACTACAGTACCATTTCTGTTTGGATACAAAATAAATATAAATAAATCCTCAACACTATAAATAAATATCCATAGCAGGATTAAACCCCACCAACTTTAATTTGAGATGTGCTATTCACCAACCCAAGCAAGGCAGTGTGTGGCACTGAGTGGTTGGCAAAGAGTGATCCTAGTAGCAGATTCATTACAGGGATAATTTCTCTTATTCAGAATGTACCTGGAAAATAAGTATTCTAGACAGCAGTGACTAAGTAAAATTGTGTTGGCTTTGATCACAGCCTATGGAAATTTATTATCATTCCGTCTTTCCTGAGTTAATTATTAGATTAGAATTAGAAAAAAAATTACACATACCCCCAAGTTCGCTGGGATACAAACTATCCACATACTCCATACTCTGACCACTCATTCACCCTTTCAAGTAACGAAAGGATTACCCTACTTCTTGGCCTATCAACTCAAGGATCATTCCATAGATTTACTGATCATTAGTAGTGTTATTCATAATTCACCACAATCAATGCATTGATTGCAATAAGAGCTAGAAAGGCCTAAGATTCGACAGCCAAGGAATCTTATAGGACGTCATCCTTTTTAATTAGCCACCTGTTAACTGTTAACTTCTATGGCTGGATGGACATCAATCCCTTGGATTTTTATCCTGTAATCAGTATTTTTTAATTGTTGAAAGAAAGAAAGTTTTGAGCACTTGGCTCGCCCTAATTAGGGCTGTGTAGAAATATTTCAATCTGTGATCAGGACTGCCTTTGGGCGTTTATGTTTCCATCTGTCTTTTTCATCATAATTTGATGACTCATGAATGAGTAGGTTGAGATGGAGTGATGCTTGAGCAAAGTACTTGGTTGCTATCTGAAGGAGAAACGTAGGTATGTCTGGCAGGTTTCCGTCTTGGTGGAGGATAGTGTTCCTTACAAACCATGAGGAATCGAAGATCATTCGGAGGCATTTGGTTTGGATTATTTGTAATCTTTTGATATTACTAGGGGAGGTGTAGCTCCACGCTGGTGAACCGTAAGTTAGTATGGGTCTGATGATTGCTTTGTATATTCTTAGTTTGTTTTCTGGACTGACTTTGCTTCTACGGTTGAGTAGAGGGTAGAGTTGAGCTATTGCTGAGTTTGCTTTGTTGCAGGCATGAGAGATGTGGGAGTTGAAGCTGAGATGGTTATCTAGTTTGATTCCCAAGTATTTTACTTCTTTTTGCCATGGGATATCGGTATTGAACATCGTGACTGCTCCGTGATGGTTTGCTTTCTTCCTTGTAAATAGTATGGCCGTGCTTTAGTCTGCATTGACATCAATTCTCCATTTCCGAAACCATTTTTCAAGATTCGTTGCTGCGTTTTGTAGTCGTTGTGTGGCTAGGTATGGTCTGAGCGATCTGGTCAGTATCGCCATGTCATCTGCATAGAAAGCCATGGTGGTTGATGCTGTGCTTGGAACATCTGAGATAAAAATGTTGAAGAGCAGCGGCGATAATAGGAAGCCTTGCAAGACACCTGCTGTGTCCTTGCAGGTGTGTGTGAATCTGAGCCCACGGAATTTCACTTGAAATTTTTGGTCTTTCAGGTAAGAGTCTACGATTTAGATGAGGTTTAGTGAGTATTTTGCAGTTATTAGTTTGTGGATGAGGCCTTTGTGCCACATTTTATCGAAGGCCTTCGCCACATCCAGGAAGATTGCACCTGTATGTTGTTTCCAATTAAATCCGATAGTTATGTATTCTATAAGTCTGTGGATTTGTTGAGTTGTGCAGTGCCCGGTTCAAAAACTAAATTGTTCTTTTGGGATTAGGTCTAGAGTGTCCGTTTCATTTTGTAGGCGTTTTAGTATTACTTTTTCATCGATTTTCCCAAGGCCTGACAAGAGGCTGATAGGTCTATAATTCTGGGGGAACTGAGGTGCTTTCCCCGGTTTGTGGATGAGGATTATATATATGCCTGCTTCCAGCGAGTGGGGAAGTAGTGGAGTCTTAGCATCATATTGATGCATTATTGTTTTGTGAGGGAGTGCTTTTATAATTTTGTTTGAAATCTGATCAGAACCTGGTGCTTTTCTGTTATTGAGATTCTTGATGATTTGGTATATTTCATTTCGTGTAATATAGCTTGTGGTGTCACGGCTGGTGGTATGATGAAATGCATAGCATACTTGCCTGTGGATTTTTTCAATGATGCGCAAGTCCGCATGAGTGTAGTTTGGTTGAAATTGCAGCTCCATTGTGTCTGCAAAGGCTTCTGCTTTTTCATCGTCTCGGTGGACTATACCTCTTTCTCCATGGATTGGTTGCATGTTGGGGTGATCGCTGCGAAGGGCTTTAGTCATTTCCCATAGTGAGTTATCTACAGTGTTTCATGAGCTTAGTTTCCTCTCCCATAATTGATTCTTATTGTCTTTGATTGCATATCAGACTAGGTTTGTTGCCCTGTTTAGCTCTTGTTTATCCTGGGGTGATACTGTTGTATGGTATCGACGTCTGATCCTGTTTTTGTTGCAGATAAGCTTTAGAATCTCTTCTGGGAGCAGGTTAGTTTGAGCTGGAGCAGTAACGGTGGAGGCTGTTGCAAGGCCAGTTTGGATTGTGCTTTCCAGTTTATTGATTGCTGTGTCTACTTCTTTGGGTGAGGAGATGTTTGGGACAGGGCCTGTGATGTTGCAGAGAGTTGCGTTGAGCTTCTTGAGATTTGTGTAAGATTGTACGGGGATGGTTTCTGCTTTTCCACCTAGGTTAAGCAGAACTGGATTGTGGTCAGAGCTAAGATCATTAATAACCTGTAACTGGTGTGGAGTGTTCCTGAAAATGGCTATATCCAGCACGTCAGGTTTGCCCAGTGGTCCGTAGTGTGTTGGTTCAACAGGACCTGCTATGGTGATGTTTCTTGTCATAGCAAATTTGTGTAGGCTCTTCCCATTATTACTGGTGTTTCTACTGTTCCACTCAAGATGTTTTGCATTTAGGTCTCCCACCACTATTGTTGCTTCATTTGTGTCAACGAGCTAGGAGAGGTCTGAAGCTAGAAGTGGTTTACCTGGGGGGGGTTGTAGACTGAATATAGTTTTAGACTACCTGTGTTGTTGGTGTGTATTTCAATTCCAGTTTCTTCCAGTTTTGTTGTTGTTATTTTCTTGATCTCATTGTATCTTATGCTTTTTTTAACAAATATAGCCATTCCACCCCCTCTGGCATTGAGCCTATCTGTCGTAAGTAGTATGTAGTACCTTATTTTGGGGTTGTCGCAAGGCTGAAGATGTGTCTCGTTGACTAAAAGGATGTCTATCATATCTTTCAGCAAATTCTTTTAGTTCTAGGAGGTTGTTGTTTAGTCCGTTAGCATTCCAATAAGCAATCTGTATTGAGTTAGCTATGGTAACTGTGTTATCCATTAATCATGGAGAAGATGACTTGTGTGTTTTTGAGGAACTTGTTGGTGTCGGCCTGATTGGGATTTATTTTGCTAAAGGCTGTTAACATCTCTCCTAGAGTAGCAGCTAGGATTGCTGTGGAGGTTCGGTTGCAAGATGCTGGTTTGTTACTTGTAGAAACCGCAGATGCATATCATTTTTCGGGAGTAACAGTCCGCATTCTGATTTCTGGTGTAGTTCGCTTCTGAGTGGGTGGGTGTAGTGCCTCTCTAGCCTTCTGCAGGTTGGATGGGTGGAGTGAACATCCCTTGTAGTTGGCTGGGTGTGGGCCGCCACAGTTTGCACACTTAGCGGGCATGGTTTGCGGTTTGACGCAAATGTGCGAGGGATAGTTGTCACTGCACTTGATGCATTTGTAATCTGCTTTACATAGTTTTTGTGCATGCCCATACTTTTGGCAGCGATGGCATTGACCAGCTGAAGCCTTTCTTCTGAGAGGTTCGGTCTTGATGACTAAACTGCAGACTATTTTAAGGTCATAAATTTTCTATGGTCTTTATTGATCTTGACTAAGACCAGAAGCATGGGGTGCCTGTCTGCTCAGTACATGCGCGATATCTTAATCGGCTCCAGTCCTTGTGATCTGAGGTCAGTAGCTATTTCTTCAGCTGGTATGGTCTCAGCCAGACCTCTGACGACCACCTTTAGATTTTTTTTTCGCTTTTAAGCTGAAATGTGTGATATGGGACTTTCAGTTCATCCATAAGTCTAGTGAGCTGGCGGTAGTCCGAAGTTCCTTCTTGTTGAATCCGGATTCCTTGATCTGTACTCTTGGCTGATGTAAATTTGATGTTTGCATTCTTCATCGTCTCTATAATTAAAGACCATTTTTCTTTTGTTCTTAAAATTACTGGTGGAATCCTCTCTTTGGATTGTGCCCTGGAGTCAGTCTCTATTCTTTCATCAGGTTGTGCTGTTAAGTTCATTAGAGTTGTTCTTTCCAAGGGTTGAGGTATTATTTAAGGTTCTGCAGTTGGCGACTCCTTCTTGTGCTTCTTTCTGCTGCCAACCTGATAGTCTGTAGAGTTATCTGAGTCCACTGGGGGCTGGTCGTTAACCTGCGACATAATCTCTCTGGTGTTATCATGAGAAGTGCTGGGTAGAGAGTCAGGGGATTGACAGTCCTCTGTTTCAACCTCTTCTATTTGGTGGATTGCTACCTTTCCTTGCCATTTTCTTTGCAGCAGGCCTCCTACATGTTTGAAGATTGCCAATAGCTTCTTGAAGTCGAGCTCATCATATGGAGAGTCAATGACTTGGCCCAAGAGAAAACAGCGGTTGCTCGGGTTTCCTGACTAGTTTGTGAGTGATCCTGTAGACTTTGAGAGTCCACTAGCTAATCCCGTAGAGCTTAGAGTAAGCGTCTACCAGCAAAAAGTTAGTTTATTATAGATGACTATCCTAAACAAGGAGTAAAGGAGTTTCGGAAACTTACTTGGACACAGTGCAGAGACCTACCTCCCTAAAATACCATTCATCCACCACTGGTCCTCATTGTGGGTGCGGCCTGCCGGCCATCAGAACTCTGCATATTTCATACAGAGGGGGAGATAGTAGGTTACGAACTGTGTTAGTTCCAGTGCAATGCGAGCTTCCCGAAAAACCTTATATAAAATTCAACTAGGCAGAGTCTAAAGGAATACGTCTAATCACAACGATAGCCTCTGACGCACTTCCCACTCTATAATTAACTACCCAACCGGCCAAGACGAATATATACATCAAAGTTCCCATGGATGCGAAGTGCATATTAAAATTGTTTTGCCATTGATATTACATTTTACATTGAAATATGTGATGGATACGAAGTAGAACGCATAACATTACTGGTTTGATGGGTGAAGCCAGGGTCGTCGCCAGATTAGATCGCGCCCTGAGGCAAACAATTAAATATCACCCCTCATGGATTATAAGACAAAAATATAAGAACATTTCCAATTG
The DNA here is from genome assembly GCF_054136105.1 of Typopeltis vanoorti. Lineage (NCBI taxonomy): Eukaryota > Metazoa > Arthropoda > Arachnida > Uropygi > Thelyphonidae > Typopeltis > Typopeltis vanoorti. Next base: position 102,387,236 of record NC_143566.1, read on the forward strand.
CTATTTTGTTTTATGACAAGAGAAACATTAATGCAAAATGATTACATAATAATACTAATTAAATGTTTGCTCTACGGGGATATCGCACAATAAAACTGTTTTTAAGCTCTTCTAAATTTATGTCTGCCTCTAATCAAATGACGAATCAATCACTGTTGTTTGCAAATAATTTTTAATGAGTTTAAGCTTGACAAAACTTCTTTCCACACTTGCCAATCTAACATGAATTGTTAGCTTAGCGACGGCCCCTACCGCAATTTGGCTGAATGAGCGCCCTTATTAAGCCGCATCGTGAGGCAGGCTGCCTCTATGCTACACCCTGTCGATGGTACTGGGTGAAACATATATCCTTTTCATGTTCCCCTTTGTCTGAGAGGGAAGTTCTTTAAGTGGAGAGTTATTAAGCTTTAAGCTTGCCCTGGAAGGGCAGTGAGATTAGTTCAGCATAAAATTGACTTGGGTCTTTTGTATTTGTAGAATTCTGCTTCATTGTAGTCTGAAGCTTGCTTGCTCAGCAGATTTGGGTGATTGCTTGTCTTGGTGAAGAACTTTTCTGCTAGATCAAGAAGGAGGGATGAGATGTAGGGAATGTTGACTTCTCTGTGAATCTGGGAATTTTAATGAACCATGGGGCATCCAGAATCATTCTCAGGCATTTATTCTATATCCTCTGCAGTTTTCGAATGTTTGTATACGCGGTATGGCTCCGTGAAGGAGATGCGTAAGTGATGACTGGGCGTATTACCATCCTGTATATGAGTAGTTTGTTCTGAGTTTCCAATTTGCTTCTTCTGTTGATCATGGGATAGAGTTGCGCGATTACTTTGGATGTCTTCGAGCTTATGTGTTTCATATGACTGGTGAATTGGAGACTTTTTGTCCGGCATCATGCCGAGATATTTGACTTCAGTTTTCCATGGAATCTTGACTAATAGCAGGTGTATGTCCTCCTTGGTCTGGACCTTCTTTCTGGAGAACAGTATGGATGAACTCTTCTGCAGGGTTTGCTTGGATCCTCCAGTCCACCAGTCACTTCTCTAGTGTATGAATACTGCTTTGGAATCTTCTGATAGCAGTTTGGGGCTAAAAGATCTTGCTAATAAAGCAGTATCATCTGCATATAATGCAGTGATTGATAAACTTCAATTTGAAGGATATCAGCTATGTAGATAGAAAACAGCAGGGGGGCCAGAAGTGAGCCTTGCAGCACACCTGCTAGGATCTTGCATCTGGTTGATACAGTTTCATTTATTTTGACCTGCATGTATCTGTCTTTGAGGTATGTGTCAATTATTTTTATTAGATTAACTGGTATATTGAATATGATGAGTTTGTAGAGAAGACTCTGATGCCACACCTTATCAAAGCCTTCTTTGGAATAATACCTAATTTATCCGTTGCTGATTGAAGCCTTGTAAGGTAGACTTACAAGGAATTTTGAACCACAGGGTGGTTCAAAATTTCACATAAAAACTTTGAGGGGAGGTAGAGAACATCAAAATCAACCATATTCATATAGGAAAGCATGACGGAAACGCCACCCGAAAGTGATAGGTTACGCCACTCCAGGGTGAGCAATTGAGACTTCCTCATTCAAGCTTTCGACGTCGTACGTCGAAAGCTTAATGCATTGTTGTATGAACGCTGAGATGGCAGACGTGCACCTCGTTTATGGGTTAGCTGACGGTAATGGACGAGCCGCTGTGCGAATGTATCGCGAAAGGTACCCAAACAGACGTGTACCACATCAGCAAATGTTTGCGCATTTGGATGACTATGGATCATTCAGGGATTGCAGGCATGATAGTGGGCGGCCAAGATCAAAGCGAAATCCCGTCATGGAAGAGGAGGTATTGCATGCGATGGTCAATAATCCAGAGACAAGCACACGTGCCTTTCCCTCTGCTGTAGTATGCCCACACTTGCTAGAACTTCACTAGGCTTTGTGCCAAGAATAGTCGATTGATGCTTTGTGCCAAGAATAGTCGATTGAAGTGGAGAAAGAAATGAAGGATGTAAGAATTGGGCCGACATGCAAAATCACGTGCTTCATAGGTAAAATTTTTCAATTGTTATACAAGCAAAATACCGTAGTTACCACTTTAAAAACTACAATGATCATAAAAGCGAAGTTAATTTTCCGACGTGTAATAATAAACAACTGTCAAGTATCTCGATCCAGTGTTTTGCACGTTTTGCACTCTGAGTCCTGACATCCATTTCATTTGCAATGGGTCCAGTTACTAATGGCCGAAGATTATCCTCGACGTGTGGAATTCGCGCAGTGGATTCTGCGCGACTGTAGACCCGGTTTTTCCCAACTTGTGTTTTGTTCACGGATGAAGCTTCATTTTACCCGCGAAGGGTCTTCAATCACCACAATGCTCATGTGTATGCCAATTGGAACCCACACTTTGTGCGATCACATGCTTCGCCATTAATGTGTGGGCAGGTATAGTCGGCTCATGCCTGTTACCACCCCGACTGGACTCCCAGAAGTATCGGACCTTTCTGGAAGAAGATCTGCCGGATTTACTGAACAATTTTCCAATGACTGTGCGTTGGCATATATTCCAGCACGACGGGGCTCCAGCCAATTTTGACATTGGTAATGTTGAAGAGATAGACTAAGGCCTTTCTTAGAAGTAGTTTTTTTATTCGGTTGGTTATGCCACCACCACATGGCGGCACTTGCTAGCTGCCTTCTTCACTGCGTGCCGATTAATTAATGATAGCCTTGGGCCAGCTGTCCCTGATTGGCTACCAGTGGAGATTGAACTGCTCACTCAGTTTCTAAAAAGTTAGATAGGGTTTAAAAACGGCCTCGCCTATTCCATGTACGGGAACAAAAAGGCGTTAGCTGATTTTTTTTTTTTAGTTAGTTTGTTGTCCTTGATAATTTCTGTTTTTATATATATATATATATAACAAATCAACTAATGCCTGGTATTCTTTTATAGGTAGAAGGCGTTGCATTGTATCCATCTAAATAATTATCAGTGGCAACCGATAAAGAATCTGCCAAATAAGTATTGCTATCTCGTGGGTCTATCGCTAACAATCACAGAAGATTCAAACGGCACTTCCACTGAACTACAAAGCTTCGTTTATAATAATAATATAGTCTATCCATGTGTAGCTCAGTGGATGTGGCGTCTGCACACCATGGCGCTTGACCGCATGAAGGAAGACTTAGTTCCGAATCTAGTTGTCGACTAGAGGAAATTTTTCTAAGCCTTTTTTTCGATTGGTTCCCGAGTTAGTCAATCTCTGGCACGGGCAAGCGGGTTTTTTCTTCCAGAAACTCGGGTTTTTCGTCCCGTAAACTCAAGAAAATCGACCGCAGAACCCTTATTATTTCAGACATTAAATATATTGTGTTAGGGTCAGGGACCACGAGATGGCGGCATTTGTTGAGCCGTCTCTCTTCACTGCGCGTGCTAAACTGCCTCACCTACTCCCTATATACGGGAATAAAAAGGTGTTAGCTGTTTTTTTTTTATCCATGCCATGTTTAACTTTGGAAACGTCACTTAAATAGCATGGATAGACTACAGGAAAGCAATCAAAAGGCCACTGCCCAGACTGGTTTCTACCTTTATTGAGGTCTCATCAGCGGGAGCCAGACCCAGAGGTGGTGATACCAAGGTGAAAGATGAGACCTCAATAAAAGTCGAAACCGTCTGGGTAGTGGCCCTTCCCTTAATGCATAGCAGTATGCATGTCTGCAAGGAGATGTGCTTTACATTATCGGAGATACTAAGGCACTTGATGAGAACCTATACCACCTTTACCACGAGTTGCCCCAGTCCTGAAAGTACTTCAGGTGCAAACTTTGTTTGCTTACACTTGGATAAATTATAAGACTCGATATATAATTAGTAACTTAGCTAAGTGAAAATACTTCCATAGACTATTTATATATTCTTGGATAGAATCTGAATTTTTCTCTATCACAGGTCAAACTATTGTTTGAACTGTATCTTATTTTCACTGTGCTTCAAATGTATGAATAATGTAGTATGAATAATAATTTGCTAACTCTATTTAATTCCAAACGTATTCGAAGCGTTTTAGCCTAACTTTTTGAGTGATCGATGGCCATTAAATGTGTACCTTTAACCATCACCTATAGCTGTTCAAGACTATTAATGATCCAAAGACATCTGTGAAGGAGAGAACGGCAGACGATTGGCACCAACTTCTGATTTCTAATTCTAACACTATATATTATTGAGAGAAACAATGTAAGTTCATTTAAATTCTATTTTTGATTTTGCGAGTTAGAAACCTGAGTTTCTGGGAAGAACATCCTACATACTAGTGCTGAAAATCGAGGAACTAAAGAAAATCTCTCGAGAACCTGTTTAAAAATAATATCAGCTAGAAAAGCAGTTGAATGTTCTTGTTTTCCACCCACTTGGCTCTTATGGAAGGAAACGTCTTTTCCAAGGGAACCTAATCTGTTTTATTCCATATACAATTGGCTGTCATTTATGAGGTTCGTGTGTACAATTATCTATTTACTCACTGAAATTTTTATATGAGATGGTCGAAGTGTTTTATTCTTTTATGAATTCATAATTTAGAGGGCATTTGAATTTTTTAGCGATTTTCATAACAAATTAATTTCACTTTTTCTTTTTTAACGTAGTTAACTCCTGTAGATATGCTTATACGTTGGTTAGACATACTTCTATTTTTTAGAAATGAAACCTAAACTAAATTATTAATTATAAAAATTTTAATTAATAACAATTTAGCCTGTTAGGGGCACCTTTTAGGACCGACTTTAGTTGCTTTTCTTCAGCCTTATTTGTTTAGCGTGAGTGCCTTCATGCACATATCATTGTTTTGTGATCCCTGAAAATGGCAATGCAACATTGCCACAATATAGGTAGTTATTAATAAGTTTTTATAATGAATAGTTTAGTTTGCATTGTCATTTCCTAAAAAATTTAGAAGTAATTTAGTTAATGTCAGGATGTCTATAGGGAGTTATTTTAAAGCAATGACATCATGGACATAAAAGTTTAATATCTTCTTATTGATATGTTTTAATGCCATTCTCTGTCAGAATATGATCCATTAAGATATGGTTGAACGGCAAACAGAATGTGTCCTTATTTTACACCAAACCATATTCTGGTATATCCGTCACTTTCTAACATACTACGTAAAGTAGGCTATAAATTGCTAAGTATACTTGTGCTATGCAGCCTTTGACAACTTTCCTTTTTTTTTGGATCCTATTATGTTCCTTTCCAGATCTTCGTCTCATCAGTCAAAGACGGGTGGAGATCTGTAATTAGAAGTTTCAAGCAATTTAATGCAACTAGCTTATTCTTTCTGTAACGCATACCCTTAATGGTATGTTATGTCTGTAGATATGTAATTCTCAAGGTGTTGGTTTGCTGGATAAAAACCCGATTTCCAGGAGAAAAATCTCGACAGCCGTATGAGACCAGCTAACCCACATTCAGTCGTAAAGCTCGGGTAAGTTTTTTCGCGTCCTAGAGATTCGAATCCATGTGTTTACTACACACTATCGTTGAAACCGACTTAGCTACGGAGGCTCACCATTCTAGGTCTACAAAATTTAAATGTCTGTATGCTAAAATTATTTCACAACACGTTATAAACTAAAATAATCATTTTAACCTCTATTTGGTCTGAATAAGCTTCGCTTCATCTATGTTTCTTAGCCTTTAATGCAAAACAGGTAAGTGTGAATTGTACACTCAGTAGGAGAATACCTCTATAATTTTCAATCCTATAGTTTTATTTATAAGTGTAATGAATGCTCGACTCCAGTCAACCGATATTTTACCTCCTTCTGAATTTCTAAGTGTAGCCAATATAATATTTTTTTATATCTCAATATTTGAGAATTACATCAACTACCGTGATATTTAAGTATCACTGATACCGTGTGTTTTTTCCCCTTCCAATGCTAAAATGACTACATACCCACCCTTATATTTTGTTCCATTCTGTCACTGTACATCACAGTAAATAGTTTCGGTATCTTTTTTTTTTTTTTGTCGCCTTGAATATCTGCTTTCTTTTCCACTCCATTTTCAATAATCCTTAGAAAAAACATACTTTCGATGTTTGTATTTGTCTTCTTGATTATGTAAATATTAGCGGATTTTATTATTTTCAAAATCGTATAATGAAATATGCTGAATTAAATAATAGGTGATGAAAACTATTTATCTAAAAAGCAATCTTATTTCAATATTGGTTCTTTTAATAAATTTCTTTTACTCTCTCTGAGAGGTATATAAGATATCTAAAATTATAGCAGTTCATGCACTACACAGCGATTCGCTAACATGCACATATTTCTACAACACACACATACTCACTGATCTTTATAGTGTATATGCAAAACACTTGGTCACGTGCACCAACACGTGTTCTAGGCAAGCATTTAGCAATGCTTGCTGGTCAGTAATCGGAATAGAAGTTTGTATCTGGCTCCACCCGGGATTTCCATAATGATATTAATAGGCTGACATGATCTGGTCAGTGACTCAGTTAATACTTGAATCGGAATTAGGTGAGTTATCTCTGGTTATTCACTTCACTTCGTATTGTAGTGTCTTTCTTGGATTAGATTTTGGATCATGATTCAACATTCCATCAAATCAGCCTTCGGATATAGATAAGTGTCCTGTTTTTTACTTACTCCATTCTGAACTGGGAGCACCTGGAATATGAACAGGTGCTCAAGATGAAAGCAGATTAAGATATTTCTGGAGAAGAAAGGACTCACCATTTCCCAAACGGCTCACCCAATCCATCTCCCTACACAACTAACACAAGACCAACAACAGAACAAGGGAAGGCCACAGGAAAACGTAACATAAACGTGGACAGTTTCCAAGTCAGCCACAAAAAAGGGGGCGCACAAATACAAAGAATGAAAACACAGAAACTCCCATGGATGCAGAGACCAGGCAAAGGGAAAGGTTGCATCCAGTTATACTCCGAGACAACGTACAGTGGACTATAATACCTTTAGCTCTAAAAATACATAAATTAGAGTTCAGCTGGATAAAAACACCAAAGACTGCACCCACATTCAATCACATACACTTACTAACTACTGCCTGATCACCAAATTCATGGACGAAAAAAAAAGTACACACTTTCGCTTGAAAAGCGAAAAAAGCTTGATGTAAGGTAACAAATACAATTACTGAGTGGTATCAATGAATCAGTGGCAACTGAAAAAGTGACGGTCGATCTCCATAATCGTTTGCCATAGCCCATCAAAGTAAGATGCATACTGAGTATGGAAAAACGGCCAATGCCACTTGAATTCAGTAAAGACCATCGCGAGATCTTTGACCTCACTATTGTCTGTGATCTGGTCATGAAGCCAGAATCTCTAACCCAAAGGCCATCCAATGGCCAATGCCACCGCTCAAAGATTTGATCGTTCACGGCACTGCTGTAAGACCGAGTTCCGTTGCATCAAGTGTGGAATCAAATCACGCAACCACGACATGCGCCAAACTGAGCATAGAAGTGGCAAAATGCGGCAACTACGGTGGACCATATTCTATCCGATACAACGGATGCTGAGAATACCCAATCTCCATGAAACTGGGAAACCAACTCAGGCCCCAACTAACAAGACAAGCAAAAAAAAAAACAATCACATCCAACCCAAAAACACACCAAAATATGCAGCTTTCTATGCATTTAGAAAAGCAACGAAACCAGAACCTCAGCAGCCCAAGGAGTCTGATATAACTATCAAAGTTGCAACTATTCGGGCAGACATGCTTATTGAACATAACCAATCCAAGTCTTGAAGCCACAAAGTTCTTTGTGAGACAAAAGCAAGCAACTTCAACTCTAATCAATTATGGTTAAGGAACATTATAAGACTTTATTCCATTCTGGAATTCCAATGGCCCTAGGAAACAAAACGCATGATTCAAAAATTTACGAAGCGATCTTATCCTGGTAAAATAATAATAATAATAATCTCATCCAGGCCGACAATAAGGCTCAGAAACCACGTTTTATATGGCTATGACAAACCCAATGCCAGGGGAGACGGACGGGTGTCTTTATCAAACGCAACATTACGATCACGAGTGGAAATTCCAGAGCCAATGCAAGTAGCCCGGAAATCTACTCTGTGTGCAAATCTACTAGCAAATGGCTATTTCAAACCGACTTAGCAAGTATACTAGACATAAACAGAGAAGTGCTGACTTAAACACCAAATACCCAGCCTGAAATAGTAGAGCGACTAATCGAAACGATAAAATATTCAAAGATTTCGCCATCGCAAAGAATATCGCGGTTTACGGACCTCATGACCCCTCCCCCAACACACACACACACTACAGGGGGAAAACCACTAGTCATTGATTGGAGAAAGCTACCTCCCTAACACAATTCGAGTTCATAGTCCCAGTTCCAACTATCAGATTTAAATAGATGATTAATACTTCAATCAACTTGGAAAAACAGATAACAGCAGTCAGACTAAAACACCAAAGGCCTCCCAGAAGAAATCAAAAATCTCATTGGCGAGAACAGAGCCAGTATCGCTCTCCACTGAAGACCGAAAACTTAAACACATGTTCAGTTCAACAAGCAGTGAGGGATAACTGCAACTAACAGTGGGAAACGAAACTGCTGTCCCTATACACTGAGGATCATTCACTATGGAATATGACAAAAGCTCTCAGAGCTGACCACAAACCCTTCCCGCCAATCCATGGTGCAACACGTTTGGTCTATGATGATGCTGAGAAGACAGGTTTCACTCACAGACTCGAAAAAAAAAGTAACGGAATCCTATAGGCACGAAGACCTAGATTTAATCAGAAAGTTCCTCCTTACACCACGAACTGAAGTGCACAGATATCCCAAATGACATCCAACCAACGTCATCCACTGAAATACGAGAAAGTCAAAAAACTGAAGGACAGGAAAGCACTAGATACAGATGCGATTTCCAAGGTTATCAAAAAACAACTACACCACTAAGGCAATGCTGATTTCACTACCTTCCACTATGCTGAAATGAAGCTGACGATAGTAATTTTAATTCCAGAACCGGGGAAAGCAAGCAAGCAGTTAGCTCAACTCAGAACTACCATCTAATCAGTCTGTTGTCTAGGAGAGATAGCCAAACGAGGAATACTGACAAGATTGAAACAAATCATGAAGGAAAAAACCTCATACTAGATGAGCAGTTTGGCTTCCATGTAATAAACCCCACTGTACAACAAATTGTGAGAGTTGTGCACATTAGGGTGGGATAGAATTCGAAACAGCACGCTGGTGGCATCTTTCTTGATAATGCATGGACGGCTTCGACAAGGTCTGGAATGGCCATTAGACCTGACCAACCTCATCGGATCGGAAGCTTCTTGTGAAACTGCAAGGAATTAGATCATTCGAACGAAGGACTACAGCAGGAGTTCACCATTATAAGACTGACAACCCTGCAAGGCCAGCACAACAGTGAATCTATACGAGGGCGACTTCACAATACTGGTTCGGTCCCTATGGACGAAACTGGTACCAGAAAAAAAGCTGCAAATCGGTATCTCTAAATTAGAGCGGTGGTTCAGGAAATAGCGCATCGACGTCAATTCAAATAAGAGTGTTGCTGCCCTTTTGTTTCCGAAGGAGAGGTAATCATGTTTGCATTCCATGTAGTTATACCTGCTCAAAAGCAAACAATAATCAACTTTTCATACGTTACCGAACCGACAAAGCACGAAAATCAAGCTGTAACTGTACAAAATGATCAGACCTATACTACATACGGATCGCCAAGCTGGGGATACAGGGCGGACTTGAGCATTAAAAAAAAAAAAAAATACAAATCATACAGAACAAGTGCATCCGTATGGCGTTCAGTGCTCCATGGTTCGCGAATAATGCAAAGCTTCATCGAGAAGAGGATATCCAAAATATTGCAACATTACTATGCAAAACGGCCGCAAACCTTTATCCAAATACAGCCATAATCCCCAGGTATTGGACTACAACGGATGTCGTAGTCCACTACTGCTTACTACAAAGCTAATTTGCATTTTATTCTTTCAGAAAATCGATAAAGGACCAAAGGTCAAATCCACCTTGTCAAGAAGCATTAACAGTTAATTGTCAATGATGTTGATCAGAATAAGAAAAACAAAGGATCTTTCAGAGTTCGATAAAGAGCTTATTGTGATGCCCTTCTGGCTGGAACCACGATTTTGAAAACTGCAAAGTTGACATCTTTCTCAAAAAAGTAAGATATCCTGGTGGAAAAATTGCCCACTTGTTTATCTAAGATCTCATCTCAAGAAAATCGACCGTCCAATCCACACTATTTTCAACCATAAAAATATTGTTAGGGACCACGAGATGGCGGCACTAGCTTGCTGCCTTCTTCACTGTGTACCAATGAATCAGTGATAGCCTTGGGCCAGCTATCTCTCTGATTGGCGACCAGTGGAAATTGAATTGTTGAATTGTGATGCCCTTCTGGCTGGAACCACGATTTTGAAAACTGCAAAGTTGACATCTTTCTCAAAAAAGTAAGATATCCTGGTCGAAAAATTGCCCACTTGTTTATCTAAGATCTCAAGAAAATCGACCGTCCAATCCACACTATTTTCAACCATAAAAATATTGTTAGGGACCACGAGATGGCGGCACTAGCTTGCTGCCTTCTTCACTGTGTACCAATGAATCAGTGATAGCCTTGGGCCAGCTATCTCTCTGATTGGCGACCAGTGGAAATTGAATTGTTGAATTGCCCACTCAGTCTCCAAAAGCTAGATAGGGTAAAACGGCCCCGCTTACTCCCTATACGGGAACAAATAGGCGTTAGCTTTTTATTTTTTAAAATGGAGTAAGGACAGCAAAGGTCATTTCATTTCAAGTTACAGAAGTACACAAGGTAAGATAATCACAACATCCATGCCCGCAACTGGAATCAAATCCACGACCTATTGGTTGGAGAGCGAGTACATTAACCACTCGGATGGTATTTGATGAATGCCTGGTACATTTTTGTAATTGCAGACCTGGACGCAATCCAGCACCTTGTGAAATCTATGCCAAACGATATGTGCTATAATTTGGACTAAATGAGGTCCAATGTGTACTGAGTATTCATAAGTAGAAATTATGAAATGAGGTTGAACAAAATTGTTTTCTGGTAGCATAACAGGAATTTCAACATACCAGCTCCAAAATAGTTTTATGGCATAGTAAAGCAATTATTTTTTCTTCAAACGATTGGTTTCGTCATAATGTACATCAGAGGAAAAATATTGTTTGCAAATGACCAAAAAGGAATAAAATATAAAAACATAATCGAGTTAGTTCAAGTGAAATGAAACTTATTTTAAAGTCATGAATTCTCAATTTGTAATTAGAAATTCTCATATTCGTATATAATATAATAATAATCTAGTCATAAGCTGTTTTATTCTCCTTTGCTTCAACCAATTGGACTGCATGGGTCTGAGAATGGAAACAGATCACCTTGTTATCTATGCTTTCAAAAATATACTGTACATACAGAGGATTATAGGAATTATGAATAACTCAGTGTAACTGCAGTCATACACTGGAACCACAGGTTAGAGTGCAATGCGTGACATTTTGTTTCTTGATGCCAGTGTTACCTCATACTGATTTTGGTATGTTGACTTATGCACACGCTGCTGGTATTGGCTTTTGGATATGGTAGATATTACACTGAAACTCAGTCACATGACACCTGTTTTATTGGCCTTTTAAAAATCTGGTTCCGAATGACCTGTTGTCTTTAGCTGATGTACCCCTTCAGTAACAAAAACAGACGCACGACTACAAAAAAAAATTCTACTGCAAGCAGATCCGAATAAACTGTGGCCCCATGAGAAGACACCCGTTATATTATAATGTAGTGTGCATGTACACTGTATATTAATCTATTAAATCATTTTGTGAACTAGTTCTAATCTGGAATTAAATTAGGATTAACTAATATTCTGATCAAAACTGCCTGTTGTAATACTAGACTGCCAAAGAAAGAATATATATATATATATATATACATAGGCTCTTATCACAAACTAAAACTTTCTACGCTGCTTCTTTCTAATTCGGTTTCCGAGCTAACTCACTCGGGCAACAGTAGTACAATCCTTCCCCCTTCAGAAAATAGACACCGGCATTATTTCAAATTCCAGCAAGAAACTTGAAAGTGGCAAGATCTTCAAATCGTCGCTCCATGAACTACTGGTAAAGGATTATGATTATTATCGCAGGATTTATGCTACTTATTAGATGGAATATCCAGTTTTATGCTTGAATTCACATCACCAGTTGTTATTCCTACTAGCGAATTCAGAAAAGCATACCGAGCTGAAAGCTAATGCAACTGTATTTCATATGAACTAATTGGCAGTAAAATTGATGGTAAGATACATAACTAGTTTCGTGAAATCCTGTTGTTCACATCATTGAGATAAAAGTGAATAATAATAAATAAATAAAGTTAGATAGATCAAACACAATCAAGTCTAAAAACGAGAATAACGGAATGAGTGCCTGCGATACATATTCTTACCAAAGACGCCTGCTTAAAGAAAGTTAACTGCACACAAAAATGGATATAGTGAAATCAGACGTGACGTGGCGCATTGCGAAATGACAATCTGTTCCCCTCGGGTTTTATAGTGGGAAGGCGGCTTTTTTTTTTTTTTTTGAACAATCTAATGGGGGGAGATAAAATTCATATATATAATGTATAATGAAAATCACAGCGATTTTTTCCGATGTCAGATCATATATGTAACTTCGAGTAGATTTGGCAAGTATTCGAATCACTAATAGTAAATACAAAACATGTACAGAAAAATTTCTCAAAATCATGACATGGATTCATAATTTCAGAGAATGCCATATTACATTACATTAAGGGCCTCCATAGCGCAATTGGCAGAAAGACGGTACATTGCGCCCTTCGATTGGAACAGGCCTAAGTTCGATTCTCGTCGCGACGGGAGGAATCTTTATCTGGACGATTTCAATCGAAGGTGAGTTAGTCGATCTCATACGGCGGTAGCAGGGTTTTTCCTCCCGCATTCAGAGAAATCGGCCCTTCAGAACACACGCAATTTACAGACAAAAAAATACTAGTTGTGGTAGGCGGTAGATGGCGTTGATTCGTAGCAGAGGTTCGGTGTAGTGGTTGACAGCTGTAGGTGTCCTCCCGCGATAAGTCTTCGGACTCCTTGGAGGTGTCACGAATAATAATAAATAATAACTGATGTTTTTAAAAGCATGAAAACGATGACGAACCGAAATTCCATTGTGGCATCAACCTTCCCATAAAAAACCTAAATTTATCCTTTCACATATTGTCCTTTGTTTCATCAGTTCTTGTATTTATAAAATAAAGTAGAACAGAATTAATTTGGCTTCTGATGTTTGATTTAGTAATGAATATTTTACTTTAGATAACCGTGACATTGAGTTATCCATTTCAGAAAAGGGAAAAGTTTTAGGCTCTAACAATACTCATTTCTTTCATTATATTAATGCTCATGTCTTGCAACAAGCATCTATGTATGAGGCAGAATATAAACTGTGTACAGTGAGAATGTATATATTTTTATATACAATAGTAAAAACGTACTAGACAAAGTTAAAAAATTACAAGTTTAATGTTCATTTTACAATTAAATACAAAAATCATAAATAGAACTCTTCTTCTTTTTGAGCCATTTCCAGCCTATTATGGATTTGCTAGTTTGGAACTTCATTTAATGGCAGGATATCATTTTGATAAAATATTAATATTGTTATGACACTTTCAAGGACTCAATGTTCTACAGAACTTATCAGAAAATTCATGTCAACAACTGAAACAGTTATTAGACATGCAAGCAATTACTGTCAACTACAAACCTTCACAGTTGTAAGACACTGCAGGAGGTCCACAAACTATTACTATGCCTTACCTTAAACTTGTATTCAAATTTTGCTAATCAGAAACAGCATCATTCTTGATAGCACCTTGATACTCATTTATTTTCCTCTGTTCAACTATCAAACTGTGTGGAATCATATTTTCTTACAATGTCCTTGTAACATTCTGCATACCTGAATACTTGTCTGAATTTGTTCCAACGCACCCCTTGCTCCAACCCAAATCTATAGTGTAACTTATGATTTAATAATTAAAAACACTTCCACATCACTACTCATCATTAAAAAGGGGTAGGAAAGAAAGATTTAAAAATTTAATCCATGCAAATTCTATATGTAGAATCAGGTCAAAATTCAGAATTCTAAACTAGTTGTGAAAAACATTTTAGAAAGCTTTAATTTTTTTTAACACTGTTCCTTAACTTATTTACAATATCTGTTCATACAATTATTCATATTGGATGTATATTCTGATGTCAGATTTCAATGAGCATGGGGTGCTGTGTGGAATTTGTCTGCAGTGAACCAATAAAGCTGAAATTTTTTTTTTAATCTTTAAAATGTCTAAAACTGAAGAATATTGTTATACATTATGGATTAAAAACAACTATGTGAAATCAAATATTCTGTGCACCCAAGTAACCTGGGTCATGAAGATATTTGGGTAAAATATTATAGATGGCAAGAATTTGTTGAATATATAATACGTATACCTGGAATAGTTATAATCAAGACCACACACAAAAAACTATATGAAGAAAGCACAGTAATACTTCTACAGAGTTAGATACCAAACATAACTACAATCACTAACCAGTGGTGTGGCATTAGCAGTTTAAGAAGTTCATAAAGGAAATTCTCTGGTGAAAAGGTAGTAAGTAACGTTAGCAAGTTTATACATACATGGATGAGGTGTTTCTGCCTATATGCAAAAACAGCTGGAGTATATCATGCCATTTACACTCTAAAATACACTTGTCTAACAGCTTAAGTTACTTTAGCATAATCTAAAGAACCAAGTAATCTTCAAATATAGTTACAACTAATTCCAATGGAATAATGGTTACATATCCTCTCTAATACCTAACTTTGAATCTCTCCCTTTTCAACTTGCACCTCATATTTCATTTACTATTTCTCTCTTAACCAATGATCATTCTGGGTTGGTAATTTAATGTTCACAGATCAACAATCTTTTTTCTAATTTCAATGACTTGAATTTGACTGATACAAAAGGTAAGGCCTTTGCAACCTGCTAATCAAGAATTTTATATATATACCAGTGTGAACTAAATATGCACATCACACATACGTTATAACAATCTCATTCATGAACAGCTGGAAAACTATAGAATGTTAAATGGGGCAGGCTAAAAATTATAATCTGTGAAAGCTGATCCAGAGACAATTTAGAAAGTACATGATAGTTTCACACCTCCAATAAGCAGGATAGTAGCCTAAAAAACCAGGCGATGACAACTTACACATAGCATACAAATTATCCATTTTCCTGGAATGTCTGCCACTCACATTTTCACAAACAGCCTGAGAATGCATGCAATATTCAACCAAAGCAGAAGTTAGGATCATATTCTGTGGAAAACAAATGCTCCTGTTTCTTTACTTGCTTGATAAGTGTAACTGAGAGCATCATAATCTTTAAAGATGTCTTATTATTAGGAAAGCTGGACTGGATAAAATCAACATAAAGTTGGCTATAAGATCGTAAAAGATCCAAAAGAGGAAGACACTTAAAATAGCGATCCCATACATAAGCGTCAAAGGATCTATAAGTACATTGGAACAGTGAGCATATTGTACTTTGGGAATACTACTTGCAAAAGACAGTTCCAGAGGACAGAGGTAGATGGGATAAAAGAGGAAGAAGAGAGACAGGGTTGGTATGTTTGCAGTTTCACTGAAAAGGGATGCTGGGTAGGCTGCCTTTGTGTAACTAACAGGTGAAACATCAAGTGGAGGAATGATGGTTGTCAATTTGGTGACCAGTGAAATATCTGTAGAACAGATAGTGCTGAAACACTGTGAGATAAAGGTTAAAGTGGGTTTGTAAGAGAGGAATCATCTATGAGCCAAACAGCTCTCTTCTAGACACATGAAGGATTTTTAGGTGCACCAACCTAAATATGAGTCGTAATCTATGGACGGGCAGATTTGGGATTTATATGTTAGTAGCTGGGTGGGTGTAAAATAGCATCTTAAGCTTTGGAAGAGAATGTCTAGTTTTTTGGATGCTGAGAAAGCTACTGTGATGTTTTTATGACAAGAGTATGGAGGTAAATGCTAGTCTAAGCAGAGAAAGATTTGATCCTGCCTGATCTGTGTATTATCAAGGGACATGGGTAGGTGAATTGATGTCCCTTTTGAGAGATATCAGGTGTTTTTGGTAACACTGAAGGTGACCTGATTGTTCTTGCTCTACTTGAGGATGGCATGCAGATCAATGTTTAAGGCACTGGTTGTAGATGATTTGTTAAATGAGTATGATCTGAAACATCTAAAAGATTAGCAAAACAAGTGTTCTCTGCCAGGTTGGCAAGACCCCAGAGGAAGACCAAGACATAGGTGGATTGATACAGTAAAAAGTGCCTTAGAAGACAGAAATATAAGATCTTATAATGTTGGAGTTTTGACAGGTAAGATTAATTTGGAAGAAAATTGTAAATAGGAAGTTAATAATGATGTAAGTTTTTCCCTTGAAGGTACATGTCAGGAATTTTGATGAGATCCATAAGAAGAAACTGATGTGAATGGAATATCCTGAGAATAAGAGTGATATCAAATATATATACAGGGTGTTCGGGATAAATTTGACAGTTTCGTAAGGAAAAAGAAAATCTTCTTTGTATCTATTAAATTTAATGAATTGACAAAAAAACATTACAGGCAGAGTTAATTACAATACTATCAACAAGATTTACTCAAAATAACCACCATTAGCATCGATCACAGCTTCAATTCTGCTTCGGAACCTCGAACAAGCTGATGCTACAGTCTCCCTGGGAAGGGCCGCAAAAACTGTTTTAATTTTATCCATTAACTGGGCTTTTGTATTACTGGAAGTGCGATTGGTGTCTTTTTCAACTGCGCCCCATACAAAATAATCCATGGGGTTAAGGTCTGGGGAGTTTGGAGGCCAAACATTTGGACTGGTGAAGTCGTAGAAATTTTCAGACAACCATTTTTGACTTTTCCCAGAGGTGTGGCAAGGGGCCGAATCCTGCTGCCATACATACGGCCTACCATTGGCTACCCTTGTTATCCAGGGCTTGACTACAGTTAGCAACTCCACGAACAAAGCCCGAATTCCAATGCCAGGGTTCTTCAACACCTGTTCCTGCAGATTTGCGAGGAATTCTGCTGTACGAACGCAATCAGATCGTCTGCTAGGGATCTTTCTTCTTGCTACATCCTCGTAGTCACCATTGCAAGTCTCTAGTTCATGCCTGATTGTTTTTACTGTATTCAGGGAGCATTGGGCAGTAGTCGTAATATCCTTATTTTGATGGCGGGCACGAACCATCATGATACAAGTTATTCTCTTCCATGATTCAGGTGGGTTCCAGCTATCCATCCTTTCTGACATCTTGTATATGAATGAAGAAGGGTCCAAACTTTTAAATGAAGAGAAGTGTGTGTTAATACATGTAACTTACGGAAAAATATAATTAATTATAAATATGTCAAATTTATCCCGAACACCCTGTATATAGTTTCCATTTTCTCTCATTTACTAGAATCAGTTGCAAAAATCATAGCTGTAGTATTATTTATTGGATCTTCAAATTGTATTAACAATTTCACATTTTCATAAAATAAAACCAGAAAACCTTATTTCAGTAAGCAGTGAATATTTTAATAAGGGATAATTTTTGCAGTTGGCTTAGATTATTAAATGAAAAATGAGTATAATAATGAACTATCATATATTTTAACTATTACATTTTGAAGATCTTTAAAAAATTCTTTCCCCCTTTTCTTAGTTTTAAGTGAAGTAGTCTGTTTGATATATAATTATATACGTGTTCTTGTATACATATAATTTCATGTATTATGTTAGAATTGTCAAAGCAATGGCATTTCAAGTACTGATCCATGGATGTGAACGCTGGATTTTTAACAAGATAGAAAGCAAATTGATACATTTGAACTATGGGTATGGAGGAGACAGAATCTCACGGACTGTACGAATGACCAAAAGGTTTTAGAGAATATAAAGACAGAATGCTCCTTGAGGCAATGATCGCTACACAGAAGTTGATGTATTTTGCTCATATTATGTGAGCAGACGAATCATTGGAAGAGGTAGTTACATTGGGGAAGATTGAAGGAATGAGAAGAGGAAGACTGCACAAGAGTTGGACGGCCAACATAAAAGAACTTACCAACTTGAACTTATTACTGAAAGAATGGATAAAAGGCCGAGTGAGATGGGGAGCCTTTGGTCACAGGATCACCAAGAGTCGAAAATGACTGAATGGCACATAACTTTTTTAAGCACTTAAAACTGCTCTGTGTAGAGATTAGTCTAGCCTATAGGATTTTCACTCACATTGCTATATCTGCAATTTTCATTGTATAAACAGCATGGCACTGTTATCAACATCCAAACTTCCATTTTGTTTCAGACTTACAAATGCTTTCATATTAAATAATGCATAGCACACACACTGCAGCATCAATTATCCCTGATGTTTGTAAGGTCAGTGTAAGTACATGTTGCTGATAGCAACTGCTCCTTGTTACAAATACATTCAAATGTATAGCACTTTTTTTTTGCATTTATTAAAATATAATTACGCAATACATAATTTTTTTTTTAAATCGAGATAGTTTTAATAAAAATAATTTCAGAATTTTATCATTATTTAACAATAAAACATCAAGAATGAACTTTTGCTTTGCTGCAGTATTTTGCAATCACAGTTTTAACCTGACATCCCCATTAAAACAATAGTAATATCAGCTATGTTCGCTATTGTTAATGATGGATGGAGATGTGTGTGTGGCGGGGGGGGGGGGTTATTGACTTACTATTAACTTAGTTTCATAGCTGCATCTCAGTCAATGCTATTATTGAAGCAAGAATTTCCATACAACACAGCTAATTTTTAACAGAAAAATTAAACTCAACTGTATACAATATATTTCTAGTTTATTAATGGCATGACAAAATAAACAAAACTTCCATATTTTAACATGAGCTTTGTTTTACTATAAAAGGGCCATTGATGAGTACACAAAATTGTATGTACTTGGAAATAAATTAATCTCAGAATTGCTAATTTTGTCTAATTACACTTAATTGTTTGTGTCCAAGTTTTAAAAAGTTTGCCATCTGTTCTAAATTGTTTCATCATTATTCCAAATCTTAGTTAAAAATTATTTCACAGAATAAATGTTCGATTTCCTATAGCGAAAAACCTATGTGGTTTTCCGCTATAGAAAACAAAAAATCTTTAGAAATATCACAACACGACATTTATAATTTTGAATGTCAGAATTTTAAGGTATTTTACAGTCAGTCCTTGACTGA
Organism: Typopeltis vanoorti; assembly: GCF_054136105.1. Taxonomy (NCBI): domain Eukaryota; kingdom Metazoa; phylum Arthropoda; class Arachnida; order Uropygi; family Thelyphonidae; genus Typopeltis; species Typopeltis vanoorti. The sequence goes on from NC_143566.1 coordinate 102,406,749, forward strand.
TCACAGCATTCTGTTCCAACGATCCCATCGTGAGGTAGAAATCACTATATGAACCATATCAACATGCTAACAATTAACATAATGCTAATTTTGTAGTTCAGTTTGGTTACATTTTAAACAAGCACTTACCAGTTAAATAATCAGCTGGAAACATGGAGCATGATTGATTCTTCAAAGCTGATACAGTATTAATTGGATAATTCAGCAGAAGAGACTAGGTAATCAAAAAATTCAGACGATGCAACAGTGTTCTCCAATAATTCACAGACGCATAACTTGTGAAAGGTTTAGGTTCATCTTCAGATTATGTGACAACAGAAACGGGCTTCTTCAAAACTTTTTACATATCCGACTTAAGTTTGCTGAGGTTTCCTTTTCTTTTCTGTATAAATTTCTCCATAGAAAGCAATTGCAGTATTTTGTATACTCTGCTAGTCTTCATTTTGGGATCCATTTCCTCAAATTAATTAACTGCCTCAAAGAGACAAAAGCATGCCATTTTCCTCCCTGCTGTGAACTCTGCTTCCTCTCTCCCTCCTCTGAAAAGTTCTCTGCTTCTAGCTTATAATCTTTGTTTAAGAGGTCATCTTCCATAGCTTCCAACAAATGATTTACATCATTTCATTGTCAACATCCAACTCTTTAGCAAGCAGCACTATATTGTTACCAATCTTTCGAAAAACTGTCAAAACTTGTGAATGTACAAAGATATTTTCAGCAATTCCAACACTATTCATATATGGTCTGCTCTAACCTCACTTTGTGCTGCATTGGCAAGATAGAACATTCAAACTTTCCAAAAGTTTGAATGTTCTTGCCTTCAGTAGCACCAATAGCACTTTCTTAAATAATACGCCTTGAAGAATGCAACACCTGGTCCATGGGGTTATAGGAGTGAGGTGTGTTCATGAACATGTCAATGGAATGGCAGCAGTTTCTTTGAAACCAGCTGACCAATAATGCACTTTTATGCCAGCTACCTATCCATGGTTGGCAGAACTGGGTATTTTGTAAAATTCACAAATCCATGAATCACATTTTTCATCTTTACAATAAGAATTCCCATTTTTTTTTAGTGAAACATCCTTTGTTTGGTTACTAAATATTTATTCTTTTTTATAAAATGCCACAACTATAGAAATTAAATTGTATTTAATATGAGAAAAAAAAAAAATCTTTCACAATGCAAACTTTGGTTTGCTATTACTTCACATAAATGCAAGATGGAAACAATGTTCTTTGTGATCTCAGCTTGAGACAACTTCTCTGTATTAATTTTAAGACACTAATATACCACATTCCAAACAAAAGCATGCTTCACACAATCTTTTCGCATACTTTTGTTACTCATTTGTTTTTTTCTGTATACATTATGCCAAAAAAATCCAAAAATATTGAAACCAACAACCCCCCCCCCCCCTCGCAACAAGGACTACTCTAACTCAATCACCATTCCCTACATCCGAGGCACCTCGGAAAAAATTACCAAAATCTTAAAAAAAAACATGCCGACCTCCTGTTACAGACCATACAGAAAATTGGCATCCCTTATCCGCTCCACTAAAGACCAACCACTTTCCCTAGACCTACCTGGTGTATACCAGGTCCATCGCAACTATAAACTATCTTACTTTGGCCAAACAGCGAATATCAGAATTTCTGAACACAAGGACTACATCCGGTTTCACAAGTACAACCACTTTGGTCTTGCAGACCATACTCTGGATACATGCCACAGAATATGGTGGAAGAAAGCTACAGTAATACACAGTAGCAAATACAAATTCGAAAGACTATTCATGGAATCAGCCTCAGCCCTAAGAAACTCTCCAAACCTCAACAAATTTGGTTGTATGCGACTGCCCCAAATTTGGAAGGCTTACACCAGCAGACCTTCAGCCCAACAGCCAAGAACAACTACTTAGCCCACTAGGAGTCACCATCAGGAGTTTTAGAACAATAGCTTCATCACTTCATTCTCAGTTACTGTGTTGTATTGCCTACATGCACGTGCTTTTTTGTAAGTTCCTTTTGAAGATGGCAACGTGACGTTGCCGAAATATCGGAAATATTTATTAAAGTGCAATTTAATTTATATTCTTATCTACGTTGTCAATTCTTTAAGTGATTTAGTAATGCATAACCAGCGTATAAACTTGTCTACGAGAATTAGCATTATGAATTAATATTTTTCAATGAAATTAAGGATGCTACCAAAAGCACTAGTTACGAAATTCACATATTTGACACATGATGGTACTTTAAACATGCTCAACATGGGGGAAAAACCAGCCATTCCATGGGTAACTTATGAAAAGATGCTATTGAATCAACAATATAGTTAACAGAACATCTGGATGTCTCCACAGCCTCATATGGAAGAATAATATGACAGTTTATATTTCCATGGCTTGTAGCATCAATATAAAATAATTTAATAAATTAATGTTAGTTTTGTACATCACTATTTTGTGCTCACACAGTGTCGCCATAATTAAAGAGGTGTTCAAAGCCTTGTAACAAAAAATGAATTGGATGAAATTCAACCAAACTTGGTGCTAAGTACACTTTGAAACATTTGGATTTTATTTACATAGGATAAAAAATAGTACAAAATTCTGCTGCCAGGGACATTTGGTACTAAAAGTGCATGGTTTGGGATTAATTAAACAGTAACGACTAGAAGAGAGAAATCAATTTTCATGTTCATATAACTTACAGATGTGGTTCAACATGTCTTCCTTTCAGACGTTCTGTTATTTACAGAATGCAGTTCTGTGAACGACATTCTGTGAATTTTCTACAGCTAAATGCAACAGATCTGCATTCATTTGCCTCACATGTTGTGTTATTCTGTCTTTCAAGGTTGCTAAATCAGGAACGTGTCCTTCAGATGGCTCCACAACCATGTCACAGGGTCGAGATCAGCTGAACGAGGTGGCCATGCTGTGGGAAATGCATGACTAATCAGTGTTCTGGGAAGTGTTTTTGTAACATTCGTTGTAACGGCCATCTAATGTGAGGTGGTGCTCCACCCTGCATGAATGTGGTAGTCAAAGGCATCTTCACTGCTGCAGTTGTGGAGCAACAAAGTTGTACAGCATCTCTCAACACCTAACAGCAAAGGTGGCACAAATCACTGATCTCATCATGTGAAGTGAAACCACACCACACTGACTTTCAGTGAGTGTAAGGGGGATCTGAGGATTATTCGCAGCCCAAACGTGGCAATTGTGCCTTGTCACTCCACAAGATCATCCACCTCCATTCAAGCTAAGAACGTCAGAGAAAACTGCAGTTGAGTTTGCACATCACCATGAAGATTTTCAGATTTTCACACGATTTTCCACACAGTTGAGTATGGCATGTCCAGTTGTCTTGATATTGTCCGAGTACTGCTGGACCCTTGCGCATTATTCATTCTGTGTTCCACAACAAATAGTTGCAACTTCAACTTGTTGAGGAATAATCTGTTCATGCTATTGTCTTGGCCCCACAGCTAAAGATCTGCTATTTTCAAATTGTAAAATCATTTCCCTAAGATTTGTTATTGTTGTTGGACCTTTTATTCTATCCTTCAAATGACCAAATTCTCAAAGCACGGCATTATTGCTACTGACAGTAAAGCTTGACTCGCAATGCATGTTCCAGTAAGGTGAGATCTACAGAATTTCAGTTTCAGTCTTCCTTATTTCCATCAACCCTTCAGTAGAAACAGTGGGATTATGTAAATATCACATGATTTTGATTCCACAAAATCAAAACCCAATGTTCCAGAGTGTTCTTACACCAAGTTTGGTTGGTGCAAGAACATTTTTTTTTTTGCTACAGGACTCTGAACACCTCTTTAATTATGGCCACTCTGTATAGAGGTATTAACAAGATCTCTGAATTACAAATCACTATTTTTTAATTCATTCAAAACAGGCAACAGATGTTGGAGGTAGTAATCAGATATAAGTGTGGGTTACTGTTACAAGATATAGCATAATTTGTCTCAGCCTAATTCATCAATGTGTAGATCTTATGTATGCTGCCCAGAGTTGATTTATGATCAGGCCTTGGTTTTTATTACACAGGAGTTTATAAAATCTATTGTAATTGCAATCTTTTGTTATGTTGGACAGACAAGGCAGTCTGGAGAAACCACCAAAAAGAACATGGCAGAGATGTGAAAGACAAATCTGGTTTGGCCTTTCACACTATTAACAAAATCCATCAAGTATCAAGTTAATTAGCCACATGTTGACAATTAAAAAATGGTTTGTAATTTAGAAATCTCCTTTGTTACTATCTGTTCGTATCCATATGAAGCATATAATAATGATGTACAAAACTAGTCATTCATTTATTGTTTTATGTGGTGTTTTACCAATATTAACTTAAAAATATAAGAAAGTTGTCAGAATAGCATAAACATATGAAGCAACAATGACAAAAATTTGACAAATTGAGCTGAAAACATTAAGAAAAATTGAAGGTGTAGCAATATTAAATTAAAAAAACCTCATAAATCAGAGAAAATTGCAAAATATAAAAATGGAAAAATCATAAAGACAAAAAAGTAGACAAACTAGATACCAAAGTATTCAAAGGAGAAGAGAAGCAGAGGAACACTAAGGTGAAGAGGGTAGGATAGTTATGAAAACAACATTACATGCAACACTAAGCATGTAGTAAATGAATTGTTTCTTTATGCGGCATGAAAATAGTTTTTGAGTCAATTGTAGTATGCCAGAATTTTTGCTTTGACTGAATATATTATAGAAGCATGACATGAGCAGGAATCACAGTCACCATTCCTGCAAGAATTGTTATTCAGTTAGGTGGTTTATATCAGGAATGCAGAAATATTCATCATACTATATGAAGGAAATTGCACAAGACCAAATTTGTGCCAAAAGATGCGAGTGGATAGGGATTGGACAATCTATAGAAATGAAACTTTGTAGAGATTATAGAATTCTCTGAGTTACCATGAGGAGAGCTAATGTCCGTACAGTAAAACCTCGATATAATGGACTAATTTGAGCGAGGGGGGGGTGTCCGTTAAATTCGAAAGTCCGTTATGTAAAAGTAGATTTTCTGAATGCACATGTTAAAAAATTGACAAATTAGCTAATTTACATGTTTTTACTTATGTGGAAACTTATGTAATTAACCACCTAACCAGCCATTAAAGATCAAATACACACCCTCAAAAGCTTCGTATACATCATAAATTTCAATGTAATATCAATGGTATTAAATTTTAATATGCATTTCGCATCCATGGAAATGTGGACGTATATATACATCCTGGCCGGTAGTGTGGTTAAAATTACTGTATCTATGAAAAGTTTACTTTATGTATTATTGCTTATAACCTCACTGTGGTTTGTGATCTAATTTTTGATTTAACGTTAAGTTAACTCTTTTCTGTTTGTCCATATTTTAAGATTAGGGGTACAAAGATGTGTTTTACCATTCATACATATCTAATTTTAAATTTATATTGAATAGATCTATAAAATGCATATGTATATAAACCATTCGCTGCAAGTAAACAAATACACACTACTGGGTGTGGCTTAGTGCATGCTGGAACATCAGCCGGCATGCGTTAAAACTGCTGCAAAAAGTCACATGCCGCTTAAAAAAAAAAATTACAGCGTGATCGGTGTGATCACATGCTAATAATTCACTGAACATGCTTTATGAGTGGTGACTCATTTATGTCTGCTAAACTACTAGTGTTTTTCCAACATATGGCATATTTGCCAAAATTTGTTAAAAATAAACAGGGTGTTAATTTTATATGACATATGGACTGGAAATTTCGTCTATTAAATCAAGGGTTTACTGTATTATAAATATTTAGGAGAATTAGTAAAGGAAGGTTAATAAACAGAGCTAGGAGGTTATGAGATTTATCTAGAATTCTAGCAAGTTGGTGACATTTTGAATTAGGTTATTGTTAACATAAATTTCAAATTCATCTGAAATGGATGACTGCTTATCATCTTAGAAATCCCCTTTCCCCCTATTACATAACTGTATTTTTTTGGCTAACTTTGTTTCATATCTAACACTTTTTTTTTTTATTAAATGAACTTGTGCTATTCCCTCAGGGAAAACAAATTTGAAAACTGAAAATTTTCCAAAAGCTCAAAATATTTCTATAATTTTATACTGCTTACCTGGCAAATATGTTGTGTATTAATGGTCACAGTAGTGCAGATCTGACATGAATGAAAAACAAAACTGACGATTTCAACTTTAATATAATTCATATTTAATTTCTCATTTATATTTGTTTTGAGCACATTTATGAATACTGACATATGTTATTTGCCAATTATTTCTCCTTAAATCCTTCAGTTATCAGATGTTTTACGGATATCCATACACCAGGACTAGTACTTTGGTTAGATTTTCAAGACCAAAGCAAACTAATGAGTTCTGTGTTATAAAGATGATAAAAATTTTCATGACAGTATTGATATTTGCACATTACAATCAAAGAACAAATGTCAGATTGTCCTGGCAAATTACTACAAGGCACCCTGGATTTTGGACTATATGCTTGTAAGTTAGAAACACAGATATGAGTAAGGGATATCACTCACAGAAAACACACACAAATTTCTGCTTCCTGAAGGTAAATGTTTGTTTCTTAAACAACGCAAGATTTGAATCTCATGCCTGCTAATGAAGACTACCTACTTATGCTGAGGATTATTAGATGATTTTCCACGTTTGCTCTCGAGCTAGTGTCAGGAAACCGATGTTGCTTTAATTCTTGTCAAGAATTTTAAGTTCTATTTTCAATATTCTCAATGTACAGAAAAATGACATTTATATATCTGCCTCAGCATTTAAGAAATGCCAGGTTTTATCTTTTGCTCAAAGCATTATTCTGTTGTTTGCAAAAAGAAAATTTCATGTATTCTGATTATTATGGAGAAACAAGTTACCAATGAAGTCTATCTTCAAGAATACACCTCTTTCGTTAGAGCAGTTAAATCAGACTTGGTGCACCAAGAATCAAACTGCAAAAATTCTATACAGAAATTGCTTCCACTTAAATACAAGACTTTTGTCAAAATTTTGGTCATTTTAATGAACTGTAGCAACCCAAACAGCAACAAAAATATCTCATTTTAAAGAGTTGGGGGTGAATGTTCTGCAACTGTGCCACTCCTGAATTATTCTCACCAACCACCAAAGAAAGTCACTCAGTCAAATCTCATGTTGTGAATGAGTTAAACCCTCAAACTAATTGACTCTGCTAACTCACTGCTCTACTCCTTTCTTCTTCACATAACACAGCAGAGGGAGAAGTAAGGGATGGTATCTTGCCCCCCCCCCCCCTCTCTGTATAAATTATGGTAAAATTACCTTGCTGACTTAAATGTCTTTACCACACACTTCCATTTCACATATCCACTAAATTTCGCAATTCATATTTCTTCACTTCCTCACCCCCAATAGCTAACATCCCCATCCTTATTGATGAGGTCCATCACTACACTTATTAAATTTGCAACCTGACTCATTTGTCCATAAGCCAACTGAAATCTTTCTGGAAAGAGCTATGCAGCACACTACTGTTCATCAGCTAGTATCAAATGCTGATTCTAATCTCTTTCCTTTCAATTCATTCACATTATCTTCGACATTTGTGCAACCTTTACAATCACAGAAGGTAAAGTTTCATAGACTGCATAAGAAATAGCCAGAGCCAAGTGGTATCAATATCAGTCCAAAATGCACATCATTTCTTTTTATATTTATATGCATTTATGAAATTTGAGAAGGTGAATTAGGAATGGAGAGTTGCACTATTGGAGTTGAATAATATTGTTCTCAAATCGATTAATTTGTACCCATGTTAATAGCACTGAAACAATTATTCACTCGACAGTATAAAACAGGCAGCATGGATGAGTAAATGCTTTAGTTCATTAAATTAAAACAAACACCGAAATATAAAATGGATGTGTGTGGGGGGGGAGGGGGAGAGCAAGAATTCTTCAATAGTTTGTACAGCTATTCAAAAACTTATTGCTAAAAGAAAATATCACTCTTCAGAATAATGTTGAAGTTGACATCATTCTTAATTGAGTGAATCAGTATAATTCTAATACTAATGAATTAAAATGCATTAATAGCCAAATATAAATCCATTAAACCCATTACATAAAATTGTTGGGAGTATAAACAGGTTCTGAATTTGAATTAAACTAGTTTGTAGCTTTCTGAATAGTAAAAATGCAACTACATTGCAAGTATTAAGTCGAATGTTACTTTAGATGTGTAAAGGTTTACATGTGCTGCTCCTAAAGAAAAAACCCACCACTTTTATAACATAAGCAACTGGTAAAGCATTATTTAACTATGCATACTTTATGGAATAGACCAGTGTTTCTCAACGTTTTTTGGATCATGCATCACCTCAACATCTCAAAGATTTTGATGCCCCCCCCCTTCTAGCATAATAGTCAGCCAAGTTCTGAAAAAGTATAATATAAATATGTACACGTACATTTTCAAATTATCCCATGTTGAGAAACACTGGTCTACTCAGTATCTAAGATACATTTAAAAATTAATAAGTGATGGTACTGAATTCAATCATGCTTAACGTTCAATCAGCTTTCTCTCTTCTACCATTCCATTCAACATTGAGCACCATATCTAGGTTCTATTTTCTTCCAAAAAAAATAATGCACGTAACATGTCACTTTCAGAATAATGATGGTACCAGATTCAACACCATACTTTGCCTATCATTCAATCAGCTTCCTCATCTCATTCCATTCGTCATGAGCACTATGTCTAATGCTTTATCTTCCAAGAACTTGATACCACACTATTATTTTTTGGCACATTCTGTTTTGTGCATTATGCCATGATCTACCTGGAGTTCTATAGTACCTCTTTTGATTACTGGGTTAACAAAACTAACTTCTTTATAGCTTATATTTTTCAATGCTGACTTTAGTTACTGCATTAGTTTACACATTCTAAGTGAAATGTGCCATTATTTAGTAATTTTTGGTTTCGAAAGGTAAACAAATAAAAACAAAGCAACATTACTATCTGCTCTCTTGATATGCAACAGCCAAGCTTTCAAGACAATTTGAAATGGCAACGTCAAATTCAAGTAATTATACTCAAATCAGTAAACCACATAAAATGCGATATGTTTTTTCATTAATGAAATCTTTCCACATCTAAGGCACATTTAATATGCATCTGTTACAAATGGAACATGACCCTGCTTAGTTTCTTCCCTTTGGTAGTTTAATGCAGTCCTCATGATTCATTTTCTATAGATTTGTTTATGTTTCACAGTTTGCTTCAGTGTGTCAGCTTAAATTATATACTGGCACCAATCCACGAAATGGCAAATACAGGAATATTTTGTGGATCAAAAATCTTAATCCCAATGGAATCCAAGTACATATTCCATAAAAAATGTAGGGACATTACCTCTGCAATCTCATGATCAGTGTTTTCAATGATGCAAGCTAAGTGAATTATTAAAGATGAATAGTCCCACTACCAGAAAATTTTGAATAAATTTTAAAAAATTGATTAAATGACCTGGACATAAATTAGTGATCTGGGAACCAATTATTTAAGAATAACCAGACAGCTGAAAATTGACATTAGAATGAAATCACCAATTAAGTTATTTTTCTTAAATAATTCACAATGTGTACATATATATGCATATAATTATATAAAATAGAATGTTAATAACCAGAGTTTCCATATCAGTAATTTTTCTATATACTGTATATATTCCAAATAAGGCTCATGAGAGTTTTAGTAATGCAGAGAAAAAAATATATACACCTACATACTAAAGTTTACAAACCTAATTAAAACAAATAGGATTTTCAATATTTCAAAAATAAATTCACATATATGGTGTATATACAAACAACAGTAGATGAATGACCAGTGAAAAATAACTGAAATAGCCTTGTAAGTATGTGCATAGGCTACTATTTCAACAGACAATTTTATTCTAAATTACAAACAAAACAGCAAATGTGTTGGAAAAATTCAATTCATTGCTTGTGATAAAATATTCTAAATGAATTAAATTATGTACTTTTTATACATTGTTGCTAATAATGAAATACTAAAATTATACTGAGAAATTTTAATCTTTCCTGATTTATTTTAACACAGCTTCAAGTTCATAGTGCATGCTTACCCTGAAATGGGAATGTACATTTTGAAATTTAAGGATAGTTAACCATTCTCATTCCTGACAAATGCATTTAAAAGTATAAAAGCTGAAATTTCAACCAAATTCTTAACCCTTAATTAAACAAGGTGACAATTATGTCAGTATAAAGTCCTCTCCCTTCTTTTTTACATTAAAAAAAAACTTGATATAAAGAATATTATATATTCATTATTATAACCAAATTCAAAAATTTTCTGGTAGCTTATGAGAATATAACCCAGATGAACTAGCTTTAGTTTGCACTACTTAAAGGACATGAGCTCAGCCAACTCCAAATACTTGCCTTTTGTTAGTGCAGTTGTAAACTGCTGGTTCAACCATGCAGTGAGAATCAACAGTTTAAAACAGTTGCCAGGCCAGTGAAATCTAAATGCACTAATGAAGGATGAATATATATTGGACTCATGGGCCAAGTTCACGGCTTTAGTGCAAACCAAGGCAACTACAATGCCAAAGGTTATATTCTCATAAGCTCTCAGAAAAATTTTGAACTAGGCAATAATAATGGATTTACAATATCCCTTATAACTTATTTTTAACAAAATGAATCCTTTTCATCCTAGTATTCAGTATATTAATAACACATTTGGTAGATTTCATGCTAGAATGGCCTATGTGGTTAAATGCTATAGAAAGGATTTTTTTTTTTTTGAAACCCTCCATTATTTATGTTTCAAGTAAATGTTGATAAACCTAAATTGCTACTAATTAAAATCAATATTGTGCATGCAACACATGAGGTTATCACAGCAAATTTTCAGTCTGAGCCATGTTAATGGCAAAGATATTGCAGGAATGTTTTTTGTATTAGTATGTATACAGCAAGACATTTAGATATTAGGTACTAATAAGATTTAATATGACAGATTGAAAACTTGCTGGGATAACCACTCATGAATTTATTGCAATGTTTTTGTAAACACTTGCAAAGCACCAACAACAACAACAAAAAAAAAAAAACTGTTCTGCAATGTAACTAGATGCCTAATGAAGATATTAGTTGTAACTAACGCACACTTACAGAAATTCATAAAAATGACATTTTTTGAATGGGAGTTTTATTTACTATTTTAGAATTAATGAGAGTAAAAATGTGGAAATGATATACAAAGAAGTAATAACCCTTCATTAAGTGCGCATTGTACACTTAATGAAGGGTTAAGACAGATCTGTGCATGCAAAAAAAGTAACGAATCTTACAGCAATGAGATTCATTTGCTACGTATGAGTGTGCATTTTTTAAAGAAACTTTTTAATTTTGTTAAGGAAAGCTTATAGTCACTTGTTTTAACCAACAGAATATAATCTTTGGAACTTTATTTTAGCATTATCTGACCCACGAGATTCATTTGCAGCCTAGTCTAGACTAACTAGTTAGCAAGTGCAATATGAGCAGCAATTAGCTAACGCAGCCATAAAAGATCCTAGGGAATTTTTTCGATGTGGTCAGTAGAAGAAAGAATGGTTATGGGAGGATGGCATGATTGATGAAAAGGAGGAATGATAATCACTGCAGAGGATATAGTTGAGGTATTTAATGAGCAATTTATAAAGGTATTTCATTCTTGTGAATGTGAAAGAAAGGAGAAGTGACTGTTAGTGAGCAGGAGTTATATGAAGAATTGAATAGGCGATGCTATTTCATGTGCTTTGAGGGAACATGCCGGAGAGGTAACAACAGCTTTTACATATCTTTTTAACATGAGTCTTCCTGCACAAGTCCAATGGAGTGGAAAGGGGTTAAATTGTTCCGATACATAAGGGAGGTGATAAGACCACGGCTTTGAATTATAAGCCAGTCTGTATGTCTGGTTATGGTGTTAGAGAAGTTAATGTGGCCAAGATTCAGAATTGGGTTGACAACAGCAAAATATTTTGGTGGCTAGCACGAATTTGTTAAAGGAAGATTGTGTTTTAGCACTCTTACTTTTTATAATAAAGTGACAAATGTATTGGATGTATTTGCACACAGTGGTATATTTAGATTTTGAAAAGGCCTACAGCAGATGCTCTGGTTTTGCATGAGGACTTGAATAGACTGGCTGAATGGGTAAATGAGGGAGTAGCAATTGAATGTTGCCAAATGTAAGATTTTGAAATTTGGGAAGTAGAGTACACAATTGGTGAAAATATCTTGGAAGAGGCAGAGGAGATGATTGATCTGGAAGTAACTGTAGACAAGGACTTAAAACTTCGGGGACATGTTACTAAAATTGTGAGGACAACAGTGGATAATGGGAATGATCTGGAGCGCACCAACTTGAAGGATGTTATGGTTTCTTTGTATAAGCTTTGACCAGGCCACTTATGGATTACTGGATGAAGATGCATTGCTAAAGGTCCAGAGATGATTGACTAAGGTAGTTTCTGGTCTCTGGAATGTTGAGTATGAAGACAGATTGAGAAAATGCAATTTGCAGAAACTGGTGGATGGGAGGAGAGGGAATATGATCAAGACATAAGCTGTAAGAGGTTATTACAGATTAATGTTGGGGAAGTTTTTAATAGAATGGTGAGTGAAGATAGGGAGAGAACAAGAGGTCATCCCTGGAAGGTGTATAAAGAGAGCACAAGCAATGGGTGAGGATCAGGTTTTTTGCATGGATGTGGTGAGTGATTGGAAGGCACTGGCTGAGAGTGCAGTGAGCATGGACATATTTAAGGCATGGTATGATAAACCATGTGTATAACAGTGGCACCTTCAGCTATGAGTCTTTTGACTCCATTAAAGTTTTATAGTAATATCTGCTCTTTAACAGACAAGCTGCAAGTTTGAATCCTGCAAATCGGCATGTCTGTGAGTTATTAGGTGGGAGATGAATTTCATTCATTACTTACCTGCTGTGAGACTGCTTATCTCATGCCTAAAGACAGCTTAAAAAATGAACAGCTGGTCTCTATAGAAGGGTTTCTGGACTATGGAAAAAATTTTATTGGTAGGATTCACAAAAAATTTAACTACATAGTCCAATTATTAGTAAGGATGAAGTGCAATTTGGTACATCAGTGAACGGTGATAACACATGCCGTATTATTTTGATGAAGAATTTGAGATATGCATATTTTCTACCAATAATATATTTGGTTTAATCCTTTATCCAAGTGTAAGCAAACAAAGTTTGTGCCTGAAGTATTTTTAGGACTGGGGCAACTTGTGGTAAAGGTGGAATAAGTTCTGATCACTTGCCTTATTCACGAGTTGCCCCAGTCCTGAAAATACTTCAGGTGCAAGCTTTGTTTGCTTACACTTGGATAAAGGATTAAACCAACTATATTAACCCTATTTTCATACTTTTGATCTTTTTTTTTTGCTGATTTTCATGCCAAATTTGTTACAACTGTTATTCGATTTAGTTAGAGAATAACAGACTTGCACTAGATGTGTTTAAGAGTACATCATCTACACAAAGTAAAGAGCAGTTGGATACATCTCCTAATTCTAATATCAGGCCAATGCCACTTTCTTTCAAAATATGATCCATATAGATGATGAAGGGGTGCTTAAGGGTCAAAGCTGTATAACTGAGAGGAGACCTCCACATAGCCTTTAAAGGAATGCGGAGAACCGACCAGGGCTTCTGACCTAATGTCCAATCCTCACCTTCTCGTGGTGCACCCTGTTGGGTATCTACTTTGATACTGAACGAACGAGGATGGGCTGGCAATTTGGGATTTAGCCGACCAAATTGTATTCTTATTGGTTAAACCAAAATAAAAAATGATGGTACAACATGACAAAATTTCATGCCGGCTGGGGCGTCGCCCGGTTAAACAAGGCCCCCGTTGTTTTCGCCAGGGAACCAGGGCGAACAGCGAAAAGTCAGCTACTGGAACAAATCTGAAAACAAACCCCAACTCAACATCACCAGAGTTAAAGATCGGTACTATCAACGTAAGAAGCCTGAATGGCAAAGAAATGGAGCTAGCTGAGGAATTAGATAAGTACCAGATCGACATAATAGGGGTGACTGAAACAAAAAAGACCAAAACTGGTGAGATCTTTCTGAGCAATAAGTACAAAATGTTATATTCAGGCAATAACAATCAAGGAAAAGAAGGAGTAGCCATAGTATTCAACACAAAATACGAGGCTAATCTTCTTGAATGGCAGTCAGTCTCAAGTAGAGTAATGTGGGCAAATATGAGAATGGGGAATGGACAATGAGACTTATTTGTGCCTATGGTCCCACAGAAGGTTCTACTAAGGTAGAAGTGGAGGAATTTTTTGAGGCTTTAGAAAAAGCAACTGACACAATGAAAAAGGAAAAGTTGGTCCTTGTTGGGGATCTAAATAGTAGAGTAGGAAATGATTATGAGACATACAAAAATATTTTGGGAAAATTTGGAGAAAAGAGCAAAGCTAATAATAATGGCAAATATCTGTTGGATTTCTGCTCAGGACATGGACTGGTTATTACTAACACCATGTTCCAACATAAAAATGTGCACAAATTCACATGGAGAGAAGAGGCTAGGAATAAGAAAAGTCTCATTGACTATGTTATTGTTGATAGTGATGTTTTCTCCCTGGTGCAGGACACCAGAGTGTACAGAGGATTTGAAATTGGAAGTGATCACTATTTAGTCTTGAGCAGGATAAAATTGAATTTCATATTGAAAAGAATAACATGTAAGAAAGTTTTAAAGCAAATAAAAGTTGAGCAGCTCTCAGATGTAAACTGTAGACTAAAATACAGAAATATTATTGAAAAGAAAATGAAAGAGTTTGAGAACAGGAATCAAACCTTGGAGATTCAGTGGCAAACTCTGAAGGAAACATTGATTGATTCTGCCAGAGAGGCATGTGGTGAGGTTGTGTGCAAAGATAAAAAAATCAGAACTCCCTGGTGGACACAGGAAGTTAAAGAGGCAGTGAAGGAAAAGAAGAAAGCATATCAAAAGTTCCTGGCAAATAAGTCAGCTTTTACTCTTACAGAATACAGAGACAAATGTAAGAAAGCTAAACAGTGTGTAAAACTAGCTAAACAAAAGTCATGGGAGGACTTTGGCAAGAATATAGAAAATAAATATCAAGAAGGTGGCAAAATATTCTGGAGGTTGTTGAAGAAGCTTAGGAATGGAGGAAAGAGTGCTGTAAAAGGAATTAGAGATGATAAAGGTGAAATGAAAACAGGAGAAAAAGATATCCTTGAAGTATGGAGTAATTACTTTGAAAAACTGCTAAATGAAACAAGCAGTGATGACAGCACAGTGATAAAAAACACTGACCAGGCATGCAGTCAGGAATACATATCCATACTTGAAGTAGAAAAAGCCATCAAAGGCTTGAAATGTGGAAAGGCAGCAGGAGTAGATGATATTCGACCAGAAATGCTGAAGTATGGTGGTATAAGAGTCTTACAGTGGCTGCACTGCATAGTTCAGAAAGCCTGGACAGAGGGACGAATTCCCGATGATTGGAGTAGAGCTCTCATAGTACCCATATATAAAAAGGGAAATAAAACTGAATGTGAGAATTACAGAGGTATTTCCCTACTGAGTGTTCCTGGCAAGATCTATGCAAGTATACTTGAGAAACGGTTGAGAAGAATTGTGGAAGAAAAGCTTGGTGAAGAACAAGCTGGATTCAGGCCAAATAGAGGCTGTCAGGATCGGATCTTCACTTTACGACAAATAGTCGAGAAAGCATGGGAATATAACAAAGATCTGTATTTAAGTTTTGTCGATTTGGAAAAGGCATATGACAAGGTGCCAAGAGAGAAGCTATTCAATACCCTGCAGTTATATGGTGTCAATGGGGCATTATATCAAGCAATACTTAGTCTTTATTTGAGTTGTGAGTCAGCAGTTAGAATTGAAGGAAGTACAGGAAGATGGTTTAATGTTAAATCTGGTGTGAGACAAGGATGTACATTATCCCCTCTGTTATTCATTATCTATATGGATCACATTATGAAGGAATGTGGTATTAAACCTGATATCAAAATTGGAGATGTTAATGTCAGCTCTTTGCTTTATGCGGATGATGTTATACTTCTAAATAAATCCGCTACAAGTCTGCAAGATTCTCTGACTAAATTGAATAGCTGTTGTAATAGATATGGTATGAAAGTCAGCAATAAAAAGACAAAGACAATGAAAATAGGCAGAATCATTGAAAATGTCAACTGTGTTGTGAATGGAGAACCTGTGGAACAAGTAAAACATTTCAGCTACTTAGGCACAATTTTTAGTGAAGATGGTAAACTAAATATAGAAATAGACAACAGAATCAGCAAAGCTGGTATCGTGGGAAGTCAATTGAATAAATTCATATGGAATAAGAAAGAAATTAGTCGGAACACTAAATTAGCTGTATACAAGACTGTGTTCAAACCAATTTTAACTTATGGATCTGAGAGCTGGGTCAGAAGTAAAACACTTGACCAAAGACTAGAGACCGCAGATATGAGAGTCCTGAGAAAGATTAGAGGCGTGAACAGATGGCATCAATGGCAATATCATATTAAAAATGAGGATATTAGTTAAGAACTTGACATTGTCAGCATCCAGGAATGCGTTAGCAGAGCTAATCTCAGATGGTATGGTCACTTAAATAGAATGGGAGAGGAAAGATTAGCAAAACAAGTGTTCTCTGCCAGGTTGGCAGGAAAACGACCCAGAGGAAGACCAAGATATAGGTGGATTGATACGGTACAAAGTGCCTTAGACGATAGAAATATAAGATCTGATAATGTTGGAGTCTTGACAAGTAACAGACTGATTTGGAGGAAAATTGTAGATAGGAAGTTAGTAATGATGTAATTTTTTCATGTAGTACTGTCATATCCTGTACACCCCTTGAGGGTACATGGCAGGAATTTGATGATGATGATGATGAATGAGAGTGGAGATAATGTGCATCCTTGTATTAACCCCAGATTTTACAAATCATCTTCTTGTATTTCCTTCAATTCTAACTCCTAACTAACACTTAAATATACATTATGTATTGCTCTGTTATAATTTGCCTTTCAACCAATAATTAGTATTTTGAATAGGTTTTCTCTGGGCACCTTTTTATATGCCTTTTCTAGATCTACAAAACTGATTCTTGTAATATTCCTATGATTTCTCATAAGTGAAAATGTGATCTTAAACTCTGCTTGGTTTGAACCCAGCTTTTTCTTCGAGTTTCTCTCCCACAACCTTTCTCAACTGCTTTTCAAGTAGACTTGCATAAATCTTACTGGAACATTAGTAGAGAAATTCTCCTGTAATTCTCACAATCAGCTTTATCCTCTCTTTTATTGATGGGTACTATGAGAGCTCTACTGGAATCATTGGGAATTCAACTGATGATTCTGACCAAGCCTCCTGAATTATGCAGTGCAGCCACTTGCACTGCAAAAAACTTGTATACCTCCATATATAAGCATTTCTGGTCAAATATCAGTTGCCTTTCCATATTTCAAGTTTTTGACAACTTTTTCTACCTTAAGTATTGATATGCACTCCTCCTGAAAATTTTCTAGTACGATTCTGTCACTGACTGGTTCGTTTAAGTCTTTTACAGTAATTACTCCAGACATCTGGGATTTCCTTCAGTTTTCATGTCACTATTGTCATCTTTGATTCCTTTTACAGTATTCTTTCCTCCATTTCAAAGATTCTTCAATAGCCTTCAGAACATTTTGTCATCTTGAAATTTATTTCCCAAGTCTTCATAATACTTTTGTTCAGCTACTTTAACACATAGCTTTGCTCTCTATTACATCATGCTCTGAGTTCTTTTAGGGCATCTGCCAACTTATTTGCTAGGAACTTTTGGTATGCTTTTCTTCTTTTCCAGAACCGCTTCTTTAACTTGTGTCCACACAGTGTATTTTTCTCTCCTTGCAGACAACTTCACATTGTCCCCTAGCTGAATGAATGTACTTTTTTGTTTGCCACAGACTTCAAGGTTTTGTTTTGTTTTCAATTTCCCTTTTTCTGCAATAAATTTGTAAAGTTGATTCTACAAGTTACCTGTAAATGCTGCTCAATTTACTTTCTTACATACTGCTCTTTTCAATGTGAAAGCCATTCTTATCCTGCTTAGTGCTAAGTAATGGGCACTTCAAATATCAAATCCTCTGTGCACTCTTGTATCCTGAATCAGCATGATATCACTATCAACAATGACAGTCAATGAGGCTTTTCCTATTTTTTGTATCTTCTCTTCATGTGAACTTGTTTGCATCGTTATTGTTTAAACATGGTGTTAGTAATGACTAGTCTGTATACTTGGCAGAAGTCCAATAAATACTTACCATTATTATTAACTTTCTTTTAAAAATAGAGACATAAGAGGAAGAATTCATCATAAAAAATTACCAGAATCACAGGCATTTAATTTAAATGTCTTTATAAGTAAAATTTTCGGCTAACTTTAATAGAATAGCCCCATCTGCATTTACAGATATTCAAAATAAACTACAAATGAAGGAACACATGAACAGTAAGTATTAGTCAAAATTTAAAAAGTTTTAGACAATCGTTTTTGTTAAGGGTTGGGTTATGAATGCGTGCTTTACAGCTTTCTTTGTACAGTCTTTTCAGAAGAAAATAACTTTTGTGTAACACTTTGGTTTTGTAGATAATGCATGGTTTGCTAAACCTGATTGGGTCCTTTAAGTGAAATGAGATTTGTAAGTTAATTTTACCAGTATGAGTTGATTTTCTATAAACCGAGAACTGTAGGCTATCATTCGGTTGACACAGAATGAGAACAAAAAAGGAAGACAATTATCATCTTCTATTTGTAGGTTAAATTTGGTTCTTGGGGTTTATTGAATTAATTTTTTTCCAGAAATTCATGAAGAGCAGACAAAGAGGACTTC
Source organism: Typopeltis vanoorti (assembly GCF_054136105.1). Lineage (NCBI taxonomy): Eukaryota > Metazoa > Arthropoda > Arachnida > Uropygi > Thelyphonidae > Typopeltis > Typopeltis vanoorti. The sequence goes on from NC_143566.1 coordinate 102,425,820, forward strand.
CATACAGCAAACACATCATCAACTTATCTGTACCAAACCGATGGTCTAGGTCAGTGTTTCCCAAACTTCAGATATACGCATACCCCAACTTAAATTTTCATCATTACCAAGTACCCCCTAATTAATTAATTAAAATTAAATATCTATTTTATTTGAATTTATATGTTCTTGTAAACAAAATCTGAAAATACACCCCAACTCAACATCACCAGAGTTAAAGATCGGTACTATCAACATAAGAAGCCTGAATGGCAAAGAAATGGAGCTAGCTGCGGAATTAAATAAGTACCAGATCGACATTATAGGGGTGACTGAAACAAAAAAAAGCCAAAACTGGTGAATCTTTCTAAGCAATAACTACAAAATTTTATATTCAGGCAATGACAATCAAGGAAAAGAAGGAGTAGCCACAGTATTCAACACAAAATATGAGAATGGGGAACTGGACAATGAGACTTATCTGTGCCTATGGTCCCACAGAAGGTTCTACTAAGGTAAAAGTGGAGGAATTTTTTGAGGCTTTAGAAAAAGCTACTGACACAAGGAAAAAGGAAAAGTTGGTCCTGGTGGGATCTAAATAGCAGAGTAAGAAATGATTTGCAGACATACAAAAATATTTTGGGAAAATTTGGAGAAAAGAGCAAAACTAACAATAATGACAAATACCTGTTGTTGGATTTCTGTTCAGGACATGGACTGGTTATTACTAACACCATGTTCCAACATAAAAAATGTGCACAAATTCACATGGAGAGAAGAGGCAAGGAATAAGAAAAGTCTCATTGACTATGTTATTGTTGATACTAGTGTTTTCTCCCTGGTGCAGGACACCAGAGTGTATATGGATTTGAAATTGGAAGTGATCACTATTTAGTGTTGAGCAGGATCAAAATTGAATTTCATATTGAAAAGAATGACATGTAAGAAAGTTTTAAAGCGAATAAAAGTTGAGCAGCTCTCAGATGTGAACTGTAGACTAAAATACACAAAGATAATTGAAGAAAAAATGAATGAGTTTGAGAACAGGAACCAAACCTTGGAGATTCGGTGGCAAGCCTTGAAGAAAACCCTAATTGATTCAGCTAGAGAGGCATGTGGTGAAGTTGTCTGCAAGGATAGAAAAATTAGAACTCCATGGTGGATACAGGAAGATAAAGAGGCAGTGAAGGAAAAGAAGAAAGCATATCAAAAGTTCCTGGCAAATAAGTCAGCTTTTACTCTTACAGAATACAGAGACAAATGCAAGAATGCTAAACAGTGTGTAAAACTAGCTAAACAAAAGTCATGGGAGGACTTGGCAAGAATATAGAAAATAAACATCAAGAAGGTGGTAAAATATTCTGGAGGCTGTTGAAGAAGCTTAGAAATGGAGGAAAGTGCTGTAAAAGGAGTTAGAGATGATAAACGTGACATGAAAACAGGAGAAAAAGATATCCTTTAAGTATGGAGTAATTACTTTGAAAAACTGCTAAATGAAACAAGCAGTGATGATAGCAGTGGTAAAAAACACTGACCAGGTAAGCAGTCAGGAATACATATCCATACTTGAAGTAGAAAAAGCCATCAGAGGCCTAAAATGTGGAAAGGCAGCAGGAGTAGATGATATTCGACCAGAAATGCTGAAGTATGGTGGTATAAAAGTCTTACTGTGGCTGCACTGCATAGTTCAGAAAGCCTGGACAGAGGGACGAATTCCTGATGATTCCAGTAGAGCTCTCATATGTCCCATATATAAAAAGGAAAATAAAACTTAATGTGAGAATTACAGAGATATTTCCCTACTGAGTGCTCCTGGCAAGATCCATGCAAGTATACTTGAGAAACGGTTGAGAAGAATTGTGGAAGAAAAGCTTGGTGAAGAACTAGCTGGATTCAGGCCAAATAGAGGCTGTCAGGATCAGATCTTCACTTTACAACAAATAGTCAAGAAAGCATGGGAATATAACAAAGATCTGTATTTAAGTTTTGTCGATTTGGAAAAGGCATATGACAAGGTACCAAGAGAGAAGCTATTCAGTATGCAGCAGTTATATGGTGTCAATGGGGCATTATATCAAGCAATACTTATTAGTCTTTAAGTTGTAAGTCAGCAGTTAGAATTGAAGTACAGGAAGATGGTTTAATGTTAAATCTGGTGTGAGACAAGGATGTACATTATCCCCTCTGTTAACATCATCTGCATAAAGCAAAGAGCTGACATTAACATCTCCAATTTTGATATCATATTTAATACCACTTTCCTTCATAATTGATCCATATGAAGGAAAGTGGTATTAAATATGATATCAAAATTGGAGATGTTAATGTCAGCTCTTTGCTTTAAGCGGATGATGTTATACTTCTAAATAAATCTGCTACAAGTCTGCAAGGTTCTCCAACTAAATTGAATAACTGTTGTAATAGATATGTTATGAAGGTCAGCAATAAAAAGACAAAGACAATGAAAATAGGCAGAATCATTGAAAATGTCAACTGTGTTATGAAGAACCTGTGGAACAAGTAAAACATTTCAGCTACTTAGGCACAATTTTTAGTGAAGATGGTAAAAAAAATAGAATCAGCAAAACTGGTATGGTGGGAAGTCAATTGAATAAATTCATATGGAATAAGAGAGAAATTATTCGGAACACTAAATTATTGTATTGTATACAAGACAGTGTTCAAACCAGTTTTAACTTATGGATCTGAGAGCTGGGTCAGAAGTAAAACACTTGACCAAAGACTAGAGACAGCAGATATGAGAGTCCTGAGAAAGATTAGAGGCATGAACAGATGGCATCAATGGCAATATCATATTAAAAATGAGGATATTAGGAAAGAACTTGACATTGTCAGCATCCAGGATTGCGTTAGCAGAGCTAATCTCAGGTGGTATGGTCACTTAAATACACAGAATAGGCAAAGAAAGATTAACAAGACAAGTGTTCTCTGCCAGGTTGGCAGCAAAACGACCCAGAGGAAGACCAAGACATAGGTGGATTGATACGGTACAAAGTGCCTTAGACGACAGAAATATAAGATCTGATAATGTTGGAGTCTTGACAAGTAACAGACTGATTTGGAGGAAAATTGTAGATAGGAAGTTAGTAATGATGTAATTTTTTTCATATAATACTATCATATCCTGTACACCCCTTGAGGATACATGGTAGGAATTTGATGATGTAAACAAAAAATGATTTTTAAATTTTGGTTCTCTAGAGATGTCAGACGACATACTCATATTTCATTTGATCCAGATGCAATATCAACGTTTTCTTGTTGCTTACAGCTACTTGTATTTGCTATATTGCTCTCTTTTGGAGTTTTTATAAATCCAATCTTTAACCAATGACCCATACGTAAGAATTTGAAAGCTAAATAAAAAAATACTGTATTTACTCGAATAACTAACTTTTTTCCCAAAATGAAAGCTAAAAAATTGTGTTGCGAGATACGTGCGGGAATTTTCAGAAACTAAAGTTTTCAGGAAAAAACTGAAAACTGTGCAACTTACCAAGAAGCTCCTACTTGCTATCACTACTTTTAGCATCGAGAACAGTTTCTTTGTGTGCATCGTCAAAGTCATCTACCCAAGTAGCGTCATCTTCTTTCCCATTATTTCAAGCAAAAATTACTAGTAATTTACAAGACTTGAGATATGTAGAGCAGCGAAGAACTACATATGATTGGTGTGGTATTAACAAAAGATCGCGCAAACCAAACACAAATTAGCATTTCAACAGTTGAGTTGAAATGCTAATTTGTATCTAAAATATTTCATAATATCTGAAATACATCCACTATATATTTCTTAGTTTTAACATGTTAACTACGGGGGTGGTGTCAAGCAAAACCATATGTTCCACCGGCAACATATGGTTCTGTTGGAGAGGGGATGTGATTCATGTTAATTAGTGCAGTTTTATCCCAGTTGTCTCTAATTGCACTGTTTGTTGAAAAATATCTTTAATTATGCATAGTCGAAAATTGCCACATACCCTCTAATGACCTTTCGCATATCCGCGGGGGTACATGTACCACACTTTAAGAAACACTGGTCTAGGTGAAAAAACATCCAGAACATGTTTTAAATGATTCATAAAGTAATTAGCTAGAGTTGGGGAATGAGGCCTCCATAGCTGTTCTCTCTATCTGTTTATACAATTTGTTCTGTATCCTAAATTAATGACAAAGTCAAATAATTTTACAATAACAAGGGGAAAGTCTTTATGAAGTAATTGAATTGTATCTGTCAGAGGGATATTTGTGAGGAATGAGACTACATCAAAACTTACATCTCTGGGTTGTAAGGATAATCCAGAAATTTTGTTTTTAAAATGTACTGAATATTTCATAAAGGAAACAGAATTTCCAGTAAATGCAGAAAGATTAGATAGTATTTTGAGACTTTATACACAGGATACCCTGTGCAGTTCACAATAGGTCTGAACAAAACATTTTCTTTATGCGATTTAAGAAGGCCATACAGTCTTGGAGCAAAAGCATGATGAACTTTTATCCTTTTTTACTGTTTCTTCATCGGAATGGTTTGGCACTACTGGTGGATCATGGACTTCATGTATAATACAGATAAAGACATTCGTAACCATTCATATAATTTAGTGAGCAAAATTAGATTTTAAGCAGTGTATATTTAAATTAATACCTCCTCAATGTGATCTATCTAAAAAAAGAATTTCAAGCCTTATCTGCTTTAAAACTGAATAAAAACCAATTATTGCTAAGGTCGACTTGTAATTCATGATAAGAACAGATGCATTGATAGAGGATCCAACTCAATCGCAAATTAATAATTTCAAATAAATCCTTTAAAATTTTGAACAAGATAATTTGGACACCCCCCCCCCCAAAAAAAACCCATCGGTTTGGTTGATGTGTTTGCTGTATGGAACTCCTCTTTATCTGATCGTCATGAATTTTTAAGATTAATTCAATAAACTCAAGAATCAAATTTGGTTGACTTAGAATCATATTCTAAATCAACCAAATGGAAGCCTACAGTTCTCAGTGTATAGAAAACCAATTCATTCTGGTAAACAGCACTAATTCAAACTTGCATCATCATCCTTGTCAGAAATATGGTGTAATCAAATCGTAAGTTGACAGAGCTCAAAATATATTCTACAGATTCTCTTCTAAACAAGGAACTGTTTATTATCAGAACTACTTTTATCTCTCTCTAATGGTTATAATGCAAAAACTATCGAAAAAATAATAAATATGGACGTTGTCCTAACCAGCCTCAAGAAGAAATTACCAGAATTTTTATTCTATATGTTAAAGGACTTTCAGAAAAAACAGCAAGATTACTTCAACAGATTAACTTACAAGTCTCTTTCTGTCCAGTTTGCAAACTTAATACCGTCCTTATTTCTTAGCACTCTTTACACAGCTTCTTTATCCCTTGGAATCCAGGAGACAAAATCTGCTTTATACTTACACAATAATCCAGGTGTGGTCTTATCAAGGCCTTATAAAGAGGCAAAACGAGTTCCTCCTCACATGTCAAGTTTGCTTCAACACTACAATTATTTTCTGAGTTGTATTTGTACCTTTTGCTGTGTGACCTTTGAACTTCAAAGTTCCAGTGGCTGACTTTTCAGTGTTCAACCTGATTTCCTGACGAAAACAGTGGAGGCTTTGTTTAACCAGCAGGTGATGCCCCAGCTGGAATGAAATCTCATAATGCGCCATCATACACATTTGTGGTTTAAGCCAATAGAAAGTATAATTTGGTTGGCTAAGTCCCAAAGGCCAGACCATCCTTTTTCAGGACCCAATTAATACCTACTAATGGGGCACACCACGCGAAGGTGAGGAACGGACATCAGGCCAGAAGTCCCAGTCGGTTCTCCACATTCATGAAAGGCAATGTGGAGGACCCCTTTCAGTTATTTTTTGGCTATGATATTTAAGTGGCTCGCACCAAAATTCTATATGATAAATTGGCATTGAAATTAGGCTTATCAAGAGAATTTCAGGAGATACTTTCTGATTTAAATGTCACAAAAAGGGAAAATGTTGGATGTTAGAAACATCTCCATCTTTCCAGAAACTATTCATAAGTCTTCATTACTTCCAAAATACATTTAAGATTGTTAGATAAAATAAAACCTATTGCTTTTCTATATATCATTAAACAATTTTCATTCAAAAAATTCAATTTTTTCAGACTGAGCAAAGATGACGGACAGGGTACTTGTAATTAAATATACTAAATTTAATGTAGGTTATGTAATTGCAGAAACTTTCACAATTGTTCCTTTGAATTCTAATAGCATAATCCTGTCAACTCAGCTACTACTGAGATATGAGCTAGCAAGCACACACAATATGTGCTCATTCTTATGAACCAAGTTTTGAATGTGGTTGCTGGTCTCAGTTGACAATGTCTATGTTACATTGGATGAAATGTCCGTGCGGTTAGCCTAGTGGCTGTGCACTTTGCAATCATATGCCCGGGGAAGGAGTGTCCTGGGTTTGATTCCCATGGCTGATGTGATGGCTAATTTGGCCATGGCCACCTCGGCCATAGCCAAGTTAGCTGGTCTTGGGCATGGACAGCAGGGTTTTTTCTCCCAGTTATTCTGGAGTTTTTCATCCTGCAAGCAGGCAAACCGGCCCCATGAACACACGGATCTACAGCCATAAATACTCAACATGAGGGGACTCAACTCGCCCCAATAGGGACAGGGGAGAAAACTTCATATAAATAAATAAATTGGATGAAATATTTGGATTTGGTTGCCCACAAAGCTCCCCCCCCCCATCTCTACTTGCCCTTACAAATAGCAAAAAAGCAACAAGATCTTGTCACAGGATTTTAGAAGTTACATTTAAGCAGAAACAAGTTTTATGAACTTAATATTGAACTTGGGAGAATCCAAAATGGTTCAATTTTAATATACCAATTCTTTTGGCTTCACAGATTTTGATTTTCAGCAGGTGAGTGCTTATTGTTGTCTGGTTTATGTCATCGTTTTACTTCTGTGGATACAGATGCATTATTTTTTTTTTACTGTCATTCCCCTCAGAGGTCTTTACACCAATTACGATGGCAAGCTCCCTCTTTGCTTCCTGATATGATACATAGGCCATTTTTAATCTTTTGTATTTGTTTTTCATTATTTTACGTTTGACATGCTTAGGAATATGCTGGATGTTAATGTTACAAGTTTATGAATTTAGGCTTTTTACCAAAAAAAAAAAAAAAAAACATCTCTGACTAGAAAATGACCTAAAGACCACATGACTACTACTACAACACAACTGTTTTATGGAAAACTGTAAATCGTAACCCTCCTCTGATAGCTATTTCCAGCAGAGTTTTGCTGATGTCTATACAAGAATATCACCACATACTTTTTTTTTTTTTTTTTGTAAGTCTACCATCCTTCTAAACCATTCTGAAGAAAGGATGAAAACTTTGCATTGTTTATCTTTTGCATAATTTATGAGAAACACTGGTACTTTTGTGTGTGAATTAGAATTCTGTTTAATTGTGACAGATGTTATCTGAGGTCTCTGTACTTGGTTGGAGGCACTCCATTAAATCAAAGATTCATGCTTAAAAGAGATTTAGATTCAGTGCCAGAGATCCCAAGTACTACAGAGCCATATATGGGTGCCCACCATCAACCTAGCAATAAATGTGTTTGGAAATAGAATGCCAAAGTTACACTGGGTACTATACCAGCACTACAGTAAGTCTTCGGTAATGGCCTCAGATCATGGAGAAGGAGACAATGACCTTTGCAGGTAAACAATAATCATTTGATATTGACAGGCCAACTGTCAGGATCACTGTCAACCTTATCGAAGCATAACATGCACACACCGCTTTCAAGATGTCTATGGTTTATACTGCATGACAGTGCTATATCCCAGTAATGATGGTATGCAGAAATGAAAGTATAGAAATGTAACTAGATGCAATGAGACTAGGTAAAATAAAATGATTTTGCAAAATTACTTTACTAACAATTAAAAATAGTTCAACATGTCTTCATTGGCCTTCTGTTTCCAAATATAACAACAAATTAACTTAAGTTAATTTGCGAATCCCCTATGAACATCAACTTCTTAACTATGGCATTAATTCCCATTTGTTTCAGGCACATTCTGTATTTTGATTTCATCTTCTTATTAAACTAGCAACCTTCCATAGAAGTTGCTAGAAAATGTTAAGCTTCCTGATCAATATTACACAAAGGCACCTAACCTAAGCCCATGAGCCAAGTGTCAGTTGTACATGTTTTGTGGTCAGTTAATCGAATTTGCATTTAACACGAACAAGCTCCTTCCATGTTTGTATCCTACACGGGGGATGCAAAGATGTAGGAAGCTTGCTCATGCTGCAAAATGGATGGCATCCTTGATACTAAGGTGCAAAGGCTGTGTGATAAGGTGGTTATAACATCCACATAGTTTGCTATGTTTGTCAATCGTGTATAATTATTCCTGAGTTGAAGATACAGTGGCAGATAAGTATGTGACATAAAAGAAACCAGGAGTTGACAATTGGTCATAATTTTGAGTGAAAATTGGATGGGAGATGGGAAGAATTTAGCAGAATCCTTGCTTGGCAGTTTAATGGTTTCATTGAATACTAGCATTAAAACTTATGGCAATCCTAGTAAAAGAGACTGGGAATATTTTATGTAGGCTAGATTATAATAATGTAACAAGTATGTTTAAACTTGGACAGTTATCAAAATAACGATACTAATAATGACAAATGGAAATTCTGAAAAATATATATGCTATAAAAAAAAAAAAAAAAAAAAAAAAAAAAAAAATGCAAGAAAAGCAAACAACAGGGCTACATAGTGAGGCACATCACCGAGCATCGGAGTGACCATACGGCATCTGCAGATGCCCAGTGAACATAGTAGTAGTATAATACAATTACCCATATAGGCATGGGAAGGTACAACAAAGAGACACAGGGACTGAAGAATACAAGAGATTACATAGAGAAGTCAAAAGAGCCATCAAGCAGGACAAAGAAAAGTTCTATACTAACAAATGTGAAGAAATATAGTTCCAGATGAGAAGGCACAATTATAAAAGGATGTTTTATTTAGTTCGTGACTTAAAGCACAAGTTTAAGCCTAAATCGAATGTCATCAAAGACAGGAATGGATCATTACTAACAGAAGAGTTGGAAATCAAAAACAGATGGAAAAAATACTTTGAGGAACTGTACAGCAGAGTGGATAAAGAAAATGTGGAGCCCTACCACCAGGATTTTGATTTGGAACCTCCTCCACTTAGGCATAAAGTTGAAAGAGCAGTTAAGCAGCTTAACAACAATAAGGTCACCGGTGCAGATGAAATCCCAGCAGAGTTAATTAAGGCCACAGGGGACGGAGGGATAAGAGTGTTTCATAGATTGATTACAAGGATATGGGAGACAGGATCATGGCCTAGAGACTGGAAGAAGTCAGTTTTCATACCACTACATAAGGTGATATGAAGGCATGCAAGAATTATAGAGCTATTAGTTTGATATCTCACGCAAGCAAAATTTTATTGAAGATCATGCTAAGTAGGATTGAGGCCAAAGTTGAGGCAGAGATGCCTGAAGAACAAGCAGGTTTTAGGAAAGGTAAGGGCACCAGAGATCAGATCCTTTGCCTTAGACAGATCATAAAAAAATATAAAGAATTCTTAGACTACTCTAAAGGTTTTGACTGTGTTCAGCATGTGAAACTGTGGGAAGTAATGAAAAGAATGGGTTTTCCTCAACACTATCAGGTTGATAGCCAACTTGTACAAGGAGCAAGAAGCCAGTAAGAACAGGTGTTGGATTGACTGACTGGCTTCAAGTTGGAAAAAAAGAGGCAAGGATGTTTACTTTCTCCTCACTTGTTTAGTATATATGCGGAGGATATCATGCGTGAAGCATTGGATGAGCTCAGGACAGAATAGGAGGTATACCGATCAGTAATCTGAGGTATGCTGATGATACACTCCTTTGTAATGACATGGAAGAACTAGGACTAATTCTTGACAAAGTTAACAAGATCAGTAATGACTTCAACTCAATTCTAGCAAGACAAAGATTATGGTTCTCAAAGGAAATACAAACAGAGAAGCTCTTGAGAAACAAGTATACCTTAATGGAGAAAGACAGCAAGTTTGAGTACCTGGGATCCATTATTAATGTGAAGAATTGCTGTTCAGAAGACATCAGAAAAAGGTTAGGAATGGCTAAAACTACAGTCAGAGACCGTCTAAAATCTGGATCTATCTCCATACAACAAAGTTTAGGATTTTGAATGCAGTTGTTTTCCAACAGCAACTTGTGATGTGAAGCTTGGAACCTAAAGTAGTCAGATAAGAAATGGATATTTGCTTTTGAGAAGTGGTGTTACAGAAGGCTATTGAGGATATGATATACTGAAAGGTGTACAAATGAATGGGTGTTAGAAAAGATCAGTAGAATTTTAAGGCCTTAAGGATATTGACAGAAGAAAGTTAAAATATTTTGGACACACAGAAAGGATGGAAGGGGGAATTCTCAGATCAGTAATAGAAGGTCAAGTTCCTGGAAAAAGAGGTAGAGGTATACCATCACCGAGCATCGGAGTGACCATACGGCATCTGTAGATGCCCAGTGAACATAGTAGTAGTATAATACAACTACCTATATAGGCATGGGAAGGTACATCACCACACAAAACTAATATAAAGCTTTTGGTTATTGCAGTATATTATTCTAATGGAAATGACATAAAATTGTAGTTATTTAAAATGTTACATGATTTTTTGGCACCCACTAGCTACTAAATTAAATTTAAAAAGATAGCTGCATTGGTATTACTGTCTCGGTTTAACAGCTAGCAAGCAATCTCCGCTAAGAGCAGTGGCAATCAATTGGATTTTAAGTTGGCTATGTACTATACATGATCATAGTTTTATTAAATTTTTAAGATTATTCATTAATAATCAGAAATGGTTTGTGGATAAAGTAGTATCCACCTCGATACTGGAACCCAAAGGAAATTTATGACAAGTGACTAGAAGTGCAGTTAAGAAATATTGCAAGTCATTATGTGTTCACATTAACAAGAATGGAAAAGTTAATACTAAGTGCACATTGGTATCTTGTTTTTATATATATTAAAATATATAAAAACACAGTTCAAATCCTCAACACTTCGGGATTTGAGTTGTGGCTTAATGAAACAGTGTATGTGGGCAGCAGAAAGAAGATTAAGAGATGAAGTGACAGTTGAAAGGAATGGCAATTTATAAAGCTAGTTAATCTGGAAGTACGATACTCAAACATGAAGCCTTAAATAGGAGATAACGGCATTAACACTAATGCAAAATGTCGTATAACTAGAGTAACAACACATGGTTTATGCCTGTTGTGCTGACATTCTGTCCAGGCAGACAATTTTATGAAAAAATTAAAACTAATATATCAAAACATATATTATTCAGAAAAATACCAGTGACAGAGTTTTAAAGATAGATATGCCAACTTAAACTGACTAAAGTACATGAATATTTACAAAGAACAATTATTTTGCTTGTGTTATTTTTTATGTTTAGAAAATCAATATAATGAAGGTTTTTGTTTTACTTTAACATGCGGACATTTGTTTTCATTTTCTCTAGAATGTTACAGTTGACATTTTTTAAAAATAGAACTACTGTCAATAAATAAATTTCAAATTATATAATTTACCACTTTCACCCCCCCACCACCACTCACTCTTAAAAACGTCACTGTTTAGATATATGGTCACGCTATGCATAACATGTCAAGTTATTTGGGGGAAAATTTGACTCAGATGGACAAAAAGTCAAGTTTAAAGAAATATGTCTAAGAAAAATACTATGGAAAGAGTGTTCATATTTAATAAGCATCAAAGATATAAACAGCAATACTTTTGATTACACAACACGTTAGAGATCAGTTTCATTAGTGCTGATTACTGAAGTCAAGAATATGAAACTATTATCATACTTTCATATACCTGCCTTTTTTCCTAGTAACAATGAAGTGTCGAAATTTTGATAATTGCTACATAGCAACAACATGAATTCTTTGCAAAAGGCAAATAAATGTTTAAAACAGGTAGTACTTTATATTTTCATTCTTATTTCATTGCCCATTTGGGAGATTACCTGCTTATTGGAGGCATGAAAAAAAGTTCCATGTTTGGTCTCTAAAATAGAGTTCCCAGACTACATAAAAGTAAAAAAATGACTAGTTCACCCATGGTGCAAATATACTATAGGTTTACAAAACATCTTTAATGGAAGGGGGATCAGAAAAAAATGGACACAGACAGTCAAGATCCCAAAGTATCTTCTACCATGTGTATTGCTTAAGTCTGCATTGTAAGTAAAAAAAAAAAGATTATCAGCTTGAATTTGTTGATGCAAAACTGGATAGGACAATAGATAATAACAATGATAGATTCCATAACATGAATAAAACAGATCAACCATGTGGATGAAGTATAAAGTTGTGTTAAGTTATGCACTTTGAACTGAAAATCTTACAAACCGTGTCACACTGATGAAACTAAAGCAAGAAATTACAGGGTGTGGATTGGGAGTGAAAGAAGTAAGCACTGGGATAGCAAAGAACTCACAAGTAGATCATTCCTTTCATAATGCTTTGAAATGGCAGCATCTGAAGTACTATGCCCAAGTTTGGTCACCTGGGTGCCTCTTAAATTCCAGTTGAAGCAACAGGCCATAAGATCAGTGTATTATGTTTGCTAACTGAATATGTTTCCCATCTGGGTTTGTCTACCTTCCAAGAAAAAATCCTGTCACCTCTGTATGAAAACTTAGAGGTTCTTTGTATCCTAGATGGGATTTGAACCCATTTCTTTTCAACCAGCTCATCACCATTATTGACCATGTTCAGATAGATGCAAAAATGAGGGATATGATGGAATCATAAGCCAATAAACAGGTTTCATTTGTCCCTTTTTTTCATGGAAAAAGAGACAAATTAGTGTAATATGTACATAATTATTAAAGTGAAAATTGGATAGGATTTGCCAGGTATGTTGATTATGCCATGACTGAATTGTCTTCTCAAACTTCCATGGAGTCACTAATTATGGAAGATCTCACTTAGCAAGTTATATTAAACATTAAGCTCAAATACTTCTTGCATTCCATTCACCCAACTCCTATCCTTCACTAAACATTTTACACACCCTCCAGAGATGACCCATCATTCTCATTCTTTACCCTCCATTCTAACCCTTATATTCACATAAAATCCCACCACTAACTTAGTCTATCACCTCTTTTCCTCCCTCCAAAAAAAATTCTGCAATTTACATATCACCCCTCTCTCATTCCAGAGTTCTCATATTGCCTTAACTCATCTCTGGATCCTTTCCAAGAATTTCCACTTCACAATGGAAACAAGGTAACTAAAGGTAACCACAACATTTCACGAGTAACCTGACCAATAACTTTCAACCACCACCTTATATCTACTTATCAGTGACTCTTATCACAGTAGCAATATGCTGTAGTTTTTGCAAAACAATCTTTGAACTTCACAATCACTATTGACCATTCAGATCCTGACTTTCATTCACATCCTGAAGTATGGTTCCCCAATACGGTACAATTACATACCTTGCACTTTGAAATATTAAAAACGCAGTCTTATTCATGCTAACAGCCTATTTAAATCTTCCTAAAGGAAGATGAAATCAGTATCAAAGTTTTTCTTAAGCACATGGTGATATTTCTTCCCAAGGAATTTATCAGTCCACTGCAAAATAAGATGATTAAGTTAAATCAGCTGTGAGATAGAAATGTACATCCCCACTATTAATAGAACACTTGCATAGACATATTAAAGTAAGTTTCACAGCTTACACATGTAACAAAAATTATGCTGAATTTATTCAAAAACTAACATTTCACCCAACATCATGTGGTCAGTGTCAGGGAGATAGATGGTTAACTACATTCAAATTGGTAACGTGAAGGACCAAATTTCCATTCTTTCAAAATTTGGTTTAATTGTGGACTTCTGAATTCTAATATCATACGCGGCATCCAACTTACTTCTGTATTTTGTTATTGTGGTAGTAAATGGCAACAAACAACGAATTGCCTTTTTGAATAAATCTGAATATTCTTTTAAGTCACACCAAAACTCATTTAATGAGATTTTCATATTCTGAAGTAGATAGTTCTCTTGGTTTTTCTTTATTGAAAGAATTGAAAACCCAATAGTTATTGTCATCTTTTATAGTAGAGGAAAGTGTTCATTTGATGCCACATTTATTGATTTTAGATAAATTATTTTCAAATTTTCTCATCAATTTCACAGTTGGACCTGATAACATCCCCAATAGAACTATGGAAATGTCTAGGTGAATTGGACATGACTATTAATAAATAAATATTTAAGATAAATATTAATAAATAAATGATTGAAACTGAGAAAATGCAGGAATGGAGGAGCTAGCAAGTGAGTATACTAGTTCCAATAATAAAAACAAAGGCGATTCCAGTCCTGTAGTAACTACAAAAGAATTAAACTAATGAGTCAACACAAGAAGGTATGGGAAATAGTAACTGAAACTTTAACAACGGAGAAAAGCTTTGGAAGAGAGGTTTGAGGATGTGGTACACATGTTGTAGTGAAGCAGCAGGAAGTATAACATTGCAGGGCACAGGCATGCCACAAATGTCTAGGTTCACATACCTAGGATCATGTGTCCAATGTAATGGATACCTGGACTCACTGGTATCTTGTGTGCTACAAGTGTCCGGCAGTGAGACCTGGCAGATGACCCAGAGATAAGAGGAGAGAATGGTTGTAAATGAAATGAGAATGTGGAGACTTCCAAGCAGTGTAACAAAATTGGGCAACATCAAAAGCTTATTGACCAGGAGAACAATGAAGGCAACCCAAGTATCTGGGAAGAACAGAATCGAGGTTGAGGGAGTTTGGTCATGTTACGCAAAAAAGCTGTGGGAAGGAGAGTGCTGGAGATCAAGCCACCAGTCAAAAGAAGTAGAGAAAGACCTAAACAATGGCTGGACAGCTTGAGAGAAACTTCAAAAACCTTGGACTCAAGGAGAAAATGGCCTTCGACAGGAAGTTGATCCACTGTAGCAATCATACGTGAGTGAAAATGAAGCTGAAGGAGTTCATATGATGTGACAATAATGAAATATAATTATAGTAAGAACCTGTGATGACTAAAGAGAATGAGACTGTCCCATATTTTCAATAGACATGCAATCCAATGTTCCCTGTAAGCTGCACAGCCATGGTAAAAGTAAAACAATACAAAATTGTATTTCCAAGGTCCACTAATGAGCCAAAAATGATCCCAGGTTTAAATGTTGTGATCATTTCCATACAAGTTTCCATGGCAGTAGTAACCTTTATTTTGCACTTGATCTTTGCCCAATAACCCTTCATATAATTATATTAATCTAATTAGTTATTTTATATACTTTGTCATTTCATCAGCTTTGTTATAAATAAACTAATTTCTTACAGAATGTTTTGTATCACTTATATTTTCCATTTTGTAATAAACAATTTGCCTCCAGGTCAACAGAAAAATGTGCCCATTCACAAATCTTTATTGCACTTCATTGTTTCTTTGAAATAGAAGATTTTATTAAGCATCTGACTTCCATGGAGTCGAGTCTAGTTTTTTGTTTTTGTTCTGGCTGCCATACAACACCTGCTGAAAGATGAAATTCATTTCTGCACGATTCAGAAACTCACCTGCTGAGTTACTACCCTGAGTCACTATGCTTATTATTCAACCTGCTGATCTAGGCCTATACTTATAGAATAACACTGGCTCACTGGACGCCACCATATTGATGCTATACTTAGCACAGATATAGTAAGCCCACCATTTGTAGATCTCTACTTGGCGTTTTTGCCAAGAAGTCAATTCATGCTGAAGGGGAGAAAGAAATGAACGATGTATGAATTGGTCGCCAACATGCAAAATCACATGCTTTCTTGTCTGTCGCTGTACTAGTAGTAGCTTGATTTTTGTTGTCGCTTTTCTGCATTATTTTTGTATTATTAATTTATATGATAGATCCAGTACAGTCAAGAAGTTCTTGTTAAACGTTTCAGTAGCTCCTGCAAAAGAATATTGAATAATGTTCTGCGAAAAAGAATCGTTAAAAGACAGTCTCCTTGTTCCCCTTTATCAGACCATAAAACGTGCAAGTGCGGGCATATCAGAGTCGACTGTTAAAAGAATTCGTAGGGAATCAAAAGGTGAAGGTAAGCCAAAATTCAAATCTCCTAAAAAAACCGCCAGAGAAAGAAAACAATCGAAACCGTAGCTTTGAATGATTTTGATGTAGACGTTATAAGAACTATTCAAAGAATTTTACGTTGGTCGAGAAAAGTGTGCCAACTGTTCCAAAATTGATTCCTGTGCTTAAAGAAAAAATTTATTTTTTGGAAAAGAGAAACTTTAAGGAAAATACTTCATGAAATCGGATTTTGTTTTAATGCTATTGAGTATATTGAGTAAATTCGCCATTACAACGTAACTGGGGATATCGACATGTCAAAACTTTTTAAGCTTTCAGAACAGGCGATTGAAAGTATTACAGTTCAAAACTGGGGGGAATATTGCTCTCGTGTCACCTCATTGGAAAATATGTATTGGGACAGATGGAATTATCGAAGAATTATGCGAACCTTTGGTGATCAGTTTAAGTGAAAGCGATTCGGACACCGATTCAGATGACTATGAAAATTAAAAGGATTTGATAATGGTATTTTTTTCCAACTTTTTTTTTTGCATGGGTTTGTTAAAAGTCACAAATCATAAATAATTAATCGGTTTAGGACATTAAAGTGTCTCAGTTCTCTCAACTGTAAGTTTAGAATATCTAAGTTCATTTGAAAAAATTTTTTTGTTTTATGCTATACCTTTTTTTTTTAATTTTGTTAATAGCTATGTACATTTTTCCAACTGTTATACAAGCAAAATAGTTACTTTAAAAACTACAATGTTTGTAAAAGAAAAGCTAAATTTTCCGACCTGTAATAATAAACAAACTCATCCCAGAAGACGGATTGATTACCCTATTATTGGAATGGATTCTCCTTTTTGAGATATGCGCAGAAGTGTCTCTAATCTGTGGGCAAACTATATCCGCTTGACAGAAGAGAGTTGTGAAAGCAGAACCCCAGTCCTCAAACCATCCACTCAGATGGATTACAGGAACCTGCCATGACTCCTGCCATATTTTAGGATAAAATAGATATTAATGTGCTGGTGTACTAGTTTAAACTGTGTGTACTAAACAATTTATCTGTTTTTAAAGAAAAAAATACACCAGTCTAAGAGACTGTGCTTCTATCACAGCTGAAAGTGATCTTTTCTGAGTTAATTTTATATTCTTATAATACCCACCAGAACACATTTTCTAAATTTCAGTGATTTTTACTAACGATGTGAAATTAATGGATCCCAACCATCAATTCATTGGACAGATGCTGTATGGTCACTCCATTCCTCGGTAATGTGCCACACCAGTCCACTCCAAGTGATCCTGTTATACAGTTTTTTGAGGCATCAACTCTGAAAACTAGTCACACCAGACACCATCCATTCTGAAGGTCTACCGCTCACTCTTTTTTACAGCAGCTTTACTTTCCATTATTGTTTTGAGAAGTCCTCTTTCTACCCTTTCGATGTGTCCAGAGTTTTTCAATCCTTCAGGAGCCTTAAAGTTCTAACAATTGTTTGTCTAGCACCTATCCAAACAGATCCCAACATTTGTTAAATTGCATTAGGGCTTGTTTCGTAAAGTAAACAGAGATCATATTAGATCCGCTTTTGACATTGTTCTGGGTTTAGTTTTGCATTGATATCCTCATCTTGATCAAATCTTGACCACAAAATTTTCAACATACATTTTGCCACATGATCAGGTTATTATATAACCTGCTAATTTACATATAAATATGCTTTAAACAAATTAACACTAATTCTAGCAGATCAATATGCACACTTTTTTTTAATCATTGATAATTATTCTCAAATTTCTTTCTCATATTCATGCACTATGAAATATACACTAACAATTAAGATTTCACAAGTAGTTTCTAATCAACCAATTTCTTCCATGCTGATCTATAGTTATTGAATTTCTGATTTCACCAGCTCTTACAGTTGAACACTTGTTTTTGCTAACTGCTCGCTTTTCAGTCTGCTTAAGCGATACCAACTTATATTATCTTTGCTAACACATTTGTGAATATTAGTGTCAACTTAATATTTGTTTTTAAATATTATTCTGCTAAGCATTACTTTTCACCACCACATCTTCAATTTTCCCAGAAGTTTTTCAAATCTGCAGTATCAAATTTTTGATTTATTGCTAACCCAGCTCTTCAATCCACAAGTTAAAATTGGTTAAACAGTCTTGGGTACCTGCTAGCTTGGTCTTTTGGCTGGTTTCTCTGCAGTTGTATTGTACCATTGTTTTCACAATGAAACTTTACATTATCCTATTTATATGTAGAACGAAAATTGCCACCTTCTTGAAACATGCCAATTCATATTCAATTGCAAAACCCTATAAAGTTGCCTTTTCATCAATGGAATTAAAACCTGGTCTTTCAAAATGAAGAGCAACATCTTCATGACTGAGGTACAGACTCATCCTCCTATCACATTTCATTTACTCTCCTTAAATACAGATCCTTATATTCTACCATGGTTTCTTGCTTATTTCTTACAAGATGAATTTTTTTGTGTGTGTTTGGCTATCTTTATTTGGCCCAAATTCTTATTGTACATATACCAATTTTTCACACCTTTTTCTCCAGTGTGCTTGCATAAATCTTTCCTGGTATACTCAGCAAAGAAATCCGATTGTCACATTAATTTCACCTTTCATAAATTGGTACAATAAGAGCTATATTTCAGTCCCATGGGATTAAATTTTATAACCAAGCGTTCTAAATTATGCACCAACTTTTTATACCACTACATAAACAGTATAAGTTTCAGTGGCTTAAAAATTTCTCTAAAAGAAATCATGATATGCTTAAGAATCCATTTACACCAGATAACACTTAAAATGTTGCCTGTGGATATACAAAAAATGTAAGAACACTGAACATAAAAAATTCATAAGCACCTTCTGCTTAGAAATTGCTCAATTAGCATGCTTTGAAGGAAGTTTATAAATAAACGAAACCGATAATAGAGTAGATAGAAACATTACTTTTTACTATTCCTTTGCAATTTTTTCTTGAGATTAAAAATGCAAAACCAAACCATGCTGAAATGATCTACATTATTTAAAGACTAAACAGCTAACATGATTATATAAGGTGAAAAAGCTTAATCCAAATCTCCTTCCTACAAATATTTTGAAACCCTTATCCAATTATTTTTTTTTTTTGAAATTCACATTCCTACTGATGAAAGCTTGTAAGCATATAGTATTTAAGTACTGTGGGTAGGCTGCTGAGCATCAGATAACAGACTAAATAACCACTTTCATATTTAAAGCTCTTTTCCCTATCTGATGGAAGCGAACACTAACCATGGCTTTCACAATGAGTAACAGAAGATATAATCTTCTGTCTCTTTAAATTGGACAGATATTAACAACAGATGCAGTGAATGGACAATGCCCAGAGTGCAAATTCATAATTTTATTATAAAACATTTAATGTTTCCAAGATAACCATTAAATTAAAAAAAAAAGACTAATGGATAAATGGCTATATTTATGTTAAATATAGCAACTTATTAAACAATAGAATAAGATGACAAGAGTATAGGGAAAGCATCCAATGAATCACAATCAATCCTTCCACAACTGCTTGCAACAGAAGTCTACTAACCAAGTTGTATGATTAGTAGATTTTAATGTAAATATTCTGTCAACCACTAAACTATAAAAATACACATTCATGATCAGACAAATATCCCGATATTAAATATTGTTTGTGTAAACCAAAAGCAGAAAAGCTTAACCAATTGAAATAATTGCATTTCTAATAACAAACTTTCTAAAATTGATGCAATAATGATTAAACAGAATAAAATCAAAACTATTCTTTCAAAAATATGAAAGCTTGCACTTAAATACAGGCAAACCTCATTATAATAAACCAGATTCTTGCAAAAGTCCTGGTTCATACAACTTATTTTATAAGTGGCTCACTACTTATTTGTACTTGGGTCAAATATTTCTCACTTATACTGGTTAAATACATAAGATATTATATTATATATAAAAAAAAAAAACTTAAGCAACAGCTGTTCTAAGCAATGCTAATGAGAGGGTTGCATTTCTTCCAGCCCCAGTACCTGTTTTGGTTTATAATGTAATGTTTTGTCTGACTGTACTGATGAGACATTTAACTACATCCAATGAGTCTTGGTAAACCAGAATTCTTCTTTCATAGAAGATAATTGCTTAATATATAATACTTCATTAAAGTATTTTCATTTTGTAATGTGCTTTATATTTTCTAGCTTTATTCTTATATTAAACTTGCACATAAGTTGCAGAACCCATAGTGCTTTAGTGCCATGTACTGGCAGGCAGCAATTTAACCAATGTAGATACCTGTGGTATCAAATGCACCATTAATAACTATTCACACTGTTTGTTGAAGGAATTATTGTGAACAGTTCACTAAAATTAGTGACAATGAAACACAAAAATTTTTTTAATAGGGATTTCATATTTGTCACTTTTTTCCATGCAGATCTTTATAGCTAGCAAGCATCCAAGTAATTCACATATATTACCATTATACTTTGTACTAATAAACTAATTTCTTAACTAATGGAGACATTTTTCACAGATTCCACATAAAATACAAAACTATATTGATCACTATTGATCATTGTTATGAAAAAGATAAGAAAACCTCACAATTTTATCAAATCAACTCCAGTTTTTTTCCCCTGCCTCTGGCCTTTACTTACAACAAGGCTTGCCTGAACCTGTGAAAGTTTACGAGAGCTAAGGGCAAAAAACTTACTGAACAGTTTTTTTTAAGCAAGACCTAATGTATCAAAAATGATAATTTATAAAAATCTTATCTCATACAAACTAATTTATTATATTTTAATGTATTCCCTATTTCAGTATTACCACCTTATGCACATACTGTAAGGCTTTATTACCATAAACAAGGAGAAAAATCCAATGTAAAATTAACATGTTAAGAAAGTTAAATTTTCATCAGAAAAAAAAATATATTTATGAGCAAAAAAATTAATAAAATTATATAAAACCAAGAAAAAAAATTTTTAACCAGAAAATGTAAGATAATTTCTAACATAAACCTTTTTACAAGTTAATTTGAATATACTTTCCAAAAAAATTTTCAGTAAAACCTGTAAGTAAACTGAGGCAGTAATAGACAACCAAAAACATCAAGACCAAAGGACACCATTTATTTTAACCAACAAACATAATAACATAGCATTCAACATGAACTGTTATAAGTTAATGTTCTGACTAATTGTGACTCCTACTCAGGAATCACTAATAAATCACCAGCTGTCAAATTAAACAATGAAATAGTAAAACCCATACAAAACAGATATTATAATAAATTGACATCTTGAAGTATGCTCTTCATCATGACAGTTACTAGTGAAAAAAAAAAAAAAATTGCATATACCTCAGAAATACAATTGAATATATGAGATGAAATACACACTACATCCATATTAATATTCCAAAACATGACCACTAATAAAAAAACATTGCAATGTGCCTAATGAAGATAAACATTCTTATTCATTACAGACTTTTTTTTCAGATGAACAAAAATGAAAATATATTCCAATACTGATGTTTCATTAAATATGAATGTTCTATTAGCATTCATAATTTCCACCACAGATAAAAGCATTTTTTTCCCATGGTCCAGACCATAATAAAGTCAACATTTTGGAAATTAGACCACAAGGACTTCCAAAATGACAGAATTTTACAACAAAAAAGTGTGAAAGTTGAATAATCAGTCAGATTGTGTCACATACACTGATTCACAATTACTAGTACAGAGTGTCCCACATTCTTTAACATTAGTGTGCTATGCCCCCATGAGATGCACTCTGAATATATTCAGACAGCAAACACATTGTCCATTACTTTCTGACCTTGTGTGTCATACCATCAACATGAGAATTCTATATACCAGTCAAGTTACCTCCCATTCCCATTCCCATCAAACCTCTGTCCCCTCCTCCCATGAGATTACCCATACCTAAACCACTTTGAAGTCCCAAATTATTTCCCCCTAGCAACCCAAGATTCCTTACTGCTCCTGTTCCCATATTTCCAAGGCCAGCTCCTGTTCCCATGCTATTCAGAGGCAGACTGCTTGTGGTATTAGCCCCCATCAATCCTAGCTGATTATTTCCCATATTCATCATTGCTTTCGACAAATTAAGGGGCTGTCCCCCTGTTCCCAAGCCTTTGCCAATACTCTGTAAGCCAGATGGTAATTTAGATGGCATTCCATCTACTTCTTCTCCAAACTTGTCCATTCTAACACTCATTGGCCTACCATGTAATTTCTGTCCATTAAACATGGATATCGCTTGCACAGCTTCAAGTGGATGATCCATTTCTACCCTTCCATGGCCTTTACTTTTACCATCATTATCTGTCTTAAGTTCCACATTGACCACTTTACCTGCCAATTTAAAAATATGCTGTAAATCCTTTGTTGAAACTTTATAATCTAAATTTGCAACAAAAACTCTATTTGTCAGACGTCCAGCTATGCCCAGAGATCTCAAGAAATCAGCATTTAAGCCATAGGTATTGAACTGAGATCCACTGGAAAAAATATCCCCAGTGTATGAGCCCTGACCAAGTGAAGTCTTCTGTCCTGATCGAGATGCTGGACGCCCACTCTTGTCACGCTCAATATCAAAATCCTGCTTAACAACTAACTGCCTTCCTTTGTAATCATAGCGGTGTAAAACTTCTACGGCCTTTTGAACAGATGAGGAATCTTTCAGCTCAACAGTACCACAACCTTTAAATTTTCCATTATCATCTTGAAAAAGCTGAACATATGCAACATCCCCTACCTTTTCTCTGAACAGATCTTTAAGATCTGTCCACTTTGTTTCATAAGCAATATTAGCAACATATACACGCCGTGGATGAGGAGGACGACTGTAACGCTTTTCATCCCCATTTCTTCCTGAATCATTACCCCTCTTTTGATCCCTATCCCTCTTTCTATTATAATTACCACTATCACTATCATTACGATCCATCGGAGATCTGGATCGAGATCTTCTTTGCTGAGGTTCAGGACTATAGTCTCCACCAGAATCCATAGCTGTAAGAAGAACACAAATCAATCAGATCACATATTATAGATATATCCAATATATATTAAAATTAAAATGGATAATTTACAAAAACTAAAATTGTCCACAAAAGGAAATAATTTTCATAAATTTGTTCTATCAGTATAGTTAGAAAAATACTTCTTGTGAAATATGAAATTGAAAGATTAGAAAGTGATGTGCTGTTGTACAGACGTTATTGTGAAAGAAGTTGAAGTAGAGCAGATGAAGGTATCTATAAGAGGATACAATAAGAGGCTGCAGAGAGAGAGAGAGAGAGAAAAAAGTGTGCAACTGATTGCAATTGTTACAAAAAATCTAAAAGAAAGAGTAAATGAGTTTAGCAACGAATTTGAGTGTGGTTAGACAAGGAACCACAAGAGGGTTGTGAGATATGATAAGTGGGTAGTTTATTGGCATGGCAAAGGTTATAGCAATACACAAAGAGTCAAGACAAACTAGTAAACTACATCCATGTACAAAAACCAAGTCAAATTTCTCTTTGACTAAATATAGTCAAAGAGAAATTACTAAACAATATGCATGCACAAAAATTAAGTTCAACAATGCAGTATCTACATATAAATAAAATTACTGCAAAGTTACAGCAGCACATAAATAGGCTTTAATATATGTTTGGTCACTACAGCAAATGACATTATACCAAATTTAGTTGCTACAACAAAATACCAAAAAACCCCGACCAAAGCTCCATTTTGGCATAGTATTAACGAAAATCAACTGCAGCCAACTACATAGTCTTTTTTTATTTTTTTAACAAGATAAAAATGAGTAGTACATAAAAAAAAAAAAAAAAAAACATGGATAAAAGTTTTATAATCACAGTTGAGAAGCTGAATCGTAGACCCAAATGCAAATAAAATATTGCACACAAAAGTAAAAAAGTTTGAAAGTAACCATAAAGACTCAATGTCAAAATCTGAAATATCGCAATGGAATGAAATTATACTGAAGTTGCTGGCAATTCAATATATACTTTTAAGAAAGACAAGAATGCCAAAAAGCTCAATATAAAAGTTACAGATGAAAGTGTAGCTACTTTTACATGAGAAGATATTTGGAAGAATATTGATTGATGATAAATATCAACAAAGGTAACAAAATGTTGATTTTTTTTTTTTTTTTTAAATCAGAATCAATGTTTTCTACAGATTTTGTCATGGGATCTCATGGTGTGGTTGCTGTTTTCAGACTTTTGCTTTTCTGTATTTGAGTTTATAGATGAAAGGTGCACAACATTCTTTTTAACACTTTCATATTCATAATTTATTAACGGTGATATATAGAGGTGCCATGCTTCTCAGGAGGAGAGTTACCAGTGGAGTCCTATAGAGGTCTGTTCTAGGGCCACTATTGTTCATTTTGTTAATGATACTGATTGCAAGTGGTCTGTAAGCTGATATTCAGCTGTTTGCAGATGTACTGGTGCTTCACAGTGATTTGAATAAAGTGGCCATGTCAATTTAACACCGGTAAATGAAGGTTTTGCACTTTGGATCTCAAAAAATTAAAGCTATTCATCATAGTGGAGACATAAACATGACTGTAACATATAAATTGTAAAGGGATGATTATCAAATAGATATCCAGGATATTTTCCAAAGGGTTGAAAGAGGGAAGGGGATAGAGACAAGAGATCATTCCTGGAAGTTGTATAAAAGTGTGGTGCGTCAGAGTGTGGCATAGCTTTCTTGCATGGAGAGTGGAATTCATTACCAAATGAGATGATGAGTGCGTCCCTCCATGAGTCTACTGCAGGAGGGGGTTTGTATAATAATAAAATGTGATTTTTACCTTGCCCAGAAAGCCCTTAGAAATGAAAAGAATATGTACAAAGGTGACAACTGAAGAAAAGGTCACCCTAGATGTCTAGAGTAATTGCAGTGAACTCGCAAATATCCAACCATTAAGTAGTTATCAGTTAACTATCAGTGAATGGCTTAGCATGTTGACCAACTTCTGGTACAGTACTATGCAACTGTATCCTCAGTTAACCAAATATTCAATTTCTTAATGTGAGAGGATCATTTTGAAATTGCAGTGATAGAAAATAATCAAGAGGAAAGCAGTCAAGTACATTCAAGTGAAAAAAAATAAATAAATAAAAATTACAAATTAATTATTTAGAAATTACAAAGCTAAATTCCATTTAAGATAACATGAGAAAAACATTCTTTCTTATAGAAAGAATTCTATAATTCTTATAGAAAGAATATGGCATCATTGTTTCTTTCAGTAACAATGATGCCATATTTTTAACATCACAATTGTTATTTAAGATTTAGGATTCTGGATTATCTACAGTCCTGTGTATAGTTAACTCTTAGAGAGAAAGGTTCCGTGGAGAGAATACGTGCCTTCCATATGCTTGGGATTTTTAGACCATCATTATTGTTCAGGTTGGGGTGCTTGATAAAAATCTCACATGCTTCCTGGAATTTGCGTTCATACCATGTTTTGGTGTGATGTAAATAACTGGTGCTTTTCCAGTCAATTCTATGTAAAGTGTTCAGGGTATGATCAGAAAGGCCAGCTTCACCATAGTTATTATATTTAATGTGTCATTTATGTTCCTTTTGTCTGTCAGGAATTGTGTGTCATGTTTCCCCTATATATGGTATATTACAGGTGCAATAAACACTGTATACTCCAGGGCGGGTCAGCAGAGGGAGTGGGTCTTTGGATTCAGTGAGTAAGCTTTTTAATTTTGCAGGAGGTTTAAAGGTGGTTTTGAGGTTGTATTTTTGTAGTATCCAATGTCCCTTTAATGTAAGGAATGGTTATTGTTTTATTGGAGTCTGGTTTATCTTTGTTTTTTTATTGAGGTCTTGTAGAGAATTTTGTTAATAGTGTTTTGACTAACCATATTTTAGAAAAGTGTTGCTGATAACTTTAAATTCGTCTTTCAGCGCATGTTCATTGGAGCAGATCTTCAAAGCACTGTTTTTTTAGAATATTAATGACACCTAGTTTTTGTGTTGGGTGGTGGTAGGAGTTTGTGTATATATTGGCCAGTATGTGTCGGTTTCCAGTAAATAGTGAAGGAAAGACTGCCAGAAGGAAGACGTGTGACAAGTGTATCTAGAAATGGAAGTTTGTCCTGTTTTTCAATCTCAATTGTGAACTGTATGTGTTTGTTTAAGTGGCTAAGGAAAGTATCTGGTGGCTATGGGACCAGATCACAAAAACATTGTCAATGTGTCTACGGTGACGATGCCCAGACACATCAACCTGCCTGGGTTTTAAAGGAGAGGAATCTAGAACATGTTGCTCAAAATGTTCCATATAAAAGTTAGCAATAGGGAGGATAATGGCAAGCTAATGCCTGTGCTTTCTTTTTGTAGGTAGAAAGCATTTTGCCATACAAAATAACCATAACGTAATACATGCGCAAAGAGTGCCGTGATGTCTGGAGGGAATTTGTTCTCTAAAAGAAGAATTGTGTCAATGATTGGGACATTCGAAGAGGGCAGAGACGTCAAAACTGACTAATAGATCATCTTTTTCTAATGTAATGTCTTTGATTATGTTTATGAAGTGTTGTGTGTTTCTGATATAGGAGGGGGACCAACTCCTTGAGTGTTGCCGCTAATTTCTTGGCTAGGTGATAATTCGGGCTGTCTATCCCTTCGACTATCAGCCGGAGCGGTGTGCTTTGTTTGTGTGTTTTTGGTAGACCCTAAATTCTTGGGGAATGAGCATAGTGCGGAAGTAGTTTTTTTTTTGGCTATCTTCAGGCCATATAGTAATTGATTTAAGCAGTTTCTCTGTTTTCTTTTTTATTCTATTGGTTGGGTCGTAGTTAACACATTGTTATGTACTATTGTCCGAGACTAGCAGATTCATTTTTTCTAAATAAGTGGTTCGGTTTAGAATAACGGTCGCACTTCCTTTATCGGCTCTAGTTATTACGATGTTCAGATTTGATTTTAATGATTTCACCGCTGTTAATTTGTGTTTGTTCAAGTTGCTTGTTATTGTTTTCTTATGATTTATATTTAAAATGTTGGTGGTTTCTAAACGTATTTTGTCTGCTATGTTATTTGGGATGAATCTTAAGCCTCTTTCAATATCACAAATAAAATCCAGTTTGTTCATCGATCTGGGTGCTACGGCAAATTTAGACCTTTGAGTAGCTAGAGTTCGTCTTTGTTTAAGGTGTGGTTGGATAGATTAACTATGTTACTGCTACCTGCAGATTGGTGGCTCCTGTTGCTTCTTGCTTCTGGTTGGTTATTAACGTTCACTGTGGAGAAATTTGAATATGTCTGTTGGTTTTGTCAATCTTTTAGTCTATGAAATTTGGATATGAGATTTTCTTTCTTAGTTTGAAGGATATGGTTCCCATATTGTCTGGAATCTTTTCGAGGAAAAACTAAATTGCATTCAAGTAACTTGAAAGCTCAGATTTTACCTTTTGTACCTGAGTTTGAGTAGCGGCCAAGTTTTTTCCCGTAGCCTTGATCTGTTTTCTGAGTAACGCTTTCTCCACGTAGTGGTATATTCGTTGTGCCTTTGTTGAGGTGTGTCTCTGCCCTCTTTATGAATGTCCCAAACAATTCTTCTTTTACAGAACAAATTCCTACCAGATATCACAGTGCTGTTTTTTTTTGCGCATGTATTATGTTCTGGTTTGTATTTTGAATAGCAAAACGCTTTCTACCTACAAAAAGAAGGCATGGCCATGGGCTCGCCAATATCCCCCCCCACCCCAATTGCTAACTTTTATATGGAACATGCTCTAGATTCCTCTCCTTTAAAACCCAAAGTCTGGCTTAGATACATTGACAATGTTTTCACCATCTGGTCCCATGGCCTCTAGACACTTTCCTTAGCCACCTAAACAAACAACACAAAACGCATACAGTTCGCAATTGAGATTGAAAAACAGAACACACCACCGTTTCTAGATACACTTGTCATACGTCTTCCTTCTGGCAGTCTTTCCTTCGTTGTTTACCAGAAACTGACACGTGTCAGTTTCTGGTAAACTGTGTATATAAGTGGCCAATATATACACATAAACTCCTACCATCACCCAACACAAAAACTAGGTGTCATTAATACTCTAAAAAACAGGGCTTTGAAGATCTGCTCCAATGAACATGCGCTGAAAGACGAATTTAAAGTTATCAGCAACACTTTTCTAAAAAATGGTTACAGCCAAAACACTATTAACAAAATTCTCTATAAGACCTCAATAAAAAACAAAGATAAACCAGACTACAATTAAACTATAACCATTCCCTACATTAAAGGGACATCAGATAAAATAAACAGAATACTACAAAAATACATCCTCAATGTATTTTTTCATAATTTCTATCATAATTTCACACCTACTTACTGGGTAACAGTGTTCGAAGATTATAGATATACTGCAGTATTTAATTAGATTGTGCCAATTTTAATTTGTTTATACATTGGTTCATATTATTGATAAAATTATTATTATCATCTGAGACCTCCAGGAGTCAAGGACTCATTGAGGGAGGCTGTAAATTACCCAACCACCCAGCTATCATACCTGCCCTTGAATTCATTCACACTAGATGCACTCACTACCCGTAAGGGCAAATTATTCCACTCACTCACTGCTCTCTGGGAGAAAAACCTAGCTCTTACCCCTTTCTTGACTGCAAGTAAATTTAACTTTCATGGATGCCCCCCGTGTTCCCTCCCCACCTTCCATATAACGAAAAATTTCATCAGTTGAAATGCTGTAACACTCATTCAAAAGTTTATAGACCTCAATCATATTACTCCTCTTTCTCCTGTTAACCAGTCTGTAATCCACATACTTGCAATGTTCTCATAATCTAAATCCCATAATCCGGATATAATCTTTGTATCTCTTCGTTGCACTCTTTCCATAGCTTCTTTATCCTCTTGGAACCCGGGAGACCAAATCTGCACACAGTAATCCAAGTGTGGTCTTATCAAAGCCTTATAAAGAGGCAAAATTACTTCCTTATCCTTACATGTCATGGTTCGCTTCAACATACCAATTATCCTCTGAGTTGTATTTGCAACTTTTGCTATGTGACCTTTGAACTTTATATTCTTATCCATCAATATACCAAGATCCCTTGCCTCTTCAGTTTCTTGTAGCATAACCCCGCTAATATAATATGCCGCTGGAACTCTAATCATGCCAAAGTGCATAACTTTACACTTACTAACATTAAATTGACAGCCATTTTCATTTGCCCAAATTTTCAGTCTATTAAAATCATTTTGTAATTGCTGAATATCAGTAACATCCCTGATTGCCCTGCCTATCTTCGCATCATCAGCAAACAATTACAAATCTGATGATAGACCCTGCTTGATGTCATTAATGTATAGATTGAACAATAATGGCCCAAGGACTGAACTCTGAGATACACCACTGGTTACCTTAAATGTGGCAGATACTATGTGTAATTTTTTTTAATGAGTAGATTGTCTATTGCACGTTGTAAGTACTGTGTATGAAGTGCAAGTTTAATATTGAAATAACGATAACTGCAATTTAATTTAAATGCACATATGATATTTACTGCTTTCAAGTAAAGCACAATGATGGCTTTTTTTTTTTATCACTTTACGATTGAAATGAAAACTGGACATTGCACCCTTTGACTAGATAAAACCAGAGTTTGATCTTTGTTGTGATGAGAGAAATCTTTATATGAGCTTTTTAATTGCAAGTGAATTAGCTAATTGCATATGGAGGTAGCAGGGTTTCCCCCTCCTGGAAATTCAAGTATATGGAAATATGACTTCTGCATTACTTCAACCTTGGTATCACTCTTGGATCTGGCTCACACTGATGACACCTTAATAAAAGGTATGTATGGCATTATACATGTCTGTAAGGATACATGCATTGCATTATGAGATACTAGGGCAATTAATGTGAAAGTCAGTCCTTATATGCAAGTAGTGCAAATTTTTATTTGCTTACACTTGGATAAAGGATTAAACCAAGAATTTCTTGGCATCTTTAATTTAGAAACTCAGGCAACTTGCAACTGAAACATGCAATTTACAGACACAACACAAAACACTATTGGTAGAAATGGGTGGTAGATGGCATAGTGTTGATGGTAATAGTGTTGTTGTAGGAGGATTAAACAGGAAAGAAAACTAAGTTGTGTAGTGTGCCCTCCCATGATGAGTCCAGGGACTTCTTAGGTGTTACATAATATTGCTGTGAGAAATCAGATGTTTTTTAGAACTCAAAAGCATATATTTTTGAAGTCTTTTATAAAAAGAAAAGTATTTAAAAGTCATTAACTGTTATGTTATGGCAATGATGACAGAACTCTCGGAGGGGGGGGGGGTAAGTTAAGTTTTTGATTACCATGAATAATAGTCTTTCATGTAGAAAGAAAAGTTAAACCCTAAAGGAGATAAAAGGAGGAAAGAAAGTGAAGGTGACTGGCTTATGTAGGGATAACCATCAACTAAAAATGCAACTGTTTTGGTGATTCTTTAAAAGAGAATGCTGCAGTGTCAAATTAAGGATTTCAAACCAGGAAGTTTTATTTCCAACTATCTGGAAATAAAGCTTCTCTAATGAATTCACCAGCAGCCACCTGCAATCAAATAACGAGCAAGATAGAAAATTCACTCGCCACTTGTCTGTTTACTCATCTGTGGGAAGTGGATTCCTTGTTCCATTTATTAAAAACACCATATCAAGAAACACAGAATGAGTGTTATAGATTGTATGATTCATGCAAGCATACAAGATTTAAAAGGTTCTGAGAATTTTAAAAGAGATATTTGATGTTTGGAACTCTAAAGCAGATACTTATGAAGTCTCGTATAGAAAGAAGAATATTTTTATTTTTTTCTTTCAACAATTATGACAGAACAACATGAGGGAGGTATGGTAAGTTGAGGTTCTAATTACTACAAAAAAAAAAAAAAAAAAACATTCTTTCATGCATAAAGAAAATAAAGCTTTAAACCTTAAAGGATGGAAGAAAGCAATTATGATCAGCTTACATGACTTTCAGAGAAAACCAGCATCTAAAATTGCAAGTTTTTTAAATTCTTTAAAAGAGAAATACTTGGTAAGAAAATTCCCCTGTAATCTAATAGTGTTTTCTTTTTATGGGGGATACTATAAGAGCTTTACTTTGATCATCCAGAATTCAACCTTCTGAATTAAGTAGTGCCACTAACACAACCCCACAAAACATTTCTGACTGATAAATCAGTTTATGGCTGCTCTTCCACAGTTCATGTTCTTGACTTTTTCTACCTCAGTAATAGTGTTCAAATTAAGGATTTCAGATCCAGTTTTTATTTCTGGCCCTATGGAAATAAAACTTCCTTAATAAATTCACTAGCAGCCACTCAAGATCCAATAACAGTGAATGAGATATTAAAAAAAAAAAAACAGCCTATAGTAAGTAAATTAAATAAGGAATTATATTTTGTGCTGACCAAGATTAAGATGAGTGATACAGTAAAGTTTTTTTAGAAGACTAAAATATAGGCTCTAACAAGTTAATTTTGAGGACAACTGTTGATAGGAAGTTAGTAATAAGCTTTTCATGCAATACTATTATAATCCTGTACCCCCACCCCCACAATAGTACATAACAGTAATTTATTGTATTCTTGTTTTTATCCTTTACCTACAAGCAGAAGCATTGGAAAACACACAAGAGGTAAAAAAACAGTATAATTTCTTGTCAAGCAATAATATAAAGTGACTCAAAAATAATAGGACAGCCAGACAATTTATATTTCAAAAATATTTTATTAGTAAAATAATATTTAGACACAATTCTCCTTATATTCACATTTCTCAGCTATGCCAAAGTCAAAAATCTGATCATGAAAACACCTATTTGATCCAAACCCAGCTTTTTGTTTCCATGTTTCTGTTCTGGAATTTTTATCCTATTTTCAGTATACTTGCATAAATATTACCTGGAAAAATTCCTCTGTAATCTAAGACCATGCTTTCTTTATGGTTGGATACTATAAGAGTTTTACTAGGATCACCCAGAATTCAACCTTCTGAATTATGCAATGTAGTCACTAACACAATTCCATATTTAAGCATTTCTAATTGAAAAATCAGTCCACTGTTGCCCTTCCACATTTAATGTTCTTGACTTTTTCTATTTCAGGTAGTTCCATACTCCTGACTATATTCCTTTTGAATATCTTCCACAGTTTTGTTACTCTCATTTAGCATTTACAAATTACTGGAGAAACCAAAATCTTTATATTCAGTTTTTGTTACCATGTCAAACACTGATCATGATAAATGTATTAAGCAATGGTATAACCAATTTAAAGACATCTGCAATATTGAGAAATAAGCTTACAGGATGCTTATGAATTTCTAAGGAACTGTTGAGGTGCATTTGCAAGTTTTTTCCCTTCTTCAGTTAAAGAATGCATTTGTATAATGTTAGCACCTATATCATAAGGTGCTTCAAAAAGTTCTGGATTTTTTTTTTTTTAATATCTGGTTCATGCACAAAAGGCCACAAGAAAGGACTGTTCACACTTTGGTTGGACGGCTAAGGGATGTAATCTTTAGGGAAGGCAGAGTGGAGGAGACTGATCCAAAGGAATAAGTTCATGTTAGCACCTATATCATAAGGTGCTTCAAAAAGTTCTGGATTTTTTTTTTTTTTTTTTTTAATATCTGGTTCATGCACAAAAGGCCACAAGAAAGGAACTGTTCACACTTTGGTTGAATGGCTAAGGGATGTAATATTTAGGGAAGGCAGAGTGGAGGAGACTGTTCCAAAGGAATAAGTTCATACCACAGCATTTCATGAAATGGATAGATTTCAGACAGAGTAACATTCAGTGAATGCAAATACAGAAATAAGTGCTTAGGCCCTGTTTTGTTTAATGACTGCTACTATAAATAACAGCCTGTTTGAGTAAGGATAGCATACCCTATGCATGGATATTTGTCAAGGTCTTGGTTTATCAAGGATGGCAGTCTCACCATTGAGAAGATCATTACCTTGCTAATAAGCAGGATGGTGGTTATTAGAGGCCTGCACTGCTGGAAACAGTTCAAGTCTGTAGAGCTGGATTAACTAACCATTAGCTGCCTATAGTACTAATACTACTAGTAATGTACTACAAAAGTTTACTCTTCATATATGGGATTAAAATAAAGCATGCATTATCAAATTCTCTTCATTTACTGCCTTAAATTTATGTTTATTAACTCAAACTAATTTTTTTTAAAAAATGCATTCCTTTCACTAAATGATGTGCTGAAGACATTATGGAGGTATTTTAAATTCTCACTGTATTTCTGATGGTATTACAAAGCCTGTGTTGAATTTAATTTTTTTTTTTTTTGCTAATGAATTATAATATAATTTTTGAACATTAAAGCTACTAATTCTGTTACGATATTGTTAATGTTAGTTGTAGTCAGTTATTCAAGCATCTGAAAATGTTCTAAGTGGGTCCTAGTTTAAGGAGAAATAAGTCTAAATGTAGTGGTTTCTTGCAATTTCTTTTCTGAAGTTACTCGATATATACACTTAAAATATCTGCATGACTAAGCACTATAGTTTCCTGAAGAAAAAGAATCTAAAATATCTGAAAAGCACAGAAAAGTTTTCAGTATGAGTTATTACAGCATGTATATTATGGCAGCAAGTTTTAGATATGAACAATCTTCTCTCAATAATACAAAAACATACCAAACACTAAAAGAACATGGAATTTTAGTATCACTTTGTATCCTATCCACTCAGCCATATGAGGCGGTGGGAGTACTATATGCTACCATACTAGGGAGATGATTATGAGCAAGGTGGTTTCCCGTTGCCTTCCTTGCCTGTGTGCAAGTAGCATGAATGAATTCAAGAACAGGTGTGACAGTGATGCAAACAGTATGGCATCCCAAAATGATGTTGAAAGTTTTTAATAAATTTAGTTTAATCCTTTAACCAAGTGTAAGCAAACAACATTTGCACCTGAAGTATCTTCAGGACTGAGGCAACTCGTGGTAAAGGTGGACCAAGCTCTCATCACTCCTACTCTTAGTATCTCCCATAATGCAAAGCACATCTTTGCAGACATGTATAATGCTATGCATTAAGGGAAGGGCCACCACTACCCAGACCAGTTTTGTCCTTTATTGAGGTCTCATCAGTGGGAACCAGACTCCAGAGATGGCAATACTAAGGTGGAAGCAATGGAGAAGTCATATTTACCTATATCCAAAATGAGTTCGACTCCCTGGAAGTTATTATCTTTTAATAATAATGTTAAATGTCTGACAAGAAATATGAAGCTGATTACAATGGTGATAACGATTAGGAAATATCCAGAAAATGCATACAGGAGAAAATGTGTGATAGGAGTAATTAGTGAGACAGGAATTAATCATCCTAATTATATTTTTTCAATCCTCTCATCCCAAGGTGTATAATCCCACACTACCACATTAAACCTGCAAGCATTATCCTATTAAACTATCCAAATAGATTTTGGCATTTCAAATTGACAATTCTATTTTAAACTCATTTGACTAACTGAAGATAAGGTATTCAACCTTATCTTTACTTATTCAATAATTACTCCTGAAAAAATTCAGAATACCTTATCTTCAGTTAGTTGCATTTAACACCGATTCCTTTTGCGCTATTTCCTTTACAGATGAGCTCTTGTTTAATGGAAAATGAAAATTTTCCTACTCGCCACCACTAATCCTATCCACAGTTTTGCAGACTATAGTACTCGCCACTCATTTCACAAATCATACATTACTATGGTTACAAGATCTATAGCAGGGATGGCCAACCTATGGTGCATGCACCAAAAGTGACACACAGGATGATTAGAAGCAGTGCATTGGACCCCAATGATAATAAAAAAAAGTAAGACTATCCATGCAAAAAGTATTAAACAAAAACAATTTGTAGAAAAAAGCTAAAACTTAGTAATTATTTTTTGCAACTTTATTGTTTAGTACATATCTTTTGCACATTCACTTGTTTGATCCTGAGGGATTGTAAACTGATAAAAACCTGTCACAGGTTTTTGTCAGTTTACAATTGATACTAGTGTGCTATGTTCATCTTAAAAAAGAGTACAGGAGTTATATGGCACATGGAATGTAAAAGGTTAGCCACCCCTGATCCACAGCAAGTACCTTAAACATTGATCTACATACTATCCTCCAAGGGGTGAGGAAAACCTTATCATATTCAATGGCACCAAAACATAATCTTGCATTTTCTCTTGCAAAAGATCTCAGTTTCCCCTACCCTTAGCCTCTGTAACACAAATCATCATCATAGATCAGATCTCTCTGCTTGGACTAACATTTACCTGCAGTCTCTCCTGGCATAAACACATCAATAGCTTCCTCAGCATCCAAAAAACTAGACATTCTCTTTTGTTCAAAAGAATATTTTACACCTAACCAACTCCTAATGATATACAAACCCCAAATCTGCCCATGACTAGAATACTGCTTGCATGTTTGGGTGATGCACCTAAAACTTCCCTTAAAATCTTTGATGCTGTCCAAATGTGAGCAATGTGAGCAATTAGCTCATTAAGGCTTATTGATGATCCCTCTCTTACAGATTCACTTCAATCCCTATCTCACAAGTGCAGTGTTTCAGCACTGTGCTCCAGCAAATTGACACTTTCAAGTGTCCTTGGATTTCATAACTGTAATTCAAGGATAAGGTAGCGTCTTGTACTGGTTAGTTTGCAGGATGAAAAACCTGAGTTTGAAAGGAATTAACAATTTGGGTTTATATAACATACTTGAAACAAAAATAAAGAATTTTAAAAATGTAAAAACTTTTACATAGCAAGTTTCACTAGTTTTCATTTAATGTTCTTCATAAATCAGGGAGTGATATATGGTTGTAGGAATTTCAGAATTCCACCAAGAAACAAAGTATATCTTTAGATATCAATTAATCCTTTAAAAGGAAAACATGCCATTCATAACAAAAGTGGTAGATAACCACTTATTGCATCAAGTGCCAACATGCATACATAAATTATGCATAAGGCAAAAATATGTGGAATGTGAAACAAACTTCTTTCCACTTTATTAAAACAAACTCATTCAGAATACATTCAAGCACTGCATTTCACTCTCCCGCCACAATTCACATTATATATAAAAGAGTACTCCATCTCTCACGTTCCCTAGTTTTTGTCTCTTCCCTTTGTTTCACCATCTGAAAATGTCTCAAATTCAGTCACTAAATACATCTTTAACAGTTTAAAATTCCAATCATATTACCCTTTGCCTTTATCTGCAAAACTCTGCTGATATATATATAACTTCATCTGCTCAAATAGCTAACATTCTACAGTGCTGAAATCATTGTCACAACCTCTGTATCCTCTCCAAATCTCAGTGACCAAATCTAAGCACAGCAGTCCAGATAAATTGCTGCTGTCAGGATACAACTTACATCTCAGTCCTTGAAAATTGCAGGCCTGGGGAATCTTAACCCCCTCTCCTTCTCATCAGGGGTAGATCTAGTCTCCACACTCCTCTTTAAACATCATCCCCATCGTGCCGGCCATCATCGCTATCATTTTCTCCTATCTTCATCACCAATCACCTTCTGTTATCCCACCAGACAAGCACTCTTCCAACACTTCACTGTATGCCAACCTGGTTGGCACAGCGGTTAGCATATCTGCTCTCCAGCCAAAAGGCTGCAGGTTCGAATCCTGAATTGGGTATGGATGTTTGTGATTGTCTGTGAAAATACTAGTGGTGGTGGACAGTAGATGGCGTTGGTGGAGACAGTTGTAGAGCAAGTGCCCTTCCTCGATGAGTCTATGGACTCCCCGGAGGTGCTACATAATAATAATAATGCCTAGAATCGTCATATATTATGCCTTTCATAGCTTCATTTCCACTGAGACTAACTTTGCTCTCTTACTTTTATATCTTGTCCCCAACTCTTTCCCTTATCCCAACTCTCATGGCATCTCATTTTCTCTCGTCTTTAGTGATTTTTCTCTCTTCCCATCTACTGTTCTCAGTCCCCACATCCAATTTACCCCCCAACTATCTCCATCTCTCTCTAGACACTGAAGT
This sequence comes from Typopeltis vanoorti, assembly GCF_054136105.1. Classification (NCBI taxonomy): domain Eukaryota; kingdom Metazoa; phylum Arthropoda; class Arachnida; order Uropygi; family Thelyphonidae; genus Typopeltis; species Typopeltis vanoorti. The sequence continues at coordinate 102,463,284 of NC_143566.1, forward strand.
TTATACAGAATAAGGCCAGAAACAAATGGCAGGCCATTCTCACTGGGCTCAAGATCTATGAGAAAAGTTTCAGAATCAGTACTATCATACTGAATGGACAGTTAATTGGTACAACCCTGTGCTCGTGCACAGTCAGCAAAACAGAGACTAGAATTAGTTGATCAGGTTGCTGCTTCCTTTCCTTTTATAAGCAGATTTCTTCCACATGCCTTTTAATGGCATATGTGCCAAGTTTCTGCTTATTTAACTGATACAAATTATACAGAATTTTATTCAAAAACTCCAACATATTTCATCCAACATGACATGGACATCGTCAGAGACACACCGTTGACTACTTTCAAAACTTGAATCAGAATAATGAGTCTTAAACCATGCCTATCATTAGACTGTCTCAGTTGCAGTTTAATAGTGATTACCTCCCAAAACTTGGATATTGGCATTCCATCTAATCAGTTCTGGTTTGGACGATTTTCATAACATTTCAAAGAAAAGACTTAAATTTGAACTTGCTATAATGAAGATTTGTTGTGTTGTCTGGTTCCAAAATGCACACATAGTCTTGATGTTCTTCAATTCTAATCAAGGCAGAATAGTCTGTTTAAAATAGGAAAGATGACATTGAATAGAGTACTTGATATGCTTGGTAAGGAAAGAGGGGGTCAGATAATTTTTTTTGAATGGTAGTTTTGCTGTCATTACATATCAGATGGCTTTTAATTTTATTCAGTTCTAACAAAAAAGGAATCAGAAGAGCAGATTGTATGAGTTCTATGTACAAGACAATAATTCCTTTCTATGTTGAATGATGGAAGGACAAGTGAATGTATATGACAGAAAAGATTGGCTTCTGATCAACTGGAAATTCATGATCTGTGTGATTACAAATCATTAAGGTATCCATTAATGAAAATAATAAATTTTCATGTCATTAAGAAAGTAAAAAATTTTTTTTCTAAATACAACTTCAGTATCAGTTCTGGTGAGTGTTTACCAATAACATATCTGCAGCTCAGTGCTCCACATTAACTCGAATTCACATTATGAACATTTTCCTGCTAATTGCATTCTCTTGAAAATCTTTATTCATTAAAATTTACATTGCAATTCTCTGTGTCTAACCACTTCTTTAATCCTATAAAAGATGCTACTAGCAACAAGCCCTAACCTCTAACAGTGCCAACAAGCACTATCTCACAGTAGCAACTTTTCAGATATTTATGAATTTTACTGCTTTCTTGAAACTCTTCTTATGTACTACTTGTAGATAAACTTATAAGTTGGTTACACATGAATTTAAATTTTTCAGGAAATGACAATGTATACAAAAATATTAATTAAAAAACTTTAATCGATACTTTCCTATATTTGGAAAGGTTACATTGCCATCTGGGAACATTATTATTACAGGAGACTCCAGGGAGTACTTAGACTCATCGAGGGAGGCCGTAAACATGTCCACACAACTATACAGCATTCTCACAGTATCTATCATACCTTGTCTTGAACTCACTCCTGTCATAGCACCCACAACATTCTGGCAGCTTATTCCACTCATTTACCACTCTATAAGTAAAGAACCCAGCTCTAACACCCTTGCTAACCACACTCTTGCCCAGCTTCCATAGGTGTCCCCTAGTTCTCCCACCACCAGTCGCGAACTCAAAAATATCCTCTGAACTAATCCTATAGAAACCCTTTAGCAATTTGAATGTCTCAATCATATCTCCCATTTTCCACCTATCAACTAATTTCTGCAACCCACAAACTTCAAGCTGTTCTCATAAGGTTCATTCCATAAACCTGCTATCATCTTGGTCACTCTCCTCTGGATCCTCTCCACCTCCTCCCCATCAAGAAGAAACATAGGTGACCAAATCTGGGCACAGTAGTCAAGATGAGGTACAATCAAGGCTCGGTACAGAGGTACAATAACTTGCTTGTCTCTGCTCGTCAAAGTATTTTTCAACAACCAAATGAGTCGATGAGCTGATTTAGCCACTTTTGCAATATGTCTCCTAAACTTCATCTCCCTATCCGCCAACACTCCCAAGTCCCTAGCCTCATCAATCTCCTTGAGTACAGTTCCACCAGTGTGGTATACTGCTGCTAATCTTTTCACCCCAAAATGCATAACCTTACATTTTGTAACATTAAATTGACATCCATTCTCCTTAGCCCAGAACTCCAATCTATCCAAGTCATCCTGCAAGATTTTGACATCTTGTGCATTTACCCAACTTTGCATCATCAGCAAACAAATGAACTGTTCCTCTTAGATCCTTCCCTATATCGTTAATGAACATGAACAAATCAAACAGCAGTGGTCCAAGAACAGAACCCTGCGGCACACCACTAGTCACAGGCCATCTTTTGGACTGTACTCCTATAAACTACTCTCTGATATCTCTCCATCAACCACCCACCCATCCATCTCATCAACCCTATATCCATTTCCATATGTTGTAGTTTACGGATTAGAATTCCATGTGGTATCCTGTTAAACGCCAGGTCCATTAGTATGTAATACTGTAAACCCATTACCCTTATCCAGTTCAGCCGTCACCGTGTTATAAAACTTGAGCAAGTTACTGAGGCATGATCTGCCCTTCACAGAGCCAATGCTGTCCCCCATACAGTATCTCACTTTCATCAATCCATTCCTGTATTTTTCCCTTGACTACTTTCTCCAAGACCTTGACAACGACTCCTGATATGCTGATTGGTCGGTAATTTGCAACAGTAGTCTTGGATCCTCCTTTATGCAGTGGAACTATTTCCCCCTCTTTCCACACCTTTGGGACTAAACCAGACCTGAGACTCAGATTAAAGGTCAAGGGCACTGATAATTCTTTAGCCGCTTCACATAAGACCTGTGCCGGTATACCATCCAATCCCACAGATGTATTCACATTAAGGTTCTGTAATAGACTATTTATCTCCACTTCATTCATCACAATTCCTGTATAAACTAATGGTTCCTTCATTTTTTCAATGTCACCACCTGGATGATATGCTTTTGCAAAGTGCGCACTCAGTAACTCCACTATATCGACTGATCCAGTGACCTCCTTACCACCGTCATTCCTTAAAATCATTTTGCCGTGTAGTTTTTTTTTGCTTGCAGCATACTGAAAGAACTGTTTGGGATTCTCTTTAGCTTGCTTAGCTAGTTTCCTTTCATAATCTGCTTTTGCTTTTTTTTTTTTTTTTTTACCACTCGTTACCCTTCTGGCCTGTGCTTTATACCATTCGTGTGCCTGCAGGTCACCTTTCTCTTTAAATTCCCTCCACAGTTGTTTCTTTTTTGCAGCTCAAGCTTAATGGTGTTATTCATCCATTTAACCCCTACTTGTTTTTTACTATTCAGACCCTAAGTATACAATCAGCCATAACCTCCTGTAAATGCTCCTTGACTACTTCCCATACTCTATCAACATCCAGCCCTTGCAGTTTTACATGCCATGGCACTGAACCAAGCAATCTCCTAAGCTTGTCATACTTGCCAGCACAGTAATTCCACACATACCGTCTTAATCGAAAATTCCACACCTTTAGCCACCTTCCAGGTCAAGACCTTATGACCACTCTCACCAATAGGTGGTAACATGGTCATATTCATTACAGTCAAATTCTCAGATGCTATTACCAGGTCAAGCATTCTCAAACCCTTGGTATTTTCAATTTCATGCTGCCTCAGATAGTTATCCCTTAATTGAATAAAATCCAGTTCCTTCCTTACGTGTCCTCTCCTCCTTCCAATCAATGTTACCATAGTTAAAATCCCCCATAATAATTACCCTTCTTCCACTCATTGCTTCTATTTGCTTATGCATACTATCTCCAACATCTATTCCATCACCTGGTCTATAGCAGCACCCAACTGTATATTTTGTTCTGCCAGTCTCAATCTCACACCAAATAGCCTCAAATGAGCTCCTTTCACTATCCTGCGATACAACTTCAATTCTCCTTGGCTGCAGTTCATCAGCTATCATCAATAACACTCCTCCCCCCATTTTATTCTTTCCACACCTTTGGGACTAAACAGAGTATAACCTACACATTCTATCCCACTAATTATATTATCTTCCGCCAGCCATGTTTCACTAATGCCAATAACCTGTGGCTAGGAAGAGCCAATCAAGACCAAAAATTCTTCCTTCTTGTTCCTAATACTCCTGGCATTAGTATACATGAAATGCAGAGGTCCCTTTGTCCCACCCCTATCTTGATGTGTTATTCTAACTATCCCATTCCGATTTCTTGTCCTTAGTACCGGTTCGGGTACATTATATACATTTTTACACTCAACTGTCTCACTGCTATATCCACTTTCTCTCCTCCTTGGTAGTTCTAGTTTCCCTGGTTCTGCACATCCATTTTCACTTCATTCAGCAACACTTTTTCCCACTCTCCGCACACCAAATCCATTCAAATGCAGGCCATCCATCTTGTATAAATCCTTTCGCCCATCAAAGTCATTCCACACCACACCGTCTGCATAACTTGCGCATAAAGTCATTTGCGATTATGGCCCTCCTCCTAAACTCATCTCTGTCGTACCACGGCAACAGACTTGCCATCCTAACTCTCTCACTCTTTTCTTTCCCTACCTTTAACAATACTTTCAAGTCCTCTCATAAAAAATTTATCTCCTTTCAATTCATTCGTACCCGCCACAACTATCAATTCTTTCACCCTCTTTTTGTGCTCTAATACTCTCACATCCTTTTTCGCACCCAGTAAGTACGATTTAGTTAAACTCAACATAAAAAATATATGTGTACACAGGCACTAACAAGCTCAAGATTTCGTAACATAGTGCCTGCATGCATATATCATATTTTTTATGTTCCCAGAAGATGGCAATGTAACATTGCCAAATATAGGAAAGTATTGATTAAAGTTTTTAATTAATATTTTACTATACATTGTCATTTCCTGAAAATTTTAAAGTCATATTCTTATGTACTATCTCTGAACAACAGCTAATTGTTTTAAATTAACTCCTCAAGATGAAGATTCTACATGAAATTGCCTTAGTATCACATAATGCAAAGTGCTTCCTTTCAGAAATGTATACTGTTATGCATTATGGAAAGAGCCACTGTCTAGACCAGGGGTGGCCAAACAGCAGCTCGTGAGCAACTTGTGGCTCTTTGACATATGTGCAACTTGCAGAAATCTTTTGGCCGAGATGTTATGAAATCTGTTCATGAAATTGTCAATTTCAAGAACAGATTTGCTTAAATGGGAAGAAAATTTTATTGAAAAACTGCTTGAAGATCAACTGTGATTTCTCTCTATCACATTGTGAGACAACTGTCAACCTCTTAAGTAAGGTTTGTGGATCTGTTGGGGATTATTATTACTTTACTTGAAAATGATGAACAAATTCAAGATCCTTACTGGCATAATGAATCATTTACAAACTCTCAACTTGGCATTTCAAAGGAAGGATAGGATTGTTTCTGTTCTTACAGACACTTTTCAGTTTTCTTTCAGAATAAAATAAGTTTTTTAATGCAACATACTGTCAAGAAACTTCAGTTACTTCCTCAATCTCAAAAAAAAAAAAAAAAAAAAAGGGGTAAATAGATTCCCTGACATTGAAATAAAGACCAGAAACTAGTAGAATATGAAGATAAATTACAAGAACTGCTTGATAATTTCCTAGACAGGTTTGAAGACTTGCAGAAACTGTAGCCCTACTTCCTTTTTTGTTAATCCATTCATGGTTGATATGATCAATAATGGCTGCCCAATTCTCGAATCTCTAGTTACAGAATCATTTGCTGCAGAAAATGAACTGAACAGAATTACAGGAGGACCAGAGTCTAAAGATGATCCATAAATCCATGTCTACAATGAGGATAGTTACTCTGGAATACTACAGTTCTGAAAGCAAGTTCCAGAAATGAAACATACTGAACTAAAGAAAACCAGTGTGTAACTCATCTCAGTTTACAGCACATGTTGCTGTCAATCATTATGCACTACACTAGCAGTAAATAGCTAATAATTCTGCCAATGCCTGTTTGTACTCTAAAAATATTATGATAAACTATAATTTTGTAAGGTAGTATTTGAATAAATTTTTTTTCATTATCAAATTCCTGACATGTATCCTCAGAGATGTACAGGATATGATAGTACTACATGAAAAACTTGCATCACCACTAACTTGCAACTTATTACGACAAATATCATTAAAAATGTTTTCATTACTTTATTTTTGGCAGTCTCATTTAATGTTAATGAAATGTTTGCACATTTTTTCTTAATGTTTCCATAGTTCATCATCATATTAAACATGCTGAATATAGTTAAAAACAATGCTCAGTCAAGATTTTCAAAACATCTGATGTGTACTTTGCGATTTTATTATTATTATTATTACATGACACCTTCAAGCAGTCCAAAGTTTAAAAACTACATACATACATATATATTTGTTCATGTCCTGCAGCTCTCAAACATGAAGTTTATTGAATGTGGCGCTTGCATAGAGCACGTTTGGCCACCCCCCTGATATAGACCGTGGTATATCTTCTGGATCTGCTTCCATTGATGAGGCCTCAATGTTGAAACTAGCCTGGGTAATGACGTTTCCCATAATACAAAGCACATTTCATTTCAGAAGTGCGCCATCATGCATTATGAGATACCAAGGCAATCTATGTAAATTCATCAACCGCACTTCGTTTGCTTACATCTAGAATACTCATAATCTTACACATAATCTGAAAGAGGAATATTCATTCCTTTTTCAGATTACGCGTCTGCTCTAACTACTTAAAGTTTTTTTAAATCTATATCTATACGCAACGAATAAAAGTGAAAATTAATATAATCATCAAATGATGCTAATAAATTTGGAAGCGACTTCATTCTCCCATTCTTCACAAATACCAATACGGTTGTTTCACCATCAGATATTTTTAAATCAAACAAAAACAATTATGCTTCAAAGATTCTGTAAAAAAGACATAATGAAGAGAACTAAAAAATTTGAAGAAACCAAATTCAACCCTGAAAGTGTAACGAATCTCAGTGCGAACAACAATTAAATACGGGATAATACACTGCATAATATTAGCAAATGTATCAACTAGAGAATAACTGTTGCTAAAATTACATAAAATAAAAAGGTTTTCAAATAAATTACTAGAATAGGAAAAAAACAAACTAAAATGAAAAGGCTTTTCTGTCTTTTAACTTACCAGATTATATTAATACTATCGATCTCTCTGATAGTAACAGGAACTTTATTCTACAATAAAGACAACTAGCAAAACACTAACTCAAAATGGCTAACAGGCTTTCTTCTTCGAACAAAGTCGTAGAATGTGCAATGAAGATACGAACATATAAATACGCCACCTATAATATGCAGGATTTGAAATTAATTTAATAGCAACCTTGGACTGCATATAGAGAGAGTGTTAAAAGCGAAAATTTTTGAAGCATTATTATTATTATTTTCAAAAACTGTAACATGATCAGGCCATCAAAAAAATGTTCATACCGCATCGTCCGTCGCGCGGGTAACCAAGGGACGCGTTCGGGTTTTAGGCAGAGGGACCCGTTCGAAAAATATGTTACAGTCTCCCTTAGACAACACTCCTCAGCACTCTGCTAGAGGAAACTCCATCAATAGGCCCGCTATCCGTTTGGGGAGGTGTTTAGGGGCAGCGCAAAGAAATGGTTCTGCAAATGGACGGAAATGGCAACAACAACGGCACCAGACTATGGCTTTAGGCAACTGGAACATCTCTCTGACAGGGAAGGAGTTGGAACTGGTCGAGGAAGCCAAGCGCTACCAGCTAGACTTAGTCGGGCTTTCTTCGACCAAGAGGAGATGCTTTGAAACTGTCGACCTGGATAATGGGTGGAAACTTTACTACTCTGATGTGAGCCCGATAATGTCTGCTCAGGCAGGTATGGGGATATTCACAAACCCCAGCTGTCAGACTGTGTTCCTGAGTGGATCCCATTGGGGGGCAGGTATGTGTGTTAAGGCTTCAGATGAAAAACCATGATTTCGCTGCGGTGCAAGCCTACGCACCTAATCTAGAGTCAGAATACTCTGCCTTCCTAAAAGAAGTGGATGCTGCTTTTGACAGGGTGGCAGACATGGAATCAGTCCTGCTAATGGGTGACTTCAATGCATATATTGGAACAGATGTCCAGACATGGAGGGGTGTCGTTGGGAGAAACGGCGCCCCTGACCTTAATGCAAATGGGTTGAAATTATTGGACTTCTGCTGTACTAACAGCTTGCCCATAATGAATACCTTCTTCCAGCACCGAGAAGTCCATAAGTATACCTGGTATAGGGATACACTAGAATAAAGGTCTCTGATTGACTTCTTTATAGTCTCAGCAGACCTATTTTCCTCAGTGTTGGACGTTCGTGTGAGAAGAGGGGCAGAACTGTCAACTAACCACCACCTTGTTGTGTGCACTCTACGGTTTCAGAAACCAGCTGCCACCATCAAAGCTGGTAGGCCTAACCAGCTATACCGCATGAAATGGGAGACAGTGGAAAATGAGGTTGTGAGGAAGAATTTTGCAGATGCCATTTCCTCCAGGTTCAAAAAGATTCCCAAGCATACTGCAGATGTTGAGGAGGAGTGGAAGCTGTTCAGAAGAGGTGTCAATGCCTCTGCACTCTCGTGCTGTGGCAGAAGGGGGCTTGGCGTGGCAACGGGCAGTGAGAAAAGGAAACTTTGGTGGAACCAAGAAGTCCAAAAAACTGTCCGGGCAAAAAAGGAGTCCTACCTAACATGGCTTAGGGTCAGGTCTCCTGAGATGCGTTTGCAGTATGCTGAGGCACGAAAAGCTGCTACTGAGGCAGTAAAGACGGCAAAGCAGAAGGCTTGGGAATCCTTTGGAAAAAGATTAGACTCATCCTATGAAAATGCAAACAAAAGCATTCTGGCAGACCATCCGCCGCCTTCGAGGGAGGAAATCGTGCACAGCAAGGGAAATTAAGTCCTCTGATGGTGCACTTTTAACAATGGAGAAGGATATCCTCCACGGATGGAGGGAATACTTTGAGAGCCTTCTTAACCCGGGTGGCCCAGCAGTTGTGGACGTCCAAGAGGTGCAGATCGGGGCAATCACTAGTCTCACAGCAGAAGAGGTCCATTTCGCAATAAAATCGTTAAAATCGGGCAAGGCTGCTAGCGATGATGAAATTCTGCCCGAAATGCTAACAGTCTTAAATCGAGACGGTGTTCTCTGGCTGACTCGAGTGTGTCAGGCTGCTTGGATATCTGGGAGAGCACCAAAGCAATGACAGACAGGAATAATAATACCAGTCTTCAAGAAGGGAGACCAGAAGGATTGCAGTAACTATCGTGGCATCTCTGCTCAGCCTGCCTGGGAAAGTGTATGCTAAGTGCTTGGAAAGACGGTGCAGGAGCATAGTTGAGACAAAGTTCCAGGAAGAACAATGTGGCATTCATCCTGGTAGAAGCACAACTGACCAAATCTTCACTTTAAGGCAAGTCTTTGAGAAATCTTGGGAATATGCCAAGAATGTCTACACATGTTTTGTGGACTTGGAGAATTCATATGACTGGGTATCTCGGGATAAGCTTTGGCAAGTAGTACAGGAGTATGGAGTGGATGGTCAACTATTAGCTGCCATCAAGTCCCTGCATGAATGTCAGAGTTTTGTGTCAGGGTAAACAGCACAATGTCCGAACCTTTCACAGTCTCCGTTTGCCTCCACCCTGGGTGTGTTCTGTAACCCCTCCTTTTCATAATATTTATGGGCTCGATTGATAGGCACAGCCGAGGCAGTGAGTGTGTCAGAATTGGACGATGTAGCATTGGACGTTTGCTTTTTTGCAGATGATCCAGTTCTGATTAGCTCTTCCACAGGTGTCATCCAGTGGACCCTGAATAGGTTTGTAGCCGTTTGTACAGACGCCGGAATGAAGATCAGTGTGGCCAAAACTGAAACATTTGTAATCTCAAGACAACCATTCCAGTGCCCGCTACATGTAAGTGGAGTCCCAATGAGGCAGGTGGAGAAGTTTAAATACCTTGGGTCCATATTCACGAATGATGGAAAATGAGAAGTAGAGCTAGACACTCGAATTGGCTTAGAAAGCTCCATATTGCGAGAGCTTGGCCGTTCGGTAGTATTGAAGCGGGAGTTAAGCTAGAAGGCAAAGCTGGCTGTCTTCAATACAGTCTATGTCCCCATCCTCACCTATGGTCATGAGAGTTGGGTAATGACCGAAAGAATACGACACGAACCCAAGAGGCTGAAATGAGGTTCCTTCGAGGGGTTGCGGGGCAGACAAGACTCAACAGAGTCAGAAGCTCTGCAATTCGGGAAACCCTCAATACTCAACCGCTGCTTCTCCGTGTTGAGAGATTACAGTTACGATGGTACGGGCACCTGGTCAGAATGCCACAAGAGGGGGGGCTCCCTCAGCAACCCCTCTTTGCCAAGCCAGAAGGTGTGAAGCCACGTGGAAGGCCAAGGACTCGCTGGATAGATTATATCCAAAACCTTGGGTGGACATGTTTGGGAATCCCACCAGAACACCTGAGCTTGGAGGCAGAGGATCGTGACCATTGGCAGTTCCTCTTGCAGCTGTTGCCCCACAAACCAATTAGGAAAGGTGGGCTTTGATGATGTATGTATGTATGTATTATTATTATTCATTCTTATTATACAGACACCTTCCTGGGATCTGAACATTGATTGTGGGAGATGCAAACTATCCACATAATATCTGTGATACATTCCAATTATACTAGTTCACCACTCTGCAAACAAAAAAAAATATATACTGTATATATATATATATAATATAGTCCTCGCACCTTTGTTAACTTACTCCTATTACACAATTTCCAGGTGTGATTTTGTTTTGCCATTTCTAGCTAACTGAGAAAATATTTCTTGTGCAGTGATTATATAAAACGTTTTCAATAAGAGTTTCATGTGATACCCTATCAAACATCTTTGGAAAAGCCAGCCGTATAATCGTGTACTCATATCAAACTCAGCCGCTACTCAATTATAAAAAAAGTTAAGAAATTCCTAAAGGATTACCGATCCGCATAGAATAACTTATTCTTATCCATAATTCCTGAATTATGTTTTCGATCAATTTTTCCAGTACTTTCAATACTACTCCTGTGATACTGATTTGTCTATAATTTATTACCGTAGTCTTAAGGTTTCTTTTAATCGAACGAACTATTTTATAAGCACTTGATGCACTCTACCAGAGCATCCAATCCGACAGTGGTATTTGCATTGAGATTCTGCAAAATCCTAAGTTCATTTGATTAATCAACCTTAATTCTCATATCAGTTCCTGTCGCATCGAACAGAGAAATATCCTAACTGTGATAAAAGACTTGAAAAGAAATCACTCAGTAACTCCATTATTTCATTTGCTTGTCAGCTCGTTACCACCAGGACGAACTAAAGTTATCCTCCCACAGTCATTCTTCCTTTTAATTGTCACATAGATAAAGGAATCTTCTGGGTTTTTTTGGACTTCTTGGTTAAGTTCTTTTCATAATCTAATTTTAACAGGGTTTTTTCTCCAGGAAACTGGGGTTGTTCATCCCGCATACAAACAAATCGGCGCTTCAGAACACACGCAATTTGCAGACAAAAACTACTACTTGTGGTGGTATTCAGTAGATGGCGCTGATGTAGATGATTGGTAGTAGAGGTTCGGTGTAGTGTTGGAGACGGAGAGTTGTACAATGGGTGTTCTCCCGCGATGATGAATCTTCGAACTCCTTGGAGGTGTCACGAATAATAATAATAATAATAATAATTTTGCTTCCTTATATGCAGTTCACCTTTATCGACTAAGCTTGATAATCACTAAGGCACACCGTAACACAATGTACCTAAGCAGTGCTTAGAAAATATAGGTTTGAAAAGCAGCAAAAACCGCAAAATTCTGACTCAACCATAAAGAAACTGTTTCCTTTTAAATAAATTTACATACTTTTTTTTATATTCATGAATGCCAAAATAGAGCTAGCCTAGGGAGAATATGTATCCTATCAACAGTCCTTTGATCACCTTTTTCATTATAAGTCCTCAAAATAATTTTATAGATTTCGATAAATCATCGATGTAACTCCTATTTGGATTATCGTCTGATCCTGCAAATACCAGCATCTATGCCTGCAGATACCTCGTCACTTTTTCTCATATACTGATAACATTCATCTCTTTGAAATTCACATGTCAAGTCTGTAAACTACCTCTGAGGCTTATCATAATTACCTACAGTTTAGTGCCAAATATATCATTCTTAACTAAAAAGCCCAGATATATTGCAACCTTCCAAGTTAAGACTGCGTGATCCCTCTCACAAATCGGAGGTGATGTGGGCATCTTAGTTAATGACAGGTCTTTTGATCCTATGAACAGAATCCAACACTTTTATAGAGTCTGCATTACATAGGCTGACCATACGTACCGTTTTGAATGGGACAGTACCGTTTTTTTCATATTTCCTGGCCGCCATGTAGTTTTAATAAAAATGTCAATTTTGTCCCATTTTTAATAAAAACGATGATTATATTTTAATATTGGTCAATTATAAATTATTATGCATAACCTATAATCGTTTGTGGATCAGTGGGACCTCATAAAATCTGTAATGTGAGGCAGTTGGATACATGGAATAAAGAAAACATTCCTGTATGAGATGGGTACAGAATTTTTCTGAAATGAGCGAAAAACTCCTAGAGTTTCAAGGCATTTATTCTACAATATTACAAAAGTAATATTGTAGAATAAACTCTACAATATTACAAAAGTAATATTGTAGAGTTTATTCTTTGTCTTCCAGGAAGTACAGCACCTGTTGAAAGAATATTTTCTGTCATGAACAGTATGTGGTCAAAAGAGAAATCTAACGCCAAAGGAATAAGTGTTGAGAAAATGAGGGTTATGTTAGTTGTAAGACAAAATTTTGTGATGGAGTGTGGGAAGTTTTATGATAAGGTTGAAAGACCGAAATTTGCTGCGCAAGATCACTTCATCGGAGAAATATTCCTGATACGATCGTGGTGAAATACAGTCTCCACCTCCACGTCTACCTAAGTTTTTGTATGGATTCTGTCCCGAAGAATAATGGTAGGCTCAATATGTTTATGTAATAAAACTTTTTTACCGTCTTACTTTTTCATGCATACAGAATATTATATAACCCTGTCTCGTTTTTGCCATTCCAATATCCCGTTTTTGTCTCAAGGAAATATGGTCAGCCTAGCATTACATGATGTTTCAGGTATTTCTTAGAATGTGTGTATATTTCACATATTTCCAGTCTATATTTCCATAGTTGAAATGTTGCATAATAATTACAAAATCTGCATTCATTGTGTTAATGGGAAGATGAATGTCTCCCATATTCCTTTGCATTCACTGAGCTACAGCAGCCAATAACTGTATATTTTGCCATGCTGGCCTCTATTTTTTATATCTGATCCGCACACGAAAGGCCATAACACCTATGGCACATTAGTGACATGCGTGGGCGAGAGGAACAGAAAAAAGGAGGAGTCTGCTTACATTCTGGTTGAACAGTAAGGACTGTAATCATTGGGGAAGTTGAAATAGCAGAGACTGTTCCAAAGACCACAAATAGATGGAATGAAGCGCAGGAAGTGAAGGTGGTTCGGTGAGATACAAGATGGACTGTAAAAGGATGATCGTTATCAATGGCTCTTGTTTTAATGATTTTGGAGTAGAGTGGAGGAATAATAGTCGCACATTCAGCAGAGAACTCTCCACTAAAGTATTTAGAGAAGAGGCGCAAGGCAGAAACTGAACATCTATGTGAGAGAGAGGATTGATGTGGGTATGTGAGAGAAGTGGGTATGTCTATTGGTGAGGTGATTAAAGTATTATCGGGATGTGAGAATGCTGGAAACCTCGGTGGACTGAATTTGCACCCACTGGCTTTGACAAAGGACCAGAAGAAGCGAGTGCCATTTGGACATGAGGCGAGTTTTCAACAGCTGAATCTTTCAAAGTCTGACTTTGATTTCTTGATGATTCTTTTACAATGGTTGCAAAGTACAGTGTATGCAGAGAGGGTAGCTGGAGTTTTGGTTTTGAGCCAATTGTGGTAAGCGAGGTTTTTTCTTTTACAGCATTGGCACACTTTTTAATAACCAAACCTTGGATGGTGACTGAGATTTAGGGGATGGAATAAGGAACGAAAGCCCACATTCCTATGAGGGTGTTTGAATCAGAAGAACGATAGGAGGAATGGAAGTAAAGGAGGTCCTTTCAGTGGACACCCATGTATTCCCAAAGGACACGGGACTGTGAAGTGATGGGATGTAGGTTGTTCTATGGCAAAAGAGACTTATATGAAGTTGTTGTCCGAGTTTCCAATTGGAGAACTGACTCTTTCCCCTTCTTTCTCCATTTGGGTATTTAGACTTCCGAATAGAGAAAGAAATTTGAAGGGGACAGAGTGGTCGAAGTAGTCTGGAGAGAGAGATAGAGGGAGAATATGAAAAGGGCAGGTTGATTTGGTAGACGTTTTGAGTCAAAACAGATCAAAGTGGGGAATTCAAGCAATCTCTGGCAGGTTTGTCCGTCCTGACTAATGCAATTGATGTGTACAGTGACTGTTAAGGTTGCAGCTGGGGTTCTGAAAGGAACAGTAGTTCTGGTTTAGATGACGGTAGGTGGTGGTGCATATCGTTTATATTGCTGTTTAGGCCACGGATGTTGGTGAAGTGGATGAAAACATTTTTTTTGCTAAGAAATAGTTTTGGTGGGTTGCTTGGTTGGATTTTTATTGTCTTTTATAATTTTTTTGTTGGATTTTTCAAGTTTTAATGGGTTTTTCGAGCTATTTTATGTAGAAGAATTTTTGAGATCCGCAATAGAAACGCATTTCTGTCCCTTATGGTTCATTTTGTTTGATGAGGAGGAGATAAAGGACATAGGGCATGCACTAAGAGATGATAGTCTCGCCGCCCACAGAGGGTAGTTATTCTCCTGTCTATACGTGGCCTCTACCAGCCTTCCTCTTCACCATGAACTGGCAAAATACGTGGTGCAGGATTCATTGGGAATTTAGCTGATTGAGAAGCTTCCAAGGTCGTTACTACCTAGATCAGTATACTAATCAGAGTCTGGCCTGCAGAAACGTTTTACTGCTCTACCCTCGAATGGGAAGGATCTAGAACCCCCCGTATAGTGAGATTGATATTCCATTGAGTATCACTCTCACTGCATGTGGGAAGAGTGGAGGGAGAAGAGAAACTGGTACCCTTGCTATAATAACCAAACGTTGTTGGTAATTTGGAATCCTACACATTAAGATCAAATTTACTATAAAACTAGAGAAGAACAATGAACTACCCTTCCTAGACATACTGGTGAAGAGAGAATATAACAATGTCCAACTGTCTATTTACAAGAAATCCACAGATATAGGAAGATATGTACATTATTCGTCAAACCATCATCAATCACAAAAACACAGCATCATCCATATGCTCAGCAATAGCGCCTTAAAGTTTATTTCAAAAGAAGATGATGTATGGTTAGAACTGTCGCAAATAGCTGACTCTATCTCTGAACGGATACCCCACCAACATTTTAAACAAATTTCTATTCAAAAACAACCTCCAACAACGTGTAACTGATTTCCAATATGTGTCCACAGCAGTGATTCCATATATTAGTTTAGTATCCACAAAATTAGCTAGAATGTTAAAAGCTCATAGCATCAGAGTGGTTTTAAAACCAACTACTACGATCAGACAGGTCTTAAGATCACCTAAAGATGAAGTCTCATTCTTCAAACATCCTGGAGTATATGTAATTCCATGCACATGTGGCCTATCGTACATTAGACAGACCTCTCGAAGTCTTGAAATAAGACAGAAAAAAAAAGACGTAAATCGCAACAGATTAATCACATCAGGTTTAGCTCACCATTTTTCGACATCCAATCACGTTATAGACAGGAAAAACAGTTCTATGCGTTACATCGAGAACATCTATGCGTTACACACACAGAACTTTTAAAGAATCAGCAAAAACTTCCAAACGAGAATTATCAAATGTAACGGCCTAACAGGTACTTACGCTTATGTATTTAGTAACTTGGTGGATTTGTATTTACACCAGTACAACCTTGATAATGCTAGTGAAACAGCAGCTAGTGAAACTGGTTTGCAATTTGTATTTTATTCATTAAATCGTATGGTCTCTTATTGATAAAGTTCTCAATTCTCGTTTGGAAGTTCGCTGCTGCTGTTTATCTAATTGATGAGTAGTAACTGAACCAAGAAAGCGGGCATACCAGATGTACCCATATTCTTCTTCTTATGAAACTGCTGTTATTATGAAGGGCAAGCAACGGACGATAGGGGAGGTTCTCCAAATGACACGGCATTTAGTTTGATGTTGGCTATTTCCCTGTGTAATACGACATTACGCAAATAATTTAGATAGCATTGAACAAGGAACTAATGATTGTGTATCTTCACTAGACCTAACACTTTCAAGACAACCAACAATAATAGAAATTTTTATTAGACTTGTGATTGGAGTAAAAATAGAACCACGACGTTACACTTTATGAAACAGAGGAACTATATTTGTTGCCGTGAGTAGCAACTAAATTCTTAAATCTTAAATTCTGTATTTTCATAAAGCATTGACCTTTCATTCGTCACAACTGATTTCTGGGTTATAATATGATTCTTTATTTCCTGAGGGACGTAGAAAATACCAGTCATTTTGTGTTGATAACCTCTGCGTCATTCCACTTAGATCTAACATTGCATTTATAACAATATTGTTAATGCTAGTGAAGACGGTTCTCTGACCATCCGTAAAATGAGTTCCCTACGTTGCTGTGATTTCAGTCACTAAAAGATCCGCTATGCTCAGTTTTGCTCCTCTGGTCGCAATTCTGCCCTACTTTGCTGTTGTACAGCTGAAAAGAATTGAATGCTCAAAGACTATTGATTCACCTCCTGTTGCACAAGATCCGAAGGTGGTGCATATTTGCTCAGACTTCGATCTTTAATTTTTATGCTATTAGGTGTCTTTGCAAATAGGAACGCTGGTTTCTGAAACGTTTATTTCGCCACTATCAATAACGCTACAACTGTTTTTCGATTGCAATAGCCTTGATGATGATGATTACACAATTTTTAAAAACAAAGCTCAGCTAGCACTATTTGATGATACTTCAGGCTGAAATCCTCAAGCGCAAATGTTACATCTACTAGAGTTTCACTATAAATAAATACACAAATGCTGTTAATATATTAGGCTGATGATTGATCAAATTTAAACAAAATTTCTAGCTACCCATCTTTTCCAGTTTAAATTCAGTTAATCATTTCTTCTTATTAGTCTAACGTGAAACTATACGGCTATCCGTTAAAACTGTACAGGACCTTATGACTAAGGAAGTGATGATTTAACCCTAGCATGTATAAGGTTTTATTGATATTAAATTATATCAAAATGCAGACATTTATTTGAAAAAGAGCCTAATTAACGTGAATTTGGAATTGTAAAGCATAGACATAGAAAATGTTAAAAATATTTCGTTATTTGATAGCCAAATAATTGAACTAAAACTGAAAACGTTTTTTTCGAAATTGACAAGAAAACTTATGTCTGAGATAACAATCATAGGCAGCAAAGTTGATATACTAATATCTTTAATGCTAGTGAACATGGTTCTCTGACCCTCCATAAACACAAGTCAGTAACGCGTTCCCTACCGTACTGACTTGAGTCACTAAAATATCTTCTACAGTGTTCTCTGTTTACCTCGTACTGCCTTGCACTACTAAAAGGCAACATTGCCCAGGAGTCTGTACATGCACCTTTAATTTGTGGCTTTTTTGTCTTTTTTTTTTTTAGAATAAACTGTTCGAATCAGTTGTCAGCTGTGAGGCAAATAAGACTATAATCAAGGCGACAAGATGCAAATATAAAGGCTTCGGGAGAGAGTTTATGTGTTTTAAAAAGTGCATGATGAAGCATTACCGATGACGAATGTTGTATCTGAGAGGCTCGCTGACTAATTTCGAATCTATAAGATTCAGTTCAATTTTTAGTCAATTAAATAACAATTAATTTATAATATCCCTATATTTTTTACAGTATTTCGGTCTGTAAAGAAGATACTAACTTCAGAAAAAAAATTAAGAATCATTTAAATGAAATTTAAAAAAATTCTCGGGACAATAACATAAAGGATATTGTCTGAAGGAATTTGTGAATAAATATTGAATATTAAAATTAACATTCATAACTCCGATCTATATGGCTACTATAATTAATAAATGTTGGCTGAAAATCTGAAGAATTCTTTATAAAACAGCCAGTTCGTCCAGTATGAGTGTAAAGGAACTTTCCTACAGGACAATCAGTCAATATTCGTGTACTTTACGAAGGCCATGGAAAGGGTTCTAGTAAAATAACTTATCAATTTCCTTATGATATTATAGTTACAGCTGACTGCTTCATCCAATAATGAGTTCAACATTTCAATTTGGGAAGTCTTGTGGTAAAACTACTGGAAATAAGTTATGTCAATAAGTGAAGAGTCATTTGCTTTGCATTCTAAGGAAACCACGACTATTACTGATTCTCCTTTCTCTTCTGAATTCCTCTGTCAGAAGAATGAATTTTTTTATTATTTGTTAGATGTACTTATAAACTACTTATTGTCGCAAGATTTCCATATATTTTAAAACCTTCCGTGGCTTACACTTGCAAAAAATATATAAATAAATAAAATAAATCAGCTAATGGCTTTTATTCCCTTGTAGGGAATAGGGCAGGCCTTTAAACACTATCTAGCTATTAGAGACTGAGTGGGCAGTTCAATCTCCACCGGTAGTCAATCAGAGCTAGCTGGCCCATGTCTCTCACTAATTACAGGCAGCCACCGATGAAGAGGCTGGCATACAACTGCTGCCATCTCTTGGTACTACCTAACCCTAACAGGATATGTTTCTGTCTGAAATAATGTGGGTACTACGCTCGATTTTCTTGCGTTTACAGGACCGGCTTGACCCTTCCAGGGATCGACTAACTCGGGAATCGGACGAAAATAGGCTTAGAAAAAGTTCCTCCAGTCGGTGATTAGACTTGAACCTAAGTCTCACTTCGAGCGACCAAGCGCAGAGGATGCAAGCGTCACTTCCACTGAGATACAAGCCTCGCAAAAAATATAGAAAGAATTTTATTTAAAAACTCCAATATATTTCATCCAACGCTATATGAACATTATTGGAGACAAAGACAGGTAACTACATTTAAAACATGAATCATAAGAATGAGTCATAAAGCATGTTCATAATAGCTCATATCTAGGTCGCAACTGAAGTATATCATTACGTTATTATAGTCCAAAGGGAATGCTGATAGAGTCTCCTTTGGACTATAACAGAGTAATCTTTCAATAATTTCTTTCACAACTTTAAATCTTTCGCTAGGACTTTCACAATTTATAACTGGCATCCAGTAAAGAGACAGATAACAAGTGCCGCCATCTCGCGATCCCCAACCCAGACAGAAACTCTTTAATAACTGAAATAGAGTGGGTTCTATGGTCGATTTTTACACGACAAACACCCGAGTTTCCGGGAGAAAGAAATCCGCTTGTCCGCGTCAGATATCGACTATATTAATTCATTTCGAACCAGCAATAGTATTACTATTTATTTTTACTATTTGTGTCTTATTTATTGTCTTTACGTTCGCTAATTGTCCTAGCCTTATGGTTTAGTGTATGAAACACCAGTATGTCAAATAATGGTTTCCATAAATTAAGAAACAAAGAGAAAAAATCAAAACTCAAAGCTATATGAGAATTTTTATGTAATTCAATGACTAACAGTGTGATATGAGATCGGATGCGAAAGAAACACCCACAAAAATTGTAAACCAGTAGTTTAAATACAGTAACAAATGGTGGAATAAGATAGAGGTCTAGTACTTCCTCCTCATACAGTGAAGAGGTAAATTTGAGTTGCATATTCCAGTTGAAAGCTTTTAGCAAAATGACTGCTCATTAGTTGAACAATCATTTCTGCATCATTCACGCGCATACCACTTACAGTGATTATTTCAATTTCATTCTTTCTTTTACTTTTAACATAACGATAGAATTCTTTTGGATTGTGCTTAACTTGAAAAACCAGTTTCTATTCATACTCAGACTTAGCTTTCTGTTCAATAGTTGTGCCACTTCTGGCCTGCTGCTTATAATTATCATAACGGACATCATCCTTATGCACGGGTATTCCTTCATCATCTTTTTCTTACGATTCTCTTGCTCAATTTGATTACTCACATATTTCACTCCTGTTCTATTTATTCTTCGAACTCTAGGGAAACATTCTGGTCAAATCAATCAGTTCACAAGACGTAAATAAAGTTACGACTTTCGTTATGGAACAGACCATGAATAACAGCATTGGTCCCTGCAGTGCATGCCATATAAAAAACATGGATGTGCCTTACACAACTGTATAACAAAATCTACAGAAAATTCTCCATATCTACCTATTCAAGTTAAACCCGACATAGGAGTTGTGTAAGCAGGACTTTGAAAATCGACTGACATTCGCTTTAATATTCCTTGCTTGAGTAGAGTTGGAGTGTGTGTGGCCGTGGATGATTTTATAGGGAGATGAAACTCACTTTCACCTTAACGGAGCGGTGAATACCCACAACTAACGGGCATGGGCTGCTCAAATCTCGCATGTATTCGAACAAATTCTTTGCATTCACCCAAAGTTAGTGCCTAGTGTGGATTTACAGTTTCGTTTATCATTGGACCATTATTCTTTGAGGACATTAGCCAGTCTGGTTGTATTAGCTCCTCAGTTGAGGCAGCAAAGTATCTTGATATGATAAACAATTTTGTTGTGCCACAGCTACAGTAGCGCCTGTGCATAAATTCAGTCATTTTCATGCGGGACGGAGAGCTGGTCCACACTTCGGTCGATCCGTAGAGGAGGTTCTTCGAGAACATTTCACAGAAGCCAGAGTGATCAGCTGTGAGTATCCAACTGCATGGCCACCTTGTACACCAGATCTGATCCTCTGACATCTGGACCTGGGGATTTCTCAAAGACAAGATTTACTGGGATTATCCTGATAATTTATCAGCACTGAAAAAGAGCATAACGCAACATCAGTCCCGACCAGCTGGTTCTATCGTTGAACACACTGTGCAAAGGATGCAGATTGTGGTATACCAGATGGGGAGCACATTGAACAGTACAATGAATGCATACCAGAAGTGAATAAAAATGTGTAATTATTTACACTTGTGTCGCTTTTTTCATTCTCACACACACAGAGAAAAATTACTACACCTAATTCGATAGAAGAGCCTGTGTAGCTCAGTGGAAGTGGCGTTTGCACCCTATGGTGCTTGATCGCCCGAAGTTCAAATCGCCGACTAGAGGAACATTTTTTAAGCCTTTCATCGACTGGTTCCAGAGATAGTCGATATCTGGCACGGGCAAGCAGTTTTTTTTTTGTTGTTCTGTTAAGTCAAGAAAATCAACTGTAGAACCCACACTGTCCCAGACAGTAAATATATATGAGGTGTGAAAATTGAATTCCCGGAATGCGCCTGTAAACTACATTCGGAACGATACATTAGTGGCTACTGTTGCCTTCGAAGTAGTCTCCTTGTGCAGTTATACGCTGGTTTAGACGGTGTTCCCATGTTTGGAAACAGGCCTGGAACTCTTTTTCCAGAATACTGTTGAGTTCCTTTACCACATTATGCTGGACATCAGCGACGTCAGAAAATCTTCGTCCTTTTAGCGCATTCTTTAATTTTGGAAACAGCCAGAAATCACGGGGAGCTACGTCGGGTGAATAAGGAAGATGACCTAATTCGGTAATCGATTTTTTGGCCAGAAACTCTCACGATGAGCACGCTATGGCTTGTCCCATTGTCACGATGGGCGATTCACTTTTCAGGTCTTTTTCTCGATTCATCAGCCATTAATTGCACACACTTAATCGTCTGTCAGACTGTGCTAAATCTCGCACTGTTTTCACGTTTGCATCCGTCATTTTGTTTTTGGCTGCCCACTTCTCGGGACGTCATTCACATCTCACCCACCTTTGAATCTCTTATGCCACTCAAAGACAATTGACTTTTTTCATAGCATACAGCACATGCCACTTTCAACAGTTGCAACGTTTCTGTAGCAGTTTTGCCGATTTTCACAAGAAAATTGATGTTAATACGCTGCTCCAAATTTCGATCAGATTTTTACATCAAAATTTACGCGCAGATCTCTATTGTATTTGCAATAGCCAACTAGCAAATGGCTCTATCAGCTTAAGGTTTACGCATGAATTAGGTAAAAGATGTACAAGTTCCGGGAATTAAATTATCACACCTCATATACAGTGATTGGATTAGGGAGAGCTATCTCTAATTGGCTCCGGTGTAGGCAAGGCGTTACGACTTTTTTTTTTTTAAATTCAGTACACCACAAAGTTCTCCATTGGTGAATTTTGGAACTTTTTTTTCTTCTCAGATATCGCTTCCGAAAAACGCACAATATATTCCTGCAAAGTTCACAGTTTGGAGGACTTGGTGATGCTTCACAAGGCCTTAAATGGCGAAACTTTAATTTTGGTCACCCTCTACATTAACTACTGTTCTGTGTTCATTGCCGTTATACTCTGTAAAACTTTCTTATTATTCATTCTTGAAGTCCATGTGATTCTTAATAATCTCTTCCACGCTCATAATTCAAATAAATCAATCACTTTCTGTTTTTTATAATGATCTAGCTTTCACTTCCATACAAGGCTACTGGAAATACTATTGCTTTGACAATTCCATCTTTCGTGGCATTAAACCTATTTTTCATAATTTTTGGCAGGTTTAACATAGCTTTTTTCCCCATGAGCAACCTTTTAATTTCATCTTCACATTGACCATCATTTCTTATTCATGGGTGGCAGTAAATCATAATTTTCAACGACCTATATGTTATCTTCTTCAATTATAAATTCATCTAATCTAAGTTTTGTTGAAGTTTAAATTAAGCTCGGCTCTGTTGCTTTCCATCAACCAATAGACTGAGCAGCTTAGTCTTCCTTAGGTTCTGCTTACAAGAGTTGTATCATCTGCATATCTGAAATTGTTTTCCTGCCACAATCCTAATTCGTGCAAGATGTCTTGTTACCCATTCTTCTAACAGAATCACTATAAACAAAACAAAACAAAAATCAGCTAGCCTTTTTATTCCCGTATAGGGAGTAGGCAAGGCCGTTTGAGACCTAGCTAACTTTTAGAGACTGAGTGGGCAGTTCAATCTCCACTAGTAGCCAATGAGATAGCTGGCCCAAGGCTATCACTACTTAACACGTTCATTGCCAATCATGCGATGCGAGTTCTAACCAAACGCCCGATCACGCGTTATCGCGTTGACGTCACTAACTAAATAAAATAATAAAAAAAATTTGGCCACCACACGAAATTCCATTTTCAGCTTGGCAATGAACGATATCGCGCGATGCGAGTTCTCACCAAACGGCCGATCACGCGCTATCGTGTGGACGTCGCTAACTAAATAAAAAAATAAAAAAAATTTGCCCACCACACGAAATTCCAATTTTAAGCTTGGCAATGAAAGTGTTAAGCAGCACAGTGAAGAGAGACGGCTTAACAAGTGCCGCCATCTCGTGGTCCCTAACCACAACACAATATATTTAATGTCTGAAATAATGTGGGTTCTACAGTTGATTTCCTTGAGTTTACGGGAAGAAAATATCGAGTTTACGGAAGGAAAAACCTGCTTGCCCATGCCAGAAATCGACTAATTCGGGAACCGGTCAAAAAAAAAAAAAGATTCGAAAGCAAATCTTCTTTCGTGTGGTGTACACAAGCCACATCAACTGAGCTACACAGGCTCTCACATACACCATTAAAAAAAAAATAGGTATAGTATCCTGCTGCACCCCCTTTTCCCACTCACAGGTTTTCCAGAATTTTTTTTTTTCTTCATTGGAGCTGCCTTGGTTGTCCTACAGCTGTCTAATCAAGAGAATTAGGTGCTTGGATGTTCTCATATTCCAGTCTGTGATCCACAGAATCATAAACATATTCCTGGACAGAATGACAAATTTTTTTTAGAATTAATAAAGTTAATAGTGTTGAAAAATTTAATTTAGACAACATATTCTTTTGATGTACGAAGTATAATGAAGCTGAAACAAATAAATCAGCTAACGCCTCTTATTCCCTAATAGGGAGTAGGCAAGGCCTTTATACCCTATCTAGCTTTTGGAGAATGAGTGGGTAGTGTGGGTAGTTCAATCTCCACTGGTATCCAATCAGAGATAGCTGGCCCATGTCTATCACTAATTATAGGTGGCTACTGATGAAGAGTCCAGCAAACAAGTGCTGCCATCTCTTGGGGCCTAACCCTAACAAGATATGTTGCCTGAAATAATGTGGGTACTACGGTAGATTTTCTTGAGTTTACAGGATGAAAAACCCACTTGCCCATGCCAGAGATCGACTAAGTTGGGAACCAGTCAAAGATAGGCTTAGAAAAAGTTCTGCTAGTCAGTGACTAGACTTGAATTTAGGTCTAACTTCGAGCGGCCAAGCATAGAGGATGCAAGCGGCACTTCCACTGAGCTACACAGGCCTTCGAAGCTGAAACATTTCCTGCTATATTTTTATATATGTAAGTTAAACCCGCTTTCTTTCATGGAATATGAATATGTGAAAACATGTAAATACAGAGATGGAAACTTTTATTAAAACTAGTGCATTAATATGGGTGGGAAATGTGTCACAGACACAAAATGTTAAAGGACAGGGAACATGATCATATGCCACAACACATGTTGGGCATAAATTATCAGCATACATTATATTATTCCCATGAGACCTTCAAACAGCAAAGGACTGATTCTGAGATGCTACATCAGCTGTCGACAACTAATTCACTGTTGACAATGTCGGAAGAAATGAGAATAAGGTTTCTCAGAGTATGGTAATGACACAGTGAGCAACTTTATGTACCACTGTACACACGTTCATATACTTAGCGTGTGGAAAAACATTGTTCATACTGAAATTAAACGAATTATGTAAAAATAAAATTTAACTATTAGAATTTATATTATATATCAACATATCACATTCTAGACTATATGAGAAATTTTACAAATATACATAAATGGAAAAGAAAAAAAAATCTTGTAGATGATAATTCTACTTACCTAATTATAGATCTAGATCTGTCTCAAAAGAAAGTATGTAAATTATTATAAAAAGTTGTTTGTTGGCCATTAACAAATTAAAACCTGTTCATGTATTTTACTCCATATTTATGGGGCACCCAAAATCCATAAATCTAATACTTCCCTATCCCTATAGCTGATACTAGAGATAGCCCATCCTTTTAACTTACACAAGACAAAAACTGTATTTGTCTTAAGATCAACTCACACATACTGCAATAACTTCTTTTATATGACATTAGAGCTAGCACATTGAGACTCTTTTATCCATTACAATTTGAATTGTTTCACTCCTCATTGTAGCATGTAAACATGTTTTGATTTGTGGATGATGACTTGAAATCCAGCAAAATATAAGCCAGTTAATAAACATTATTTTATAACTTAATATTTTATATGGTGTTGTAATACCATTAAAATAATGTTTGCCTTAGCAAAATCCAAAAGTATTTTGCTAAGGCTTTTGACAGAATACAGTATGATTGCATAAACTGGAGAATATGGATTTGAATTATGAATATTAGCGTGGATAAGACGGTGGCTCACTGACAGATATCAAAAATTGGTACATGAGGAATGCGAGTCTGTAAGATTTAAGGTAACCAGTGGTGTACCACAAGGATCAGTGCTTGGTTCACTGTTATTCAATCCATATATTAATGATATTGGGAAGGATTTGACAAGCGATATACAATTATTTGCTGATGATGCAAAGATACGTAGGGTAATTGGAAAGGCAGCTATATGCAGTGCTTACAGAATGATTTGAATAGGCAGGAATTGTGGACATAAGAAAATGGATGTCAGTAAATGTAAAGTCATTCATTTCGGCATGATTAGCTATCCAATGTCATATTATATTGGTGGGATTATGCTGAAGAAACTGATGAGGCTAGGGATCTTGGTGTTCGTAGATAAAAAGTTGAAGTTCAGGGGGCCATGTAGAAAAGCTTGCAAATACAACTCAAAAGATAACTGCAATGATGAAACAACGTTCACATGTAAAGGTGAATGTTCCATTCAGAAAAGGTTGCATGCTGAACTACCAAAAGAGGAAATTATGACCACCTGAGAAGCATACTGAGTTCAGTGGAATGGGATCGGTTGATAGATGGGAAGCATTTAAACAATACTTAAATGATATGATATCAAAGTGTGTTCCAAGAGTTTGAAGAATAAATAGGGCAGGGTCAAATGAATGTGCAATCTTATTATGCAAGAAATTCATAAGAAAAGAACGATATGAAAAGAATACTGTGTGCATATGGATGATGTGTATTATGAAGATTATAAGCATCAGGCTAGAATAGTCACATCTGTTGTACGGTCAGTCTGAGTATGAAAAGAGACTGGCTCTGCATGCTAAAGACAACCCACAATAATTCTCTCAATATGCTGCAAGTAAAAAAAAGAAAATGAAAGGATAACTCTTCTAAATGCAGATGCAGAAGAGGTTGCTCAACTAATGAGTGTCCATTTTGTTAAAAGCTATCAACCTCATGTACGTGACATTGAGCTCACTGCTACCTCTTCACTGTATAAAAACTCAGGTGTATGAGGACGAGGTATTAGAGCTGTTGCACAAGCTGAATAAGAATTCAGCAATAGGGACTGATGGGATATCAGCACGTGTGCTAAAAGAGTCTTCAGCTGAACTGGCTATTCCTTTGACCAGACTGTTTAATGCAAGTCTCAGAACAGGGATGATTCTGCAGGAATGGATAGTGTATGGTAATAACATTGTACAACTGTGATTCAAAGATTCATGTATCCAACTATCGACCATTTAGTATCTCAGGATTGGTGTGAAGATTTTAGAAAAATTGGTTAGGGATCGCATTCAGAAATCGGTTGACAGTGCATCTGTATTTTGCAAGCAGCAACATGGGTTTACTAAGGGAACTAAAGCAAGTTACTAAAACATACTCACATTCTATAACAATGTTACCATTGAACTAGACAAGAAGAATGGATACACCATGATACTTTCGGATTTTGCTAAGGCATTTCACAGAATACAGCATGGTACTGTTGCATAAATTGGAGAATATGGTCCTGTATTATAGAATATTAATGTGGACAAGAGAATGGTTGACTGACATATCAAAAAGTGGTATATGAGGGATGCGAGTCTGCAAGATTTAAAGTAACCAGTGGTGTATAAGGATCAGTGCTTGGTCCACTGTTATTCAATCTATACATTAATAATATTGAGAAGGATTTGACAAGCAACATACAGCTATTTGCTGATGATGCAAAGATAGGTAGGGTAATCAGGAATGCTGATGATATGCAGTACTTGCAGAATGATTTGAATAGGCTGGAATTGTGGGCATGGGAAAACGGATGCCAGTAAATGTAAAGTCATTCACTTTGGCATGGATATCCAATGTCGTATTATATATTGATGAGATTATGCTTGAAGAAACTGATGAGGATAGGTATCTTGGTGTTAGTAGATAGGAAGTTGAAGTTCATGGGCTATGTAGCAAAGATTACAAATACAACTCAAAAGATAATTGCAATTCCTAAAAAACGTTCACATGTAAAGATAAGGATGTCATTTTGCCTCTTAACAAGGCCTTCATAAGACCTCACTTGGACTACTGTGTGCAGGTCTGGTCTCCTGGTTTCTGTTGTGATTCTGATATATTGGAGAGTGCAAAGGAGAGCATTAAAAAATGATATCAGGATTATGGAATACTGATTATGAAGACAGATTGGGAATTATAAACTTCTGAAAGGGTCATACAGGGTTGCAATTTATGAGGGTGGGGAAAGGACAAGAGGGCATCCTTCGAAGCTGAGAATGGAACTAATAAGGGGGGTGAGGGCTAGATTTTTCTCTCATAGGTTAGTGCATGATTGGAATGGATTGCCATTGGATGTTGAGTGCAAGCAGTGTGAATGAATTCAAGAATAAGTATGATAGCTGGTGCGTGTAGTATGTGGTTAGGGCTTGATGAGTCTCTAACTCCCTGGAGCTCTTAGTAATAATATGAGAATCTGAAAACTTTATTAGAAAGAGAAGAGTTAGTTGTTCAAAGACCCAGCGATCATACATATGGATTCTGTGGAAAATCAAAGATGTGAAGAAATTGCATCAATGTCAGAATAATAAAATTAAAGATATTGGAAAGGAATTTAAAATTATTAATATTCTATAAGTAGAAAACAAAGATATGTTATAAGGTAGTATGGTCAGTTAAACAGAATGGAAGAGGAAAAGTATAACAATTGTTTGATATAAGGATAGCATAAAAAAGACCAAGACAGAAGTGGACTAATACAGTTAAAAGAGATTTGATAACTGAAATGTATGACATAATATTGGAGACTACAAATAACAGATTCATGTGGAAGAAAATTGTTGATAGTAAGCTAGAAATAACAAATTTTTGTGGAGGTACTATCAATGTATTCTATTACAATCTTCTCAATGACACATGTGAAGAAATTATAACTTACAATTAAGAAGCCCTAAAACTACATATTGGCCAATGATTTTCATTATTTCTTTGCAATAAAGCCCTTATCATAAAAACAGACTGAAAACAAGAAATACTTCTCATCCATATCTTTCTTTTGTGTTAGGCTCAATTGCCTGTCATGTCCAAGAAACTCAATAACTTAAAAAGATGTTAAGTTTCATGGCTTGATTATTGGTTACCTGAATATTGATCATGATATGATGGTTAATGGTATCTGCATGTGTTCTAAGTGGTTTGTTTGTTTTGTGGTATGAAATACCCAAGTTTTTGGGATGGAAAAATTATGCCACTTCTGTATGAGACTGGCTACCTCACCTTCAGTTGAAAACTCTGATAAGTCCTCTGTGTCCTAAACATGATTCAAAACACAAATTTTTCCAACCAAAAGCACTGCTGACTGTGCTAAACAGTCTCTATAATAAGGTAAGTAAATGTAAATACAAGTATCAGAGGGTAATAGTTACTTACATCCAGTATTAAACCAGTTCATAATTACACATTTTTCTGAAGTCCATTTGATATATATAGTTCAATTATGTAAAATGACTTGGATTTAAGTCTGAACTACAAGCCAGCTGTGTCACAAATGGAATGTCGAAATGTAAAAATTTCAGGGACAGTCTGTAATATCTTTCCATAAGAAAATGTAAATATCTGTAAACCAGTATAACAACTTTTCAGGAGGGAAAATCCTGTCACTTTTCTCAAAGGCTAAACATTACTTCAAAAGGATTCAAATAACTACTTTTGTCATAGATATAACATGAATCAAGGCTTTATCTAACCCAACCAAAAGTATACACCAAAATCATTTAGTGCTGAAAACGAAAATCTTCCAAAACTTTGAGTTACCTAAATATTTTATATATATCTATATACAAAATGAAAGACAAATCTCTTTTAGGCAGTGAAATTATTATTAGGTTTTGACTTAATATTAATAAGGACCAGTAACAGAAAAAATTTAAAAATATTATTATTATTGTTATTCCTGACACCTCCAAGGAGTCCGAAGACTCATCGCGGGAAGACACCTACAACTGTCTCAACCACTACACCGAACTTCTACTACGAATCATCTCCATCAACGCCATCTACCGCCCACCTCCACCACAACTAGTATTTTTTGTCTGTAAGTTGCATGTGTTCTGAAGGGTCGATTTGTCTGAATGCGGGAAGAAAAACCCTGCTACCTCCGTATGAGATTGGCTAACTCACCTTCGAATGAAATTGTCCAGATAAAGATTCCTCCCGTCGCGATGAGAATCAAACATAGGCCTATTCCAATCGAAGGGCACAATGTACTATCGTTCTTCCAATTGCGCTACGGAGGTGCTTAAACATAAACATATAAACATAAATGGATGGAACACGTTCAAAGAATGAAAACAGAAAGACTACCAAACAAGCCTTAAAGTACAAGCCATTAGGAAAAAAGAAAATCAGGATGTCCTCTTAAACGATGACTTCTAAGGCCGGAACAGGCCATGCTGGGCCTAAATCTTTGATACCCATGATGATTAATAAGGACCAGTGCTCTGGAAGGGTTTAAAAAAACTATACAGTACTATTCATGACATTTCTGAGACATTTTGAGATCCATGGGGCTTCAAGCAAAATTCCTTTTGTATTTTGCAATTGGTATCATGTTTCCTCTCTAGTTGCTTTTTTCATGTGGGTATAGAGAGAGAGGAGTTAAGACAGAGGAGGAGTAGAAAGGACATTTTATTCTTTAATGGCAAAGTTTCTCATAAGCTCAGTTTCTTTTGCAACTCCTACACATATTGATTTTTACTGACTGCAAATCCCATTTGAGCCTGGTAGATGGATTCACTCGTAAATGCTCATCACCATACATTCACAACAGGGAAAAGATAATCTAGTCAGCTTTAATCCTTTTGAAAATTAATCCTGTCTCATTCCTAACAAACCTATACTAGATTGTTAAATGCCAGGTTTTTAACTCGTATGCAAATATTCATTTATATTAGATGCACATGACTAACAGCAACATTCAGGAGGTAGCTTAACATAAATAAAAAATGATAAAAATAAACGATTTCCAAAGCAGTTAATATCTAAGTTGAAAAGACTGGAATTATAGTCCAATCACAAGTACCATTAGGCATGTCACGTGCAGTCTCTCCACTGCTGTGTAAACTCTGTATGTGATTGCTGGCCTATATAGGAGAGAACTTTAATGTTACAATTAATGACTTCCAGATGTTGGGAAGGATCATTCCTTGATTTCTATTTGGTGTGCCTTTCGAGTGAATGACCTCGGAGGACTCCTTGCATAACCTGTTGAAGTAGATCACATTAAATGAGTATATTAACTCATTTAATGTGATCTTTGAAATTGTACACCACAAGTCCACTTTTTCTTCCCATTTGTTTTCAACATCGCTTATATATTCTTTGTTGTGGATTTTGAAACTTCTTCCAGTCTGACTTATGTATATCTTTCCACAAGAGCACGGAATCCTGTATACACTTATAAATTCTGTATATTTAGAAAATAGGAAAACTTTGTCTTTAGGGGAGCATAGAAAGCTTCATACGGTGCTGACTGGTTTGAAGACCGTTCTGATGTTGGCGGACTTTAATATTTTGATGATTTTTCATGATGCATTGCCAATATATGGAGCAGATACCATGTTCCATATTATGTAATTAATTTCTAAGATATACCAGGATAATTCATCAGAAAATAAAAGTTTCTTTAGTATCCTTTTTTGAGTATCCATTGTGGAGAAACTGATGAACTAGGATTTGAAGTTCTTGTTTTCATTTTTTAGAAAGTTTAAAACTCTATTTTTCAAGGTTTTCATTATATCTAATTTTTGTTGAGGGTGATGAAATGAGCTTGCTGGTAGGTACCTGACTGTGTGGATTTATTTCCTAGACTTCTACTGATAATCCTCCAGTGATATTTTTCTTGACAAGGATGTTTAGGAATGGTAATTTTCCATTCTTTTTTTTTTTTTAAAAAAAAAACTTCTAGTGTCAATTTTATTTTCAGAGATCAATAATTCAGAAAATATAGAAAATCATCCAGGTCTTTCTGGGCGTGTTTCCAGACAATAAAGATGTCATGCACATATCTCCACCATACATTGCTTAAGGGTCAAAGCTGTATAACTGAGAGGAGACCTCCACATAGCCTTTAAAGGAATGCAGAGAAATAATCAGGGATTCTCACCTAATGTCCAATCCTCACCGTCTCGTGGTGCACCCTGTTGGGTATCTACTTGGATACTGAACAAACGAGGATGGGCTGGCAATTTGGATTTAGCCGACCAAATTGTATTCATATTGACTTAAACCAATATACAAAATGATGGTACAACATGACAAAATTTCATGCCAACTGGGACATTGCCCAGTTAAAAGGCCCCCATTGTTTTTGCCAGGGAACCAGGGCGAACAGCGAAAAGTCAGCTACTGGAACAAATCTGAAAACACACCAAAACTCAAGGTCACCAGAGTTAAAGATCGGTACCATCAACACAAGAAAACTGAATGGCAAAGAAATGGAGTTGGCTCAGGAATTAGACAAGTACCAGATCGACATAATAGGGGTGATTGAAACAAAAAAGACAAAAACTGGTGAGATCTTTCTGAGCAATAAATACAAAATGTTATATTCAGGCAATGACAATCAAGGAAAAGAAGGAGTAGCCATAGTATTCAACACAAAACATGAGGCTAATCTTCTTGAATAGCAGGCAGTCTCAAGTAGAGTGATGTGGGCAAACATGAGAATGGGAAACTGGACAATGAGACTTATTTGTGCCTATGGTCCCACAGAAGGTTCTACTAAGGTAGAAGTGGAGGAATTTTTTGAGGCTTTAGAGAAAGCAACTGACACAATGAAAAAGGAAAGGTTGGTCCTTGTTGGGGATCTAAACAGCAGAGTAGGAAATGATTGCGAGACATACAAAAATATTTTGGGAAAATTTGGAGAAAAGAGCAAAGCTAATAATAATGGCAAATATCTGTTGGATTTCTGTTCAGGACATGGACTGGTTATTACTAACTCCATGTTCCAACATAAAAATGTGCACAAATTCACATGGAGAGAAGAGGCAAGGAATAAGAAAAGTCTCACTGACTATGTTATTGTTGATAATGATGTTTTCTCCCTGGTACAGGACACCAGGGAGATATTAGTGTACAGAGGATTTGAAATTGTAAGTGATCACTATTTAGTCTTGAGCAGGATACAACTGAATTTCATATCGAAAAGAATAACATTTAAAAAAAGTTTTGAAGTGAATAAAAGTTGAGCAGCTCTCAGATGTGAACCGTTGAATAAAATACACAAACGTTATTGAAGAAAAAATGAAAGAGCTTGAGAACAGGAACCAAACCTTGGAGATTCAGTGGCAAGCCATGAAGAAAACCCTGATTGATTCAGCCAGAGAGGCATGTGGTGAGGTTGCCTGCAAGGATAGAAAAATCAGAACTCCATGGTGGACACAAGAAGTTAAAGAGGCAGTGGAGGAAAAGAAGAAAGCATATCAAAAATTCCTGGCAAATAAGTCAGCTTGTGCTCTCAGAGAATACAGAGACAAATGTAAGAAAGCTAAAACTGCATAAAACTGGCTAAACAAAAGTCATGGGAGGACTTCGGTAAGAACATAGAAAATAAATATCAAGAAGGTGACAAAATATTCTGGAGGTTGTTGAAGAAACTTAGAAATGGAGGAAAGAGTGCTGTAAAAGGAGTTAGAGATGATAAAGGTAACATGAAATCAATTTTTCAAAGTAATTACTTTGAAAAATTGCTAAATGAAACAAGCAGTGATAGCACAGTGGTAAAATTCACTCAACAGGCATACAGTTAGATCCATACATGAAGCCATCAAAGGCTTGAAATGTGGAAAGGCAGCAGGAGTAGATGATATTCGACCAGAAATGCTGAAATATGGTGGTTTAAAAGTCTTACAGTGACTGCACTGCATACTTCAGAAGGCCTGGACAGAGGGACGAATTCCCGATGACTGGAGTAGAGCTCTCATAGTACCCATATATAAAAAGGGAAAAAATAAAACTGAAAGTGAGAATTACAGAGGTATCTCCCTACTGAGTGTTCCTGGTAAGATTTATGGATTCAGGCAAAATAGAGGCTGTCAGAATCAGATCTTCACTTTACGACAAATAGTTGAAAAATCATGGGAATATAACAAAGATCTGAATTTAAGTTTTGTCGATATGGAAAAGGCATATGACAAGATGCTAAGAGAGAAGTTATTCATAATGCTACAATTATATGGTGTTAATGGGGCATTATATCAAGCAGTACTTAAGTCTTTACTTGAGTTGTAAGTCAGCAGTTAGAATTGAAGGAAGTACAGGAAGGTGGTTTAATGTTAAATCTGGTGTTAGACAAGGATGCACATTATCCCCTCTGTTATTCATTATCTATATGGATCACATTATTAAGGAAAGTGGTATTAAACATGATATCAAATTTGGAGATGTTAATGTCATGTTATACTTCTAAATAAATCCACTACAAGTCTGCAAGATTCCCTGACTAAATTGAATAACTGTTGTAATAGATATGGTATGAAGGTCAGCAATAAAAAGACAAAGACAATGAAAACAGGCAAAATCGTTGAAAATGTCAGCTGTGTTGTGAACAGAGAACCTGTGGAACAAGTAAAACATTTCAGCTAGTTAGGCACAATTTTTAGTGAAGATGGTACATTAAACATGGAAATAGACAACAGAATCAACAAAGCTGGTATGGTAGGAAGTCAATTGAATAAATTCATATGAAATATGTGAAAAATTAGTCGGAACACTAAATTAGCTGTATACAAGGCAGTGTTCAAACCAGTTTTAACTTATGGATCAGAGCTGGGTCAGAAGTAACAAAGATATGAGAGTCCTGAGAAAGATTAGAGGTGTGAACAGATGGCATCAATGGCAATATCATATTAAAAACGAGGATATTAGTAAAGAACTTGACATTGTCAGCATCCAGGAATGCGTTTGCAGAGCTAATCTCAGGTGGTATGGTCACTTAAACAGAATAGGCGAGGAAGGATTAGCACAATAAGTGTTCTCTGCCAGGTTTGCAGGAAAACGACCCAGAGGAAGACAAAGATATAGGTGGATTGATACGGTACAAAGTGCCTTAGACGATAGAAATATAAGATCTGATAATGTTGGAGTCTTGAAAAGTAACAGACTGATTTGGAGGAAAATTGTAGATAGGAAGTTAGTAATGATGTAAATTTTTCATGTAGTACTATCATATCCTGTACACCCCTTGAGGGTACATGGCAGGAATTAGATGATGACATATGGTTTTAAGGTTGCCTGTTCTATAGCTGATTCTTCAAATTTTTCCGTGTAAGTTTGAAATCAGCGGGGATAGAGGTGAGTCCATTGCAAGACTATATATTCGGTAGTAAAATTTTCTTTTCCAAGTGAAAAATGAAGATGTTGGAAGAGATATGATGCCTGGACAAAATAGGTTTTCAAGCATATCTATCTATTCATTCTTCAACAGATTGGTAAATAACGAAACA
The DNA here is from genome assembly GCF_054136105.1 of Typopeltis vanoorti. Classification (NCBI taxonomy): domain Eukaryota; kingdom Metazoa; phylum Arthropoda; class Arachnida; order Uropygi; family Thelyphonidae; genus Typopeltis; species Typopeltis vanoorti. Next base: position 102,498,638 of record NC_143566.1, read on the forward strand.
TCTAAACTGGCTAATACATCTGATGGGGAAATTTGAATGTTTGAGGGTTTACCTACAAAATGCTTTGAGTTTTTTAAATATGAGTCTGTATGTCCTATATGAGAGTAGAAGGATAGTGCTTAGAGAGAAGATATGTTAGAGAGCTTCTGCCATCAACTATTGGATTTAGAGTGATGCCCATCTTGTGAACTCTGGTCCCACCATATAATCTCGGAGTTATCAGGTGTCTTGAATTTAGTTGTTTTTTACGGTCTTCTGTAAATTCAAAAGTACTAAAGATTAGAACATTCGTTTTTAAGTGTGACAACCAAGTGATATCATTCTTCATTTCTGAATATGTGAGAGAGTCTGGTAACATGGAGGTGATCTTGATGTCATAGTCTGCACTATTTAAAATGACTGTTGAATTCCCTTTATCTGCTTTAAGTATAGCAATTTCATCATTGTTACATAAACTTCTCAAAGCTTCTTTCTCTAAAGCTGTGAAATTATTTTTTGGTGTGTGACTATTTAATAAAATGGAATCTTGTGGATAATGCTTCTTCATGAGATGACAGAAATTTAGTAGCTTTTTCAACACAGGTCATAATGTCTTTGTTTAAAACTGAAACCTCTATATTAGTAAGATTATAGTTTGAAAAATTTAATACAAATTTATTAGAATTCCGAAAGTTTTAGTTTTTGTGAACTCTGTTGTATAAATGCTTGAATTTTTCTGACAATCTTTATTTGCAATTTCTCTATTTGTGAGACCTTCTTTGAATGTATTCTGTCTACGACATTCCATGTATCTGGGGATAATGAAGTAGCCAGTGTACAATGTAGGCAATATGTATTTTGCTCAGTTGAGAATAAGTCTGATCTCGTCTTTTTTTATTTCGGCACAAAAGAGCACCAAACTGCGCTTCTATATATCCTCCATGATTTGGTAGGAGGTATATTTTCTTTGATCCTTAAAAATGCCAGAATTATAGTATCTCCGCAATTTTTCAAGAAATTAAGTCTGTTGGAAAGTGTTACTTTCTTGCAATGTAAGAAGGAATGGACCTATTTCTTTGTCTCCCTGTCATGACTGTACATTTTTTTGTGATTCACTGAGTAGATTTGTTTGATTGTTAAATACCAGGTTTTTACTCATATACAAATGTTTATTTATACTAGATAAATACCAGACAGGTCTTAATCAAAAATCTTACATTATTGAAATAATTTAAAAAATAGCTGTATTCTCTTCTTGTGGCATTAAATTATGAAACCAATAGTCAAGATGACTGAGAACAAACTCTAGCCACAGAAAAAAAAACATTTTATTTTATTTTATTTATTTTTAACAATCTACAATTTAATTTTAAGTCAAAAATTGTTTGACAATATTCACCCAAATTATCAAAAATTACTGAAGCTATCACTCTTGGAAAAAAAAAGAAATTATAGACACACAGGAGTAGATCCCAACATACATACTTCTTAATACCACACCCTTGTGCAAAACTGACCATAAAAAACAGATTTATTTCTCTTCTCTTGTGAACAGCTGAATACAGAATTTTACTCTGCCCAAGTATGGCATAACTGCTACCATGATGGAGGAAGTAGTACCAAAACTTCTTTGCAAATTCTAGATTGTTTAACAATGCCAAGATTGCCTCTCTCCTCTTCAAGATTCATAGTAAAGAATTTATGGAGACACAACACACATGTTAGGATAATTACTTTACTTAACATTAAGTAACAATTGATGTTTCAACCTCTGTATTGAGGTCATCATCAGGAAAGCATTGATATGTACAATATACAAGCTACTGCACTATACAAAAGTAAAATTAACCTAAATGTTTGTTAATCATTTGTTGTAGCCTGACCACTTAAAAAAAAACAAATAAATTCTACAGTCCTTTCAATATTGAGATTTTCTTCTGTCTGGGGTATTTCTGGTTGCTATATGGGTCTGCCACATTCTTGGAATAATTAATCCATCATAATTATTCCAAGAATGTGGAGGACCCATCTTCAACCCATACAGCAACCAGAACAACCCTAGACAAAAGAAAATTGTTTAATGTATTTCCATTTTTTTTTCTCATCAGACGTCATACTAGGACAAATGATTAACAAACATCTAGATTCATTTTACTTTTATATAGTGCAGTGGCATGTAGCTTGTATATTGTACATATGTATGTTTTCCTGATGATGACCTCAATACAGAAGTTGAAACGCCGATTATTACTTGATTAATGTTAAGTAATTATTCTAACACGTGTGTTGTGTCTCCGTAAATTCTTCACTATGAATTCTGACCACAGTGTAACCTTAAAAGAAAAAATCCTTTTCAAGATGATAAATATGCATTCTCTGGTATCATACCAGGAAATGAAAATTGTCTACTGCACATTCACTTAATCAGCTAAAATATTACATAACAATAATGATGCAGGCGAAGTCAATAAAAAAAAGAGGATATTATTTGATGTGATGTTTTTCTCATAAAACATGTCACTGATGACCAGGTAATTACTTTGAGTTTTCCTGGAGCAAAAATCAAAATCATATAAACATAACAAACACAACTGAAAAACAGATGGTAATTCTATTCTATGAATGATTTAACTAGAAAAGTTTAGTATGAGAGAGGATATGAAAGGAAGCAAGAGTGAATGAAGAGTGAGAAAGTGAAAATTGTTACTATGTTAGGTAGATATGATAGAACTGAATTAAGAAGGGCTATGCAAGCTGTGCAGAAAGAAGGGATGCGAGTTTCTGGATGTGTTCAGCGAGTCTGAAAAAACAATGAGTTTGCATAAGAGAGATGGTCTACACCCCACATATCTAGGATCAGGAGTCTGGAGAAATTACTAACTATTATGAGATGTAACACAGATATTCAGGGAAACTAGATTATGATAGGAAGAATGCTCAGAATGTATACATTCAATTGCGTTAATGAGAGGAATGTGCTCCTCTAGTGCTCACTTTAGTGAGTATGGGTGTGGCAAACCCAAGGTACCTGAGGCTGGACCATGCCTTACTTCATGTAATATACATCTGTTATATTATCTGCAAACTGATCCCTCCCCTTTTCTCTCTCCTTTCTTTTCTTCTTGCTGCTTCCCCCCAATGCTATTAGAGTAATCGAGGGCTAGGGGTGAATCATTCCCATTTTGTTATTTCATTTAATCTTCTTGCAGTGATTTCACTTCAAAATGCTAATATGGTTGTGTCTTATAATACATCTCATGCTGCATCGGTTGTTGCTCAGAATAATCAGAGCCATGTTCAGGACACAGGCAGAGGGGTCCTGTTTGAGAAGTATATTACAGTCTCCAACAAGTCAGTGATATTGTAAATGAGGAACACAGAAGGTAAAGAATTAACCTTTACCTTATTAACAGATATAAAATTGACATCCTGGGAATTAGAGAGCAGATAGAATGGAGGTCACTTCAAAAGACAGGATGGTAAGCTAGTTGTTTATTTAGGTGTAAACCAAAGTATCATGGAGTAGCTGTGATACTGAAGACAGTTCAGACAAGAGGCCTTCTTAGTTATAACCTCATCAATGACAGGATACTTTCTATTAGACTTAAGGCTCAGCCAACCTATGTATCAATCGTGATAGTTTATGCACCCCACATGGATAGGTCTGATGAAGAGAGTGAAGAATTCTACGAAAACCTACAGATGGTCTTGGACTGCCTACTAAGGAGAGACATATTTTACATCTTAGGGGACTTAAATGCAAAAGTGGGAAAGAGTATGAGAGTTAGGCTGGAGTGTGGCATGTTTGGTCTGGGTGACTGTAACACTCGTGGCGAAAGACTGTTGGAATTTGCCCATGCTAACAGATTAGTTATTACCAATACCAGTTTCCAGAAACACCCACAATGGACCATACTTGGATATTTAACATTAATAAGTCAAGGCACTAGAATGATTACATCCTGGCTCTTCAGCCGTGGAGGACAAGCATCTCTGATGTGCATACTTGTCCTATAGCAGATTGTGGTACAAACCACCAAAGTAAGACTAAGACTCCTAAAAACTTCCAAGTCAGGCACATCCCACTAGACTGGATGTTAGAGTTATTCCTAGTGGATTCACAGAAGAAACATCAACTCAGTTGAATGATTTTTTAGAGATCTATGAGGAGAACACACCAGAAATGGTTTTGGAAGGAATCAAAGTGATAATATTGGAGACAGTCTAGAAGTATCTTGCCCCAATAAGAAGACCAAGAGACCCATGGATATCAGATTCAACATGGGAACTAATCAAAAGAAGACATTTGGAAAAACAAAGAGACACAGGAACTGAAGAATATAAGAGATTACAGAGAGAAGTCAGAAGGGTCATCAAGCAGAACAAGGAAAAGTTTTATACTAATAAATGTGAAGAGATAGAGTTCCAGATGAGGAGGCACAATTATAAAAAGATATTTTATTTAGTTTGTGACCCAAAGCACAAGTTTAAGCCCAAATTGAATGTCATCAAAGATGGAGCTTTACTAACAGAAGAATTGGAAATCAAAAACAGATGGAAAGAATACTGTGAGAAACTGTACAATAGAGTGGATACAGACAGAAAATTTGGAAGAGCCCTCTCACCAGGAAAATTCTGATTTGGAACCTCCTCCATTTAGGCACAAAGTTGAAAGAGCAGCTTACCAGCAATAACGCCCCAGGTGATGGAGGGATGAGATTTCATAGATTGATTACAAGGATATGGGAGACAAAATCATGGCCTAGAGACTGGAAGAAGTCTGTTTTCATACCACTACATAAGAAGGGAGATATGAAGGATTGCAAGAACTACAGAACTATTAATTTAATATCTCATGCAAGCAAAATTTTATTGAAGACAGGTAAGGGCACCGGCACCAGAGATAGATCTTTGCCTTAGACAGATCATAGAAAAATATAATAAAAAAATTTAGACTCCCTCTGGTAATGTGTTTCTTAGACTACTCTGAAGCTTTTGACTGTGTTCAGCATGTGAAACTGTGAGAAGTAATGAAAAGAATAGGTTTCCTCAACACATAGTTGGCTATCAGGTTGATAGCCAACTTGCACAGGAAACAAGAAGTCACAGTAAGAACAGGTGTTAAATTAATTGATGGCTTCAGGTTGGAAAAGGAGTTAGGCAAGGATGCTTACTTTCTCCCCCTTGTTTAGTATATAATTGGAGGACATCATGTGTGAAGCATCGGAAAAACTCAAGACAGGAATTAGGATGGGTGGTAGATTGATCAGTAATCTGAGGTATGCTGATGAACCGTACTCCTCTGTAATGACAAAGAAGAACTAATACAAATTCTTGATAAAGTTAGTAAGATCAGTAATAACAGAGGACTTAAACTCAATCCTAGCAAGACAAAGACTATGGTTCTCATACAAACAGGGAAGCTCTTGAGAAACAATTGTTCTTTAATGGAGAAAGAATTGAGGAAGTCAGCAAGTTTGAATACATGGGAACCATTATTAATGTGAAGAACTGCTGTTCAGAAGATTAGGAATGGCTAAAACAAATCAGAGACTTATCTAAAATCAGAATGAATGTATGTTCATTTGCTTCAGACTTATTGAGCATGTGCAAGGATGTTGGCATAAAGTAAGGCATTAGATAAGAAGAGACAGAGATCTGTAAGTTGTCCAAAACCAGGTCATGCAAACTACAGAAGTGATTATACAAAAAAGCAACAGGTAACTTTTTGTGTCTGTACACAAATGCTAGAAATATTAGAAAGAAGGGGTGGAGGATGTTGCCTTAATAAAGACATTGGGACCTCAAGATTGTAAGCATTAATGAGACAGATTATCAGAGGCAGATGTTTTAACCGGTATTGAGCACAAAGGGCATATTATTTTTAGGAATCACAAGAGAGGCTAATGTGATGCTAATGATATATCTTGGATAATTTGAGTCCAGTTAGGGTAAAAAGCTATGAAATAATAGTAAAAATACTAGTAACAGTTTTCTATGTGGCAGTGAGTTTGAAGCCATCTGGTATGAAGTGGAGTCTAAACAAGATCAAACAGATAGTGGCGTGTTGTTATATAGATTTAGTGCATAAAATTACCATATAAACAAGATATGTGCTAAAGGAGTAATCATCATAGGTGATTTTAATTATTGAAACACTGATTAGGTAGTGGTGAAATCTCAGAACTATGAGACTGAATTTATTTGGATGTTGCAAGACAACTTCCTCAAGCAGCATGTGAAAGAAGAAAATCTAGATAAAACAATGTTAGATCTGATTATAGTGTCAGAGGGGGTGTTGTACAAACTGAATATGTACCAGAGGCTGATGAGATATCGGCATGGATGCTAAATGTGTTCAGTTGAACTGGCTGTTTTCCTTTGACCAAGCTATATAATCTGAGTCTCAGAACAGAGAAGGTTCCACAGGAGTGGAAAGAATGTACGATAATCCCATTGCATAAGGATGGTATAAGGAATGATCTCTCTAACCACTGACTGATCAGTATCTTTGGAGTGATGGTGAAGATGTTGGCAAAAGTTAGTAAGAGCATACATACAGAAATGGACTCACAGATAATCTATACTTTGCAATCAACAGCATGGGTTTGCAAAGGGAAGGTCATGTTTGAGCAACTTACTTGCATTTTATGACAATGTTACCATTGAGTTAGGCAAGGGTAATAGATACACCATGATACTGAAGAAATTTGTTGAGGCTTTTCACAGCATGGAGCATGGAAGTGGATTATAAAGTATTAGCATGGATAAGAGGATGACTGAGTAAAATATCAAAAGAGTAATTATTGGGGACATGAGTGTGCAAGATTTAAAGTGACTAGTGTTGTACCATAGTCCTTGGTCCATTGTTATTCGATCTTTATATTAATGAAATCAGGCAGGATTTGGCAGGTGACATACAGTTATTATTATTTATACAGGTACTCAATGGAGTCAAAAAGACTAATCATGGGAAACCCACAGTATCCATTAACACAATACCTATCATACATCTTCTTAAACTCATTCACTGTTGGGGTGCTCACAACTACCTCTGGCAATCCATTTCACTTATTTACCACTCAACTAAAGAACCCAGTCCACTCACCCTTACTAACCACACTCCTAGACAACTTCCAAGTGTCACCCCTTGTTTTCCCAATGCATTGAAAAATTTCTTTTGTGTGAAATGGAGATATATATATATATATATATATATATATATATATACACACAGAATCATTTTAGTAACTTATAAATTTCTATCATATCCCCCTCTCCTCCACCTGTCAGCTAAACTCTGCAACCCGCACACCTTCAGTCTATCCTCAGAGGATACATTCCAAAAACCTGCCATGAGTTGAGTCAGTTGTTTGCTGATGATGCAAAGATATGTAGAGTAATCAGGAATGCAGCTATTATGCAGTACTTGAAGAAAGCTTTGAAAAGACTGGAAATGAGGGCATGTGAAAATAGTTGTCAGTTCAATGTTAGTAAATATAAAGTTATGCAATTTTGGGTAATGAGCATTTGGGGATATGAGTATGCAAGATATGAAGTGACTAGTGTTGTACCACAGGGATCAGTCCTCGGTCCATTGGTCTTCTAGCATAATCCCACATTGGTGGAATTATGCTAGAAGAAACTGTTCAGCTTAGGGATCTGGGAGTTTTAGTAGATAGGAAGTTGTAGTTCAATGACTATACCAAAGATTGCAAATACAACTCACAGGTTAATTGAAACAGTAAAATGAAACATAACCGTAAGGATAATCCCCTCCCCCACAACATAGGATTCAAATAAAATTCTTTGCCAACAAAAAAATTGAATGAATGCAAAAACAAGAAATATTCAAGAAAATAAAGTTTTTATCTGTATTATTTTTATTTAAATAGATTATATATAGCTTTTTATTATGTAACATATTCTGGTTAATTGGGGCAGTTTTTTTATTGGGAAAAGTCCAGAAGACCAAAAACAAAGTGAGACTATATCAAGAATTTGCTGTATTTGGGACACAATGCTGTTTAATTGGGCCAGTCAGTAACTTCTACCACATGGAGTATTAGAAATATTCAGTAATTTTGATTCAAAAATTTCGTGCTGAATGGCACCTGCAATATTGTTGAAACACAACGATTTTATCACAGACATTGGATGGTTCACTGTGCTATAAACATACTACACTGATCGGATCAATGCAATCATCGTAACAATTGTGCAATTGTTACGATGTTCAAATATGTTAGGAATTAGTAAATGACACTTGTCAGTTATTGGAAAAAGGGCGGGCCTCGATGCTTTAAAGGGATTAGAACGAAGAGTTTACCAGTTCAATACTGGGATTTGGTGTCGAGGCTAGCTGGTGAATGGACATGCTATCGGAGAGCTCCTGAGAGATTTGTGTTTTTTGTTGATTTATTGATGTTTTGGATTCAATTTAATGGACTTAAGTGTGTAATTTTGGTATATTATTGGAGCTTTATTAGCGTGGTTAGTGTACTAAAGTGTTTTATAACATAATCTATGTCGGGAAGTCGCTGCTAGATGAATTCGTAATGTGTAGTGTTCGTGCAAGCTCCAGATAAGATAAGTATCATTTTCAGTTATCGATACAAATTACTTAATATTGTGTAGTTTTGTTTTGTTTGCCTTGCGTATTTTAGTGCGTCTATTTTTGGTGTGTTATAACGTATAATTTGACAAAACACGTTGAAATAAGTATGGCACCTGTGCGAAGGAAAATGGCGGCCAGTAATGAAGGTTCGCCATCGTTATCAAAGAACGGTAGCATAAAAGAAATGAGTCAGTGTACTAGTTGTGAAATGTACGCTTTGCGGAGTGCGGTCAGAGTGTGGTTAGATGATAATAAAGGATTGAATGTGGGTAGAAAATGTAGGAAGAATGAGGAATTGAAGTGTATTTCGGATCGTGAGTGTGATATTTTTGTCAACCTTCAGAATGAAGGAAATAGGGATATGACAAGAAACGGCAAGGTTGTACATGAAAATTGTGAGAGTGTGAATGTAGAAAGTGTGAATGATAGTATAAATGGTTTCTCAGAGAACAAAAAAGATGAGATAGATGCATTGAGTGAGATCGCGTTGTTGAATAGTGCGATAGAAAGAGCAAAACAGCAGCTAGAGTGCATGAACAAAAGTAGACTGAATGAACCAACCAATAATAAAAGGTATGACAGGAAAAATAGACGTATGAATGTGAACATGAACAAAATGAAGGATAGAGTGCTGTATGGAGACTCGTTAGTACGAGGTGTGTTAGTAGAGGATTTGACAAAATCGTACCAACCTGGTGCGACCATAAAGGACGTAACTGAGTCTATTAGAGAGCAAAAGGAAAGGGTGAAAGAAATGATTGTTGTGGCAGGTACGAATGATTTGAAAGGAGATAAAATGGAAATGATAGAAGACCTGAATGAATTGTTTGAGGTAGCAAAAGAAAAGAGTGAGAGAGTTAGAATGATTAGTCTTTTGCCACGGTATGACAGTGAAATGTTTAAAAGGAGGGCTATAATTGCGAATGACTTTATGCGTGGGTTATGTATGACGCGTGGTGTGGAATTTGTGGATGTGTGGAGTGAGTTTGATGGGCGAAAGGATCTATATAAGATGGATGGCTTGCATTTGAATGGTTACGGTGTAAGAAAACTTGAGAAAGTGTTGCTGAATGTAGTGGATGTGCAAATTCAGGGAAACTGGATTTGTTAAGGGGGGGGGAATAGATATACAGTCCTTATAGAGGCAGTTGAAGGTAAGAATGAATATAATATGCCAGAGCAAATAAGGACAACAAATCTGAGTGGGATAGTTAATATAAGGCATCAAGGTAGGGTCGGGGCTAATGGGGGTCTTAAATTAATGTACACTAATACTAGGAGTATTAGGAACAAGAAGGAAGAGTTTTTGGCCATGGTTGGCACTTCCAGACCACAGGTTATAGGTATTAGTGAAACATGGCTGACTGTAGATGATATAACTAGTGGGATTGAATGTGATGGGTATAGTGTGTTCAGGAATGACAGAGAGAATAAAATGGGAGGAGTAGTATTGTTGATGATAGCTGATGAGCTCCAGCCAAGGAGAATAGAAGTTGAATTGCAGGATAGAGAAAAGAGCACATTTGAGGCCATTTGGTGTGAGATTGCGGCTAGCAGAACTAAATATACAATTGGGTGCTGCTATAGACCAGGTGATGGAAAAGATGGTGGTGACAGTATGCACAAGCAAATAGAAGAAATGGGTGGAAGGAGGGTGATTATTATGGGAGATTTCAACTATGGTCGCATTGATTGGAGTGAGGAGAGGACACACGGGAGGAAGGAACTGGATTTTATGCGATTATTAAGGGATAACTATCTGCGACAGCATGTAATGGAAAATACTAGGGGTCAGAGAGTGCTTGACCTAGTAATTACATCTGAGGATTTGGCTGTAACAAATATGACCACATTGCCACCAATCGGTGAGAGTGATCATAGGGTCTTAACTTGGGAGGTGGCTAAAGGTGTAGAATTTTCAATTAAGACAGGGTACATGTGGAATTATCGGGCTGGAAAGTATGACAAGGTTAGGAGTTTGATTGGTTCGGCGCCATGGCATGTACAACTGCAAGGACTAGAAGTTGATAGTGCATGGGAGGTAGTTAAGAAGTGCTTGCATGAAGCAATGGCTGACTGTATACCTAGAGTCCGAATAATAAATCAAGTAGGGGTTAAATGGATGAATAACACCATTAAGCTCGAGTTGCAAAAAAAGAAACAACTATGGAGGGAATTTAAGGAGAAGGGTGACCGGCAGGCACATGAACGGTATAAAGTGCAGGCCAGAAGGGCGACGAGTGTGGTAAGAAAAGCAAAAAAGGATTACGAAAGAACATTGGCCATGCAGGCTAAAGAGAATCCTAAACAGTTTTTTAGATATGTAGCAAGTAAAAGGAAAAATGTACATGGCAGATTGATTTTAAAGAATGCCGATGGTAGGGAGGTAACTGAATCAGTTGAGATAGTTGAGTTACTGAGTAAGCACTTTGCAAAAGTATATCATCCAGGTGGTGACATTGCAGAAACGAATAAACCAGTAGATTATACGGGAATTGTGGTTAATGAAGTGGAGGCAAGTAGTCTATTGCATAACCTCAATGTCAATACATCTGTGGGATTGGATGGTATACCAGCTCGTGTTGTACGAGAAGCAGCTAAAGAATTGTCAGTACCCTTGACCATTTTGTTTAATTTGAGTCTCGGGTCTGGGTTAGTCCCGAGCGGGTGGAAAGAGGAGAAAATAGTTCCACTGCATAAAGGTGGTTCCAAGACTGCTGTTGTAAATTACCGACCGATTAGCATATCAGGAATCATTGTCAGGGTCTTAGAGAAATTAGTCAAGAAAAGAATACAGGATTGGATAGATGAAAATGGGATATTGTATGGGGGACAACATGGTTTTGTGAAGGGTAGATCATGCCTCAGTAACTTGCTCACGTTTTATAACACAGTGACGGCTGAACTGGATAGGGGTAATGGGTTTACAGTGATACTACTGGACCTTGCCAAGGCCTTTGATAGGATACCACATGGAACCCTAATCAGTAAACTGGAGCAGATGGGTATAGATATAGGGTTGGTGAGATGGATAAGAGGGTGGTTGAAGGAGAGATATCAAAGAGTGGTTTATTCAGGAGTGGAGTCTAAAAGACGTCTTGTGACTAGTGGAGTGCCACAGGGCTCTGTTCTTGGACTACTGCTTTTCAATTTGTTCATCAATGATATTGGAAAGGATCTGAGAGGAAGTGTTCACTTGTTTGCTGATGATGCTAAGTTGGGTAGTGCAATTGTGAGTGCACAGGATGTCAAAATTTTACAGGATGACTTGGATAGTTTGGAGGACTGGGCTAGGAAAAATGGATGTCAATTTAATGTGGCAAAGTGTAAGGATATGCACTTTGGGGTGAAAAGAATAGCAGCAGTATATCGCATTGGTGGAACCATACTCCAGGAGATTGATGAGGCCAGGGATTTGGAGTGTTGGTGGATAGGGAGTTGAAGTTTAGGGGGCACATTGCAAAAGTAACTAAAACAGCTCACCAAATCACTTGGCTTCTGAAAAATACTTTAACATGCAGAGACGAACAAGTTGTTGTTCCTCTGTATCGAGCCTTGATAAGACCCAATCTGGACTTCTGTGCCCAGCTATGGGCACCAGGTTTCTTCGTGATGGGGAGGAAGTGGAGAGGGTCCAGAGACGAGTGACCAAGATGATAGCAGGTCTGTGGAATGAACCTTATGAGAATAGGTTGAAGATTTGTGGGTTGCAGAAATTGGACGATAGGCGAAGGAGGGGTGATATGATTGAGACATTCAAATTACTGAAGGGTTTTTATAAGATTGATCCAGAAGATATTTTTGAAAATATGACTGGTGGTGGGAGGACTAGGGGCCATGCATGGAAGCTGGGCAAGAGCGTGGTTGACAAGGGTGTTAGAGCTAGGTTCTTTACTTGGAGAGTGGTAAATGAGTGGAATAAGCTTCCAGAGTCTGTTGTGGGTGCTACGACCGTGAATGAGTTCAAGGCAAGATATGATAGATACTGTGTGAATGTTGAATAGTTGTTCCAGACATGATGTTAGGGCCTCCCTAGATGAGTCTGTCGACTCCTTGGAGTTTACCGGAACAATAATAACAATAATAATAATAATACTAAGCAAACAAAAATGTGTGGAAGATATCTGAATTTTTTTAAGAATTAGCTTATGAGTTAGGACATGAAATTATAATAGAAATGAAGAAAAAATTTTAGTGGTTCTAGACAATTGCTAAGGAGATCAGTGCAATTAATTTTTTAGAAGCAATACAGTTTATGGCTGATAGTTAGTGAGAACCATTCAAAATTGTTTTGGTGTGGTTTTATGCATTCAATCATCGATATGCCCAATAGTGAAAATGATGTCCCATTAGATGTGAATTACATCAGAAACTATGAAGAATTTATATCAATTTACGGTAGTCTTAAATACTACACATACTGGCCACTGAATTAGAAACTTTTATTTAGTACTGTGCTAAACCTCCTTTAGCCCAAATTACAGCACATATGCTGTATAGCACAAATTACACAAGATGTTGGATTGCATCTAGGTCTATAACATTTACAAAAATTATCAAAAACAGACGTCCTTCAACTGGCTCAAATTTGATAGAAGAGGACTTTACTCCTACATCTGTTTTTCTGATATGTCCTATAGATTTTCAATGGAGAACAGATCCGGGTTTTGCAGTGGAAGTCGCTGTCATGCTTGCTGAACAATTCTTGTGCAATGCCATCCACGAAATAACTATTACCTGCTGAGTAAAAAGTCAACATTGTAGGATGGACTTCATTGGCAACATGTTCAGATATTAATTGGAGGGCACCAGAACCTTCCAGCAAAATAAGGGGACCCATTCCATACCAGCAGAACATGCCCCACACCACGACACCTCCAAAACCTTGAGTTGTTTACAAGGCAAACTGGGTTCATTACTTCATTGGGCTCCTGCCAAACTCTATGCCTACTGTCAGTAGAACAAGGTGTATATGACTGGTTGGACCACATGTCTTTTTCTGGTATTTCGGTATTTCAGTGCCCAGTCATGGTGTTCCTGACACCACTATAGATGAACTTTCCAGAAGGGGATCGTACTAGAAGTATCGATCCCTTTCAATACTCTGTGCATAGTTTTTTTTATTTTTTTTTATATCTGATCCACACATGAAAGACCACAACACCTACAGTACATCAGTGTCATGTGTGGGCAAGAGAAATATAAGAAAGGAGGAATCTGTTCACATTTTGCTTGAACAGCTGAGGTTGTAATCTTTGGCAAAGGCGGAGTGTTCCAAAAGACAGAAGTAGATGGAATGAAAGAGGAGGCATTAAAGTTTGTTTGGCGAGTTTCAAGGACTGCATGGACTGCAAAAAGGATGCTCATTAGTGGTGGCTTTTGTTTTAATGATTTTGGAGGAGAGTGGAGGAATAATAGTGGCCAATTCAGCAGAGAATTCTTGAAACTGTCCATGAAAGTATCTGTAGAAGAGGCACAAAGCAGAAACTGAACATCTGTGAGAGGGTGATTGAAGAGGGTTTGTAAGAGAGAGAGAGAGAGGGATCATTAATTAGCCAGCTTGTCCTCTTCTAAATAGAATCAAGCAATCTTAGAGAGGTGAGATATAGGTCTGGAACAGCCTTCATTAAATGCTTTAGTCAATGGTTGCACGCAAGAACTTCTATTTGTCCGTACAAGCCTTCTCAGATAATAATGGCAATCTCGTTCCTGACAAACTATCTTAGGACCACAGTTATGTATCTTAGACAAGCAATGTGGGCTATTTTTCCACTGATTAAACATCTTGGATATCTCACCTTTTGAGAAACCTAGCAGCTCTGCTGTTTTCAAAATTGTGGCTTCAAAGATAGGCATTCATAATAAGCCCTTTATCAAACTCTGAAAGAACCTTTGTTTTTCCCAATGTGATCAACAACACTACTGACAACCAGCTGCACTTTTAAATAGTTACCCTAAACACGTGATGCATGCAAACAAGTATTTTGCATATATGCTGCATGTTTATATACATCTGCATAAAGGTTTCTAATTCAATGGCCAGTATGTATAGAATGAAAAGGAAGCAACATATTAGAGGCCATAAAAAAAAAAAAAAGAGATGAGGATGATTGATGACATTCCTGAGCTTGAACGAGTGACTACTCAAGATATCAGAAATTTTTTTTTACTGGACCATAATTATTTTATCATCGTCATCACGAACCACAGGCTCACTGCCCGTTGGTGTCCGATGCCCCCTTCACTATCTTCTTCCACCTTTCTGTGTCCAGTGTACAGTGTCTGTACACCCATTCCACACTAGTCCTTTATATCATCTATCCATTCTCTGTATGGTCTACCCCCCCTTCTGTTTACACCATCCATAATACCAAACATAAATGCCTTTATCTTCTGGTCCTCACTCATTCTACAGATGTGTCCAAATAATTGCAGCTTCCAAAATAAACACAAAAACTTATTCTGATTATAAGACCATTGGTTTAATACACATATGTACAAGAATGTCGACTAGTTTCACTAGCACACTGTCTAGCTTTGTCAAGACTAAAAAGGTGAAAGAAAATAATAAATGCAAAAAAATGAAAGAATACAGTAAACCGTTAACAACAGTTAGGCAACCAAATTTGACAGCTCGCGTGACAATGAATGCACGAAGCGAGATGCTTCAGTCATCATTGTGAATACGCATTACATAGTTTTTGGCGTACTGTAGTTCCGCTATACTTAATGAATTAATCAGATTTTTCTATGTATCTTTCAATACTGTTCCTTGATTTCTGTTCAGGTTATTACCTGTTCGTAGGACCACTGCAGCTTCTTTGAAAATTTGGCACCTGTAATCATCCTCTATATATGCCATTGAGCTGATTTCCCAATCTATTACGTGGTTAGAAGTTGAGAAGTGATGCGCCAAACCTGTGGTATCTGACCTGTTGTGATTTACATCTCCAACATGTTCTTTCTATATTGGTTTAAGCCAATAAGAATACAATTTGGTCAGCTAAATCCCAAATTGCCAGCCCATCCTCGTTCGTTCAGTATCCAGGTAGATACCCAACAGGGTGCACCATGAGAAGGTGAGAATTGGACTTTAGGTCAGAAGCCCTGGTTGGTTCTCCGCATTCCTTTAAAGGTTATGTGGAGGTCTCCTCTCAGTTATACAGCTTTAGACGATAGAAATATAAGATCTGATAATGATAATATTGGAGTCTTGACAAGTAACAGACTGATTTGAAGGAAAATTGTAGATAGGAAGATAGTAATGATGTAAATTTTTCATGTAGTACTATCATATCCTGTACACCCCTTGAGGGTACATGTCAGGAATTTGTTCATGATTACATGTTCTTTCTGTCTAATTTCCAGGCTTCTTGAAGTTTGGCCTATGCAGGAAAGTCCACAAGTGTATGGTATTCTATAAACCCCTGCATATTTGAAAAAAGAACGCTGTCTTTAGGGGATCTTAAAAACTGTCTAATTGTTGCAGTTGGTCTAAACACAACTCTGATATTGTAAGGCTTCAACATTCTAGCAATTTTAGTGGAGACTGAACCAACATAGGGGATGACAACGAATGAAACATACTGAGTTGTTATCCTTTGTTGTTGGAGGTTATTTTTATAAAGCAATTTGTTGATTATTTTTAGAGGTACCCATTTTGAGAAAGCGATTTCGATATTTGAAAAAGTTCTGTACGTACATCTTGTTCGTCTGTGACTATGTTTTGGGCTCTATTTCGTAACATATGGACTATGCTGTATTTTTGCGTATGATGATTGGAAGTAAAATGCAGATACCGTCCAGTATCTGTTGGTTTTCTATATATAGTAAGTTTAATATTATCATTCTCTTGTCTTTTGACCAGTATGTCTAAAAAAGGAAGTTGTTGATTGTTTTTCAATTCTAAAGTGAATTTGATTTTGTTATGAAATGAGTTGATTTTATTTAGGAACACATGTAAGCTTTCTACTTTTTCTTTCCAAATGATAAAAACATCATCTACGTACCTCCACCAGACTGGTGGTTTTGGAACAATGTTGGTTAGAATTTCCTTTTCTAATTTCTTCATGAACAAGTCCACACATGGTGGTGACAGGGGACTGCCTATGGCTAGCCCTTCCAATTGTTGATAAACGATGTTGTTGACTTTAAAGAAATTGGAATTCAGGCAGTGTTGGAAAAGTGTGATATCCCTAGGAAAGAGATCTTTTATAATGTCTATGACCTCCTCAACTGGAACGTTTGTAAATAAGGAGACCACACCCAGACTGGCCATTATGTCTATTTTTGATAGTTTAACGTTCTTGAGTTTCTAAACAAAGTGTTGAGAGTGCCATAAATAAGACTCTGATTGTCTAATCAGACATATGTGTATTAAACCGATGGTCTTATAATCAGAATAAGTTTTTGTGTTTATTTCAGTATATAAAGATCAAATATGAATAGTCTAAATTGCAGCTTCCATTTTATAATCTTCTGCATTAGATTCCCTTTTGATTGTATCTTCTGACAGAGCTCTTAATTTGTGATTTTCTGTACTCATCCTATTCTTAGAATCTTCATGTAACAAGTTCTTTCAAATGCCAAAATTCTTTTTCTTGATTCCTTATTTATTATCCATGTTTCAGATCCATACAGTACACTGCTAAAGATGCATGCTTCCAGTGCTCTTAGTTTTGTTTGCAGGCTGATCACTTTACTTTTCCAGATGTTATCCATGGCCTTCAGATTTATTCTTCCATTTGCAATCCTGATCTTTATTTCTTTTTTTACAGTCCAAATCATACGTCATTTTACTTACCAAATATGAATTGTTCTACATTTTCAATATCATTTCCATTCACTTGTATCTTTTATTTTGTGTTCTTCTCATCAAATACTATTGTCTTCGTTTTTTCAAAGTTCATAAGTCCAAATCTCTTCCCTTCCTCATTTAGCAGTTTCAGTGTTTTTGTAGTTCTCTTTCTCTTCTTCAATAATAACAATGTCATCTGCAAATCTCAGACTGTTAATTCTCATCCTGTGTATAGATATTCCTTTTGCATCTTCCTTCATTTTGTCCATTACTCTATCTAAATGTGTGATGAAAATGCTTGGTGATATTGGGTCCCCCAGTCTAGTATCTTTGCTTGTTCTAAACCATTTCTCCAAATCATCACTATTCTAACTGCTGCAATTGCATTCTGATAAACATCTTTTAATATAGCTATTAGTTTTCAATCAATTCCATAGGATTCCAGCACTGTTAATGTCACTTTATGGTCAATACTGTCAAATGCCTTCTGAAAATCAACAAAGCAAGTATATGTGCTTTTACTAAACATGAGACATTTTATTTGGATTTTATTGGACCATGATTCTTAATAAATATATGTATACAATCGTCAACCAGTTTCACCAGCTTGGGTCTGTCTGGCTTCTTCAGGATGAGAATGGTTACACTAACATTAAATGCTACAACAGAAGAATGCAGTAACGACCTTAAATTCAATTAAAAATATTGAAAAGGACGCGCGACATTTAAGAGCATAAAGCGTGGAGAATTAATCATTGTTAGTAGATCACGTTTTATAGTTTTTCGCGTTATTCAGTTCTGCTAAACATAGCGAATTTATTAAGCTTTTCCAAACGTCTTTTAATATCATGCCTTGATTTCTATTGAGATTGTCTCCTGTACGGAGTACCACTGCAGCGTCTTTAAAGTTTCTATATTTGAAATCTTCTTCAATGTACAAAAATCTTCTCTTTCTGTTGAAAGAGAAGATAAAGAAATCAATCTCTTTCATAAAGAATTCTCAGCATTTTGTTGAAAAACTAAAAAGTATCAATATATCCAATACAGATATACTTGTAAGTCTAGACGTAGTGTCTTTATTCATGAACGTACCATTCTCATCCTGAAGAAGCCAGACAGACCCAAGCTGGCGAAACTGGTTGCCGATTGTATACATATATTTATTAAGAATCATGGTCCAATAAAATTCAAGGAAAATGTCTCATATTTAGTATAAAAAAAGGACCAAATATTAACAATCAAAATAAAAAAAAAATAATAAAAAAATATGTTCTTGTTTTTTTCTGTTAAATTGTAGCAGCGATTTTCAACCGGTGTGCCACGAGGTCTTCAGGTGTGCCATGAGATTTGTGAAAACAAATCTCCCACCACACCTGAAACAATAAAACAATGATGGTCAATGTCCCATGTAGAGATGAGTTTGAGTCTATCTGGTGTGAAGCGAAGGTTAACAGAATGAAATATATGGTGGGGTGTTGCTACAGACCTGGCAGCTCAGTTGCAGGGGATGAAGAAATGCATTGCCAATTTAGCCTTATGGGTACCAAATGAATGATCATTATGGGCGACTATTTTCCAAACATTGATTGGGTAGAAGAGAAATCTCGGGATAAGAAAGAAGAGGAATTTATTGAATTGTTGCGAGACAACTTTCTCAAGCAGCATGTGAAAGAAGGAACTCAAGGTCAAAGAGTGTTGGATTTGCTCATAGCATCAAAAGGGGTCTCTGTCAAGAATATGGCTATTTTACCATCAATTGGTGACAGTGATCATGCTGTACTTTCTTGGGAAGTATCTAATTGTATTGATGCTCCAATTAAAACAGGTTACACGCTGAACTACAAAGTTAGAAATTATGATCAACTCAGGAGAATACTATCTTTGGTCCCATGGTATCAGTTACTGAATGGGAAAAATGTCAGTAATGCATGGGAATCTTTGAAAAAGTGCTTAAATGAGGTGATATCTGAATGTATCCCTAGTGTTCAAAGAATAAATAGGTTGGGAGTGAAATGGTTGTCCAACCTTATTAAGCAAGAAATCCACAAGAAGATGTGGAAAGAATACTGTGAGAGGAGTTATGAAATATATAAAGCTCAGGCTAGAAAACTACTAAGTATTGTGAGGAAAGCTAAATCAGAGTATGAAAAGAAATTGGCCATGTAAGCTAAAGGCAATCCAAAAGAATTTTATGTTATGCTGCAAGTAAAAGAAAGAATGAATGTGGAAGAATAACTTTATTGAATGCATATGGAACTCGAGTGTCTGAAGCTAATGAGATTGTTCAGTTAATGAATGCTCTGTTAAGATATATCAACCAGGTGTATGCAGCATGGTTCACAGTGCTATTGCTACTTTGGATGAAGAGTTAGAGGTTCATGAAAATGAGATTGAAGAGCTCTTGCATAACCTGGATAAGAATTTGTCCATAGGGACAGATGGAATAGCAGCCCATTTGTTAAAGGAATGTTCAGCCGAATTGACTATGCCTTTCACATGTTTGTATAACTTGAGTCTCAGCTCAGGAATGTATGATAGTTCCATTGTACAAGGATGGTGCAAAAACTGATGTGTCTAACTACCAACCTATCAGCATCTCTGGCATGGTAGTGAAAATTTTAGAGAAGTTGGTAAGAACTTGCACACAGAAATGGGTAGACAAACATGCTATACTCTGCAAGGAATGGCATGGATTTACTAAAAGGTCATGTTTCAGCAATTTGGATAAAGAGAATGGATACACTACGATAATGTTGGATTTTTCTAAGGCATCAGATAGGATATCATACGAAAGGTTATTGCATAAACCAGAGAATATGGGATTGGAATATAAACTCTTGACTTGGACCAGGAAATGGTTGACAGACAGATATCAAAAAGTGGTATACAGTGGGTGTGAATCTGCCAGATTTAAGGTGACCAGTAGTGCACCTAAGGGTTCAGTCCTTGGATCATTATTGTTTAATCTATGCATTAATGATATCTGGAAGGATCTAACATCAGATGTGCAATTGTTTGCTGATGTTGCGAACATAGGCAGGGCAATCAGGGATGTTACTGATATTCAGCAATTACAAAATGATTTGAATAGACTGGAAATTTGGGCAAACAAAAATGGCTGTCGGTTAATGTTAGTAAGTGTAAAGTTATCCACTTTGCCATGATTAGAGTTCCAGTGGCATATTATATTAGCGGGGTTCTGCTACAAGAAACTGAAGAGGCAAGGGATCTTGGCATATTTGTGAATTTAAAGTTCAAAGGGCCACATAGCAAAAGTTGCAAATACAACTCAGCAGATAATTGTGATGTTGAAGCAAACCTTGGCATGTAAGGATAAGGAAGTCATTTTGCCTCTTTATAAGGCTTCGATAAGACCACACCTGGATTATTGTGCACAGATTTGGTCTCCCGGGTTTCAAGGAGATAAAGAAGCTGTGGAAAGGGTGCAAAGAAGAGTTACAAAAATTATATATGGATTATTGGATTTAGATTATGAGAACAGATTGTGAGTATGTGGATTGCAGAGTCTGGTTAACAGGAGAAAGAGGGGGGGTGATATGATAGAGGTCTATAAACTTTTGAATGGGTGTTATAGGATATCAACGGATGAAATTTTTCGTTACATGGAAGGCGGGGAGGGAACATGAGGGCATCCATGGAAGTTATTAAATTTATTTGCAGTCAAGAAAAGGGGTAAGAGCTAGGTTTTTCTCCCAGAGAGCAGTGAGTGAGTAGAATAATTTGTGCTTGGAGTAGTGAGTGCATCTAGTATGAATGAATTTAAGGGAAAGTATGATAGCTGGTTTGGGTGATTTATAGCCTCACTCAATGAGTCCTTGACTCCCTGGTGGTCTCAGATAATAAAAATAATAAAATAAACGAGAGAAGTAATACCAGAGATTTGTAAAATAAATACAAAAATTGCAACATTGGGTTGTACTAACATATTTGCACAGTTTGTGTATTTATATTGCTCGTTCACATTTTCTACACCTGTGGGGGAAAGGAGCATCCAGCTCATCAGAAGTGAGGCACCAAGGTCGTATTAATATCAACACAGAGTTACCATAATAGATTACTTTTTTTTTTACAGGGGTAAACGAATTTTTCTTTAGCCACCTACATCCAATATAGCTTACAATAAGATCTCTCATAGTGGAGTATATGAAAGAAGTACAAGTAACCCTCGTATAACACGGTCTACAATTTCTAGTAACCATTTATTTATTTATTTTTCTTCATATTTGTCACAGCGGGACTTAAAAATCAAATTTTATCTTCGTTAAATTTGTGTCTGCCCGTATTGCGCAAGTAGTTATAAGTATCGAATTCAGTTTTATTGGATCACTGAATAAGGTACTGTACAGAGGCTTTGCAGTCTGTGTCATTCTCAACAAATAGTGCAATTAGAGACAGATAGAATAAAAACGGCGCTAACTAATAAATCACATGTCCCCCCCTCTCAAAGAAACTATGCTGTATAGACTTAAGCAAAACCATATGCTGCACAGAAACACAGTATCTAACTAAAAACTATTGTCCAATTTTTCAATTATGAAATAAGTGTTTGTTTTATTGCATTTGAAATTCTCGATGTCATTATGACAGATCATAAAGGCTAACTTAAAAAAAAGACTATCAAGAATTGAAACATGCCATATAATGAATGTGTGAGTTCGCCTGCCAAAAAGCCATAAAATTGAACCAAGGGTTGAAACATTTGTGTGAGTTGAGCCAGTCAGTAATGAGAAGTTCCATCGGAACGTTAAATGACACCCTGTTGTAAATGTGTTAAAACTAATAGTGAATGTTGTTATGACAGTTTCAGATATTATGGAATTCGATTGAAAAGAATTAGCATTTCAACTCAACACTTGTCAGTTGCTTTTGTCTTTGGGTCGCGCGAATCTTTTGTTAATACCCACCAATCATATGCACGTCTTTATAGCTGCTGTCTTGTGTAAAACAAAATTCAGCTTGCACGTATTGTAACAATTAAAAAAAAAACTTTTAATAATTTATAAGCATATAAAAGGATATCACGTGTAAATTGTTGACATGCCAGCAAAATTCTCAGACGTGCCATAGGTTCGCCATCTAGGGTTTACTGTATAAAGTGTTTATTGTTGAAACTTGTCTTTCTTTTCTGCCAGGAAAGCGCATTTAAAATCATAAGTGTGTTATTCTCAAGCTGAGCGGTTTATTTTCTGGTGAGTTACATACATATGCAATGCTTTTTTTTTATGTAAAAGTTTATTTTTATTGTAATGACCACTAAAACTGCAATGAAAGGGAAAAAACCAAGATTGAAGAGGAAATTAATTTCTCTCAAAGAAAAAATTAAAATCCTGGATTGGTTGAAAATTGGAGAAAAACGGAGTTGTTGCAAGGACTCTGAATTTAAATGAATCAACAATTCGAACAATAAAACAAAATGAACATAAAATCCTAGAAAGTGTTATTGCTGGGTCAAAGGTAAGTGCAAAGCGCGTTGCTTGTGTTCGCGATATTCTAATAGAAAAAATGGAGAAATCTCTAATGATTTGGATAGAAGATTGCACTCAAAAGAAATTCCTTTGGATGGGACACTTTATTAAGCAAAAAGCTCTCAAAGTTTATAAACATTTAAAAGAACTCGATCAACATTCTTCAGAAATCTCTCAGCATGGATTTTGTGCCAGTAAGGGTTGGTTTGAAAACTTTAAAAAGCGGTTTTCTTTGTATAATCTTAAAATCCAGGAAGAATTAGCATCAGCAGACGTTGAAGCTGCCCGGAAATACCCAGCGGAACTTTTAAAAATCATTAAAGAAGATGGTTATAGTGCAGACCAGGTGTTCAATGCGGATGAATCTGTTATATTGGGAAAAAAAAAAAAAAAAAAAAGGCAAAACACACCTATATTTCGAACAAAATTCAAATTTTCCTGGATTCAAAGTTTCCAAAGATAGAATTACTCTACTGTTTTGTAGTAATGCATCAGGTGATTACATGACAAAACCAATGTTTATTAACCGATCCGCAAATCCTCGTGCTGTGAAACGACTCAACGAGTCCACCCTACCTGTTTATTGGCGGTCCAACAAAAAGGCATGGGTTACAGCTAGCATGTTTGAAAATTGGTTTTTCAAGTGTTTTGTACGGGATGTAGAAAGTTACACAAAGAAAAAGAATATGGACTTCAAAATTCTACTAATTTTAGATAATGCACCAGGCCACCCAACAAATTTAAGCCATCTGAATATTAAAATAACTTTTTTGCTGCCTAATCCTACTTCACTTATTTAACCACTCAACCAAGGAATAATTTCAACATTAAAGTCATGTTATATTCGGCGAACATTTCAATTAATTTTGGAAAGAATGGAATCTAATCCAAACATGACACTGCCTCAAGCGTGGAAAGAGTTTTCAATATTGAATTGTGTAAAAATTATTTCTCTGTCCATTAAGGAATTACAACCCTCTACGCTGAATGCTTGCTAGAAAAAAATATGGCCTGAAGCCATTCTGGAACAAAATTTCATACCTCCAGTGAATGCCATGCTGAGCTACGTCGTATAATAAATGTCACACACATTTTTGGTAGAGAGGGCTTTTGAGATATGGTTGAAAACGAAATTAGTGAATTAACTGATGGAGAAACAGATTTAAATGAGGAGGAACTGGTACAATTAATAGAGGGCATCAAACCAAATGGCGGGGAAAGTTCTGCTGAAGATTCTGATTGTGATGAATCCATTAAAGAATCCAGTTTAAAGAAATTAGCAGAAGGATTGGACTTGGCAAGAAAGTTATTTTACGGATAATGATCCCTCAATGGAGTGCTCGGGAAAATTCACGAGACAATTGGATATTTGTTTAGCGCCATATTATGAACTTAATAAAAAATTGCAGCCTAGTGGTAAGCACGGTCTTATTACTGACTTCTTGATGACTAAACCAGACGAAGTATGCAATGAGAATTATACAAATGATGTCCAAGAGATTTCAAGTTGTGACGACCTCTGCCCACTTAAAGAACATCTACGAAATGTTATTTCTGAAGACAGTGATATAGAATTATACAAATGATGTCCAAGAGATTTCAAGTGGTGATGACCTCTGGCCACTTAAAGAACATCTACGAAATGTTATTTTTGAAGACAGTGATGACGATTAAAATATGCGCTTTATTTTATCGTGTCTAAAACATTTATGCCTTATGTGCAATGAAATTTATGTACAATTTGTAATTTTTATAATTTTATACTACGTATTTGTCTCATAGTTTATGTTTTCTTAACTTAAATGAATTAAATAAAAATATTGTTTTTGTTGGATATGTCATTGTTGTTTATATAATTAAAAAAAAAAAAAAACGATTTCGGAACCTAACCCTACTTTTTCTATGTGATCTAAGTCTCGTATAACACGGCATTTCTATGGAACCTAATATCCTCGTTATACGAGGGTTACCTGTATATTACTACATGCCAAGTATGAGATAATTATTGTTCTTTTAAATTAAAAGTTTGTACTTACAGAGACAAAGTGAAAAATATAAAGGGAATTATATATTTTTGAAGAGAAAATACTAATATTTTGGCAGTGGTGGCAAGTTGATAACTGGCTTATAATAGCTATATGGTGATGTTAGTACAACACTGGTGCAAATCTCTTCTTTATGAGCTGGCCTCTCCCTTACCATACAAGACTAGAAACATCGAACCAGAAATATAACCATGAATATCCTGAAAACGTGTTTTTTTTTTACTAAATAAAAGTAGTTACAGTGATAAATGAAAACTGTAAGAGCAATGAATTTTTTAAGAGAAAATAATAAGAATTCACTAAAATAAAGAGCCAAAAGGCTTCAGTTCAGCAAAGCAAAATTATATAAATGAAGTGGATATTAAATCCAGCATTATTTCAAAGCCGAATGTAGAAACTATGAAAGTTTCATAAAGAAGTTGACCAGAGAACTTCTGACCAAACTGAAGCCTTTTGGCTCTTTATTTTAGTAAATATTTTATTCCACTTGGGCAAGCGCACATGCCTTCTATATAGTCCACGCTAGGGCAACTTGTGAATCCTGAAGAGTGTATTCCTGTAAGCTCTCTGGTCAACTTCTTTATGAAAATTTCATAGTTTCTACATTCGGCTTTGAAATAATGCTGGATTTAATATCCACTTGATTTATATAAAATAATAAAAATATTTTGGCAGTGGTGGCAAATTGATAACTGGCTTATAATGGCTGTGGGATGATGTTAGTGCAAATCTCTTCTAATGAGCTGGCCACTCCCTTTCCATACAGAAAAATAACCATGGACATCATGAACACTTTTTTTTACTAAATAAAAGTAGTTACAGTGATAAAGTGAAAACTGTAACAGCAATAAATTTTGAAGGTAAAATACTAACAACTTCTGAATGAATCCAATGGCAATCTGTGAGTTAATAGACCTTTGTGTGAAACATATGCAAAAGACTTAGAACTACTTCATATTTGACAAACTTTTCCATAGCATATGTCCAACAATAGACAACATACATAAGCAGATCCACTGCTAATTGACAGTGGTGGAATGAATCCACTTGAAAATATTTATTAGTTGAGTGTTTTCAAGGTAGCATGGAAGTTGAGCATTGGTGGTTCTCCATTCCTAAAGGAATGGAGAACCACCAATGAACTAAGATGAACTAAGGATGAACTAAGATGAGAGAAATGATAGTAATTTGAAGGTAAAATTTTGTCACACCCGTCTCACACCCCTAACTAGGATGAACTAAGATGAGAGAAATGATAGTAATTTGAAGGTAAAATTTTGTCACACCCGTCTTATGAGTTGCATGTGGGCTAATTTCTAGGTTGCAGGTTAGATACAAGTAGAATAAGAGAGCATAAAAAGCAACGCAAAACAGGAGTCGTATTTGGAGCACAAACCTTCAGAACAATCACAGAAACGTCACCAGAACAAGGAGCCTTGTTGGTAACTAATTTGGATGAGATTCTTCTGATTGATTTCTGGCAAGAGATCAACGGTGGACATTAGTACTGAGTGTTTGGAATGGTTTGGTTATATTAACTAAAATCTGCTGTGCAACAATTTCATGAAATGTAAAAGCCAGCAGAATTTTTTTTTTTTCTATGGATGATGGTGATGAAGCAAGAGAACCATCTGAGAGTAACAGACATGTGAGCAATGCTGGTGAGAAGTTATGGTTATGGTTGATAGCTTTGGAAAGTCCTGAAGGCATGCCTGCCATGGAAAGGTTGCAAGTTATTTAGCTCTTAAAATTAGTTTTGGATGCAATGAGAGTTTTCTTGCAGCTATTCCAAGCTTTGGCATAAGCAGCAAAGGAAGATGGATATTTAGATTAAAGTCTGTTGCAGTATGCCTAATACTCTTGTATCACCTTGGCATATCTTTTGGAGAACTAAAGCTTAGATAAGGGGATGGAAGTGAGATTTGTACTAGACTGCAGTTTGAGTTATCAAAAGAAAACACATTTACAGAATACTTAGAGGGGCTGATCCATCAGCAAAGAAAAAAAAAGGATGTTTGGTGAGTGGTTGTATGGTAGGCATGTAAACAATTTATGTAACATCATTGCTGACAGCAAACATCTCAGCATCTCTACCTGCTTGATCTGTGCAGCATGAAGAGAAGGCAGTTGGTGTTGTGAAGATCTCTAAGGATTACGATCTCACTGTTAATAAAGTTAGACTTAAGAAGATTGGCATTTAGAGAAAGGAAATAAAAAAAAAGTTCAGAATGGCAGGTGGCATTATGGGAGCAATATAGACAACAAATGAATTTGTTAGAATGGGTAGAGAGATTTTTTAGAAAAGGAGGTTAAGAACAGGAAATTGGATATCCTCTGTCATGATATATTAACATGAACATGTGGAACCCTGTCAGAAAACACAAATGAAGTTTTGCAGGTAAGTAGATGGAAATGAATATCAAATTACAACTGAGACCATGTATATTTGTGAAATGCATTTGGGAGGTTCTGTGAAGCGTGATTGGATATGCAGTGTTTGTATTCTGGTTTCAACGATGGCTATTAGGAACACCTGATTTCTGCACATATATTTTTTTCAAGTCAATGTCCCATGCTTCTTCATCTTTGGTTCTTTTCCAATTGTTTAGAGTAAATGTACTTGTTCCTGCCAGGCAAAGATAAGATCTAGGGAAGAATGCTTTCAAATTTCTTATTCACAGCCGTAATAAATTCACATCTGCTTGGTATGTCACAGATCGCTGTTAACAGGTGGGAGAGAATTCATCTAGAAATCTCTATTTCTGGACCTGACAATTTTTCTGGATTCAATTTTTCTTCTAGCCAGCTGGCTGATTTGGTACTTTAGCACTGCATGTATCTCTGATGTGAAATTGAGAATGACAGCATTTTTTTAATTTTTTTTTAAAAATCGATATGAACTGTTTATAAAATGAAGCTGCAAAGTGTGTTAATACTTTCAGTAGAAAGTACATCAAGATGCTGATCATGAATCAGCTTTTTGTATATTCAGTTTTGCAAGGAAAAGTCTCCTCAAAAGCAATCACTCACTCGCACGCACTGCCAATGCATTTTTAAAGAAACTTATCTGAAGGGGGTACAAAAGCTAGAAGGAAGGCTGGTTGAGGTTCACTAGAAGCAAGTTTGTGCACTGATTAATCAATCTTTGATAAGCATGCATCTACTGAAACAGCAATTGCACTCGACTTATTTTTGTTTCTTTGATGCCCAGCCTACTGCTATAGCACTAAGTAGCTTCAAATGATTTGTCAATGTTAGGCAAATGCATTGCAATAGTGAAACCTGATGGTAGTAACAGTGCCCAATACCAACACACTCTGTTGGTATTGGGAACTGTTACTGCCATCTTTGCTTCATGCACTAAGAATAGCTGAACAATATTTTTGTGTGCTGGCACTTATGTACACCCAATAAAAAACGGAAACAACTTCTTTGGAACACTCAAAGTACTTATACTTTTGTATGAAATTCTTCAGTCCCTTGGATCAATTGCTATACTTTCTTTTGGTGTTGCAGCATCAAGGAAGCTGCTTTTAAAAATGATTAAAAACAGAGAGAGAGAACACAAGTTCAAAGCAACATATTCCAAAGTGCTACCATCTGGAAAAAAAAAGTTGTCCCCTAGTGATCAGTTTGAAAACTTGGATGTACAGTTGATAATCACCACACATGATGAAACTTTCGAAGCACAACTAAGCAACAAAGTTGTTGGAATAAATTAATTTCCACGATCTCATTAAATTTCTGTATTTAAAAGGAAAATGCAACTAAAAATTTGGATTATTTCTTATTTATGTGTACATTTTTCTACAGCCTGATTTTAAGGAATATAATGCTTGACTAAAAATGCATTTGAATTTGTGACTTATATAAGTATTTTATTTAGATGAATAATGAATAATGTGAGCTACATATACTGTTACAAATACATTTCAATGAAATAAACATCATGGTTTTTGTCATTTATGTTAAGAACTGTATTCAGTTAAAACAAAGAGATGGTATTTTCAGTGTGCTGCTCTCCAATAAAGCAGTATTTTTAAACTTTAGGCAAAAGTCTTAAATAACTGTTAATATCAGGAGCTATCAGTTCTTACAAATAATGACCTACAATTCAATGAATACAGGTTCCATGATTAATTAAAATTCTTGCCATTTCACAAAGTGAATTCATCACTTCAGTGCAAGTGGCTCACATTTAATACTTCGGTTACATTCCAGACATACTGCCACCCATTCCCATACCTAGCATTCGTCTGTCACCTCCCATCATGCCACTGACTCCCATTCCTAATCCAGACTGTATACCCAAGTTGGATGTTCCTAACATTCCAAAATTTCTTGATGACGTTCCTGATGCTATATTCCCAAGACCTGAACCAATGTTACTCAATGGTAAATTTGAAGCAGTGTTACCCGACAATATGCCTAACTGATTTCCTCCAGAATTTATCATTGCTTTTAAGTTGAGAGGCTGTCCACCAGTTCCCAAACCCTTACCTATTCCTTGCAAACCAGATGGCAATTTGGATGGTATCCCGTCAGCCTCATCTCCAAATTTGTCCATGCGAACACTCATAGGTCGATTATGCAATTTTTGACCATTAAACATAGATATAGCCTGAACAGCTTCTAGTGGGTGATCAAACTCCACTCTGCCATGTCCTTTGCTATTTCCATCATTATCTGTCTTGAGCTCAATATTCATCACTTTTCCTGCCATTTTAAAAATGTTTTGCAATTCTTTAGTTGTCACTTTATAATCCAAATTGGCAACAAATATTCTGTTTGTTAAACGGCCAGTTATCCCTAAAGACCTCAAGAAATCTGTACTCAAACCATATGTATCATACTGGGGAACAGTAGTGAAGATATCTCCAGTATAGGAATTTGAAGTTCGTGCTCCTGACCGTGATACAGGACGTCCAGTTTTATCTCTTTCAATATCATAGTCTTCCTTGACCACTAGCTGACGGCCTTTATAATCATAGCGATGCAGAACATCTATTGCTTTCTGAACTGATGATGAATCTTTTAATTCCACTGTTCCACATCCCCTAAACTTCCCATTTTCATCTTGAAATAACTGAACATAAGCAACATCGCCTACCTTCTCCCTAAACAAATCTTTGACATCTGTCCACTTCGATTCATATGGAATGTTTGCGACGTACACTCGTCGAGGATGGGGTGTACGATTACCACGTCTTTCATCACCACCTCTTCCCTTTCTGCTGTCTCTCATACTGTCTCTGCTATTGCTACCATCTCTGTCAAATGGTGATCGAGATCTTGATCTCCTGTCATCTGGGCTGTAATCTCTGTTTGAATCCATAGCTATAAGAAGAAGAAAAGAAATAACTATTTTAAGTGTCAACACAAAATCAACTTCACTTCTAATATAATATCTTATTTTTAAACAATGTTATTTTATTTTATTTTTTTAATGTGGCTCCCACCCATGAAAAGCTTCTATAAACCTATATGTAGTACATTTGTACCATGAGCTAGGATTTTTTTTTTTCATTTTTAAATTAATTATATATATATATATATATATATATATATATTTTTTTTTTTTTTTTTTTTAAATTAATTTTTTACATAATCCAGAAACCCTGCTCTACAGACGAAACATGGAACTTTTTCAACCCAATTCAGGCATCCTATAAGCAGGGTAACGAGATTCATCTCTTACCTAAAGACAGTTATAAACATCAATGTGTAAAAATCTCACATAAATGTTTTACTTGTTATGTTCATTTTTTTAAAGTATTATATATATACTCAGTAAAAATTTCATTGATAAGAAATATGTTTTGTCATTATATAACAAGATAATCTAACAGTAAATATGTGCTTGCTTCACATTTAGTAACGCAGTTATATGCTTAGTATTACCAGAGCTGCCAGGTGCTTAAGTGAAGCATAACGAAACTTAAATGTATTTATAAGTAGCAAAATTGCTTAATGCATGTTGAAATCCTTAGGGATTAACACAAAATGTTGCTTGTATATTATAAATTTATGTTGTTTACCGTAGTGTTTCTATGTCAAACACCCGTAGCATGTAGTTGCTGTATTAACAGCAGCCATGTTGTCTCAGTTTAGCTTTGAATCTTGGTAAGACATGCATATTAGTTGTTTTTAGAAGAGCAGTTGCTGGGTAACAAGAATGCTACCCAGCAAAGAAAAGGCAAGTTATCGACTGAAGTGCAGTATAAGGTATTAAGCCTTTGTAGATAGTGAAAATATTTTGTGCTTAATGAAAAGCAAGTGATATAGGTTCCAAGAAGCAATATGGAATCAGCAGAAGAGTTCCATATTGGAATTGTATTTGGAACTGCACAATAAATATATTTAAACTGTCTAAGTGATTATTCATCATGTCTACTACAAAAATAAGGAAAAGATACATTAAGGAACTTGCTTACTGAATAAAGACATATGCGAGTATATTAGTTAAGTGAGGCCTTTTGACTTCGACTCTAGTATTATCAAGAAATTTGAGAGAAAAGACAGAATGAATGAATGAGTAAAAACAATAAAAATAAGTGCTACAAAGAAGATTCTCATATGGCCAAGTGAAACTACAGAACTTTCAGCTGAATACTAGGTTTAATTTGTTTTGAAAGTATTTAACCCTCTCATGCACGAATTTCTGAAATGGTGATTAAAAAGCCAATAGTGGCCATCCACCACAGTGGACATGTGCATGAGAGGGTTAATATTATCTTTCCGTATTGAATTTAACTGTGAGTCAGAGATTTCACTGCCCATTAATGGGCCATGAAATCAGTTTAGTGGGTTGCAACCAACAATTTTGTAAAATGAAATATAATAAAAAATATTCAGTGTTTCGCATAGATTTCATAGCTTTAACATATTCATGCCAAGCAATGTTACCTCCTGTGTTTCCCCCTTCAAGAGGGAACTAGCTTGATGGTATATTATATCCTTTCTGTATTTTTACAAAGTTTTAAATATATACTGCATACTAGTTGCTTAAATGCCTTAAATTTTAAGTGTAAAAACTACATGCCTTAAATTTTAAGTGTAAAATTAGTATTATTTTAATGATAACGTATAGCATCTGTGCGAGGGTAGTTGTTTATCATTACACAGAGTCGGGTCATTTTCATTTCAAAGACCAGAGATCACAGAGTTCAGAGAAAAATCAGGGGAGTGAAAAGATGGTACCAAATGGCAAAATCATATGAAAAATTAAGACCTTGACACTATCAGAATTCAGAAATATGTGAACAGAAATAATTGCAGGTGGCATGGTCATTTAAACAGAATGGGAGAGGAAGATTGAACTATAACATCTGAAAACACAGTAGTTCTGACACATAACACACTAATTTGAAGAAAACTGTTGGTGGAAATTTAATAATAATGAAAACATTTCATGTAGTACTATTGTAGTGTGAGGTACACCCCTTGAGGATGCATATCCAGAGTGTGATGACCTTAAATGACCAGCATCTAACTAAGATTGATGAGTATACCTCTTGTTCAAGTGAATCCCAACATGAAAGGACATGTGTGTGTACATATCTTCTATACGAGTACAATGAATTATTGCCATAATAATACTAATTAATGATGGAAGACACTTATGTAAAATTGTTAATCTGTATAGGGTGGACCGTAAGTCATGAAGATGTTTAAAAATGTGAATAACTTTTTTGATTATTAATTTTTTCTTTTATTTTTTTCAGGTATTCTAAGGAACATTTGGGAAATTAATCATGGAAAAGTTCACAGTCCAACAATGAACCAAATGCATGCAATTTTATTTTGAACATCAACATTCAATTATTATTAGCTGTTTATCACGTCCTCCACATCTGACGACTCCCCACTATGTGGTTACCTGAAGGAAAAGGTGTTATGTGAACAAGCTTCAGACAATCTAACAGCTGAAGGAGAACATTCGTACAGAAATTAAGGCATGTAGGCCAGAAAGATTAGCAGCTGTCATGGAACATGCCATAGAAAGGGCCCCATCTTTATGAAGCCAAAAATGGAGGACATTTAAGTAATGTAGTTTTTCATAACTGATGAAAAAAAATCTCCAGGTTCTGTATTTCATCATAACAAAAAAAGAATAAAAATAATTAATAAATAAAAGTTATTAAATGTTTAAACCCCATTGTGACTTACGGGTCACCCTGTAAAATTTTTGGTTGTTTTATAGCAATTTTCTGCTCTGTTTTCTTATTCAATTCCTTGAATAAGAAAACAGTAGAGCACATGCTTAAATTAGAATCCCTCTAAGTATATAGTTTCATGTTCATGGATTAAAACTATTAGGCTGAAATTAAAATTAATTAAAAATAAAATATATACGAGGGAGAGAGTCTGGAAAGTTCTGATAAACACCTAGAACAAAGATGATATTAAAGCAACTGATATAACCACAAGAAAGAAAGAACATCCTAGTAGCAGAGTATTGAAGGTAATTTATGTTCTTATTGTATATCCTCATTTGTGGCAGATCAGTTGCTTTAATATCATTTTTGTTCTAGGACTTTCTAAACCCTCACTATACCACAAGTTCGGGAAATGCTATCCTCAATTGTATTAGATAAAATTTAGTTAATACAATTGAGGATAACAATTTCCCGAACTTGTAGTACAGTGAGGCAGTCATTCAATAGAGATTAGGTCTATGAAGTAGGGCTTCAGCACTTTCTTTGTATAAACGTTCATGTTTATATATGGATCTATGTAGCAGCTTAGTGTTTTGCCATTGGATCCTGTGGTTAGCATTTACAATTTTGTGTTGTGCAAGGCAGGTTTGTGATGTTTGATAAGACAGATGTGGTCTTGATGTTCAGATATAAGTTCATTTACTGATCTTCCTATTTGTCCATAATCTGTAAATAAACATATCACTGAACATAAAGACCACATTCGTCTTATCAAACCTCACAAATCTGGCCTTGCACAACATGGAATTGTAAATGCTAACTATAAGATACGATGGCAAAATGCTAAGCTGCTACATAGATCCATATTTGTTGGCCTGGTTGGCTGAGTGGTTAGCATACCTGCTCTTCAACCAACAGGTCACATGTTCAAATCCCACAATGGACATGGAGTTTATGATTGTTTTTAGGTGAAAGATGAATTTCATTGACTGGTGCGAGACCAGTCAATGCCCCACTTATTACAGGCCTGAAGTGGCTGAAAAAGTTCCATGTTTGGTCTCTAGAGCAGGGTTTCTGAACTATGTAAAAATAATAATAAAAAAAAGAAAAGAACCTTAGCCCACCCACGGTACAAATGTACTATAGGTTTAGTAATAACTTTTCATAGGTGGTAACCACATAAAAAAAAAAAAAAATATATATATATATATATATATAATGTTTATGTCTTATCTTATCAAAAAAAATATATATATAATGTTTATGTCTTATCTTTCATGTTTATATATAAACATGAAAACATTTATACAAAGAAATTGACGAAACCCTACTTCACAGACCTAATCTCAACTGAAACAACTGCCTCACTATATCACCAGTTTGGGAAATTGTTATTCTCCATCGTGTTAAATAAATTTTTCTCTCATATATACAGTAAAACCACTTTTTTACATTTTTCAGGGGACTGATGAAAAAAAGTGTAAATAGCAGGAAATGTAAATTTCCTGCTATTTACACTTTTTTTTTACACTTTTTTACACTATTTACATCCTGTAGCATTTAAAAAAGGCTACAGGATGACTTACTGCTAGTATGTGAGTCTACAGATTACAAAATTTAATAACTGAAAATAAATGAATTTACAATTACTTACATTTATCTATTTAAAAAAATCTTTAATTGTTGATTGTTTTTGCTTTTCCGTTTTTTTTTTTGACAAAGCGCCAGATTGCTTTGCATTGAGTTCAATGCTTGACCTGTTTTTTACCAAATGGACACGGAGTCCAAGATCTTTTGCTAAAATGCACACGTGTTCTGGCATGTCAATCTACATGTCGCAGAATTGCAATCTTTTCTTCTACCGAAATACATTTTCTGTCTTTTTTCTCCATGTTACTAACATGGATAATCCACCACCACAACTTGAAAGCAACTTTCAATGCTAAATTACGTAGCAGAAATTTCGCAATATCAATTCGTACTTTGTGATTGAAAAATCACAGTATCACTCATCACTACATTACTGCTGCAAGCATGCAAGTCACCGTGATGGCTAAAATGAAACTGCAGCCGAAAGCAATGCCACCTGGGAACAGAAATGCGCAGATATCGATTCAAAAATCAGCATTGCCACCCAAGAAAAAAACAAAAATCACAGGAAATAAAGTCCACATCAAGTTGTTAATGGTAGGAAACAATATATCGTAAGAATAGGCCTTAAGATGGGACCAACAGAAAATGGCAGGAAAACGTAAATTGCGGGAACGTAAAAACGGGGTTTTTACTGTATGTGTGTATGTATATATATATATATATACATATATATATATATATATATACACACACATATATATATACATACACACATACAGTTTTAACTTATGGATCTGAGAGCTGGGTCAGAAGTAAAACACTTGACCAAAGACAAGAGACCGCAGATATGAGAGTCCTGAGAAAGATTAGAGGCGTGAACAGATGGCATCAATGGCAATATCATATTAAAAATGAGGATATTAGGAAAGAACTTGACATTGTCAGCATCCAGGAATGCGTTAGCAGAGCTAATCTCAGGTGGTATGGTCACTTAAATAGAATGGGAGAGGAAAGATTAGCAAAACAAGTGTTCTCTGCCAGGTTGGCAGGAAAACGACCCAGAGGAAGACCAAGATATAGGTGGATTGATACGGTACAAAGTGCATTAGACGATAGAAATTCTGATAATGTTGGAGTCTTGACAAGTAACAGACTGATTTGGAGGAAAATTGTAGATAGGAAGTTAGTAATGATGTAAATTTTTCATGTAGTACTGTCATATCCTGTACACCCCTTGAGGGTACATGGCAGGAATTTGATGATGATGATGATGATGATATATCATCATCATCAAATTCCTGCCATGTACCCTCAAGGGGTGTACAGGGATGATATATATATATATATATATATATATATATATATATATATATATATATATATATATATATTTTTTTTTTTTTTTTTTAATGAATTTTAATTTCAGTCTGATAGTACAAATCCATGAACAAGCAACTGTATACCTAGATGGATTCCAATTTAAGAATGTACTCTACTGTTCATTCCTTGTGTTTGCTGTTTGTCCTGATGATGTTTTACAATACATAAGACAAAATATTTACATAATAAATT
This sequence comes from Typopeltis vanoorti, assembly GCF_054136105.1. Lineage (NCBI taxonomy): Eukaryota > Metazoa > Arthropoda > Arachnida > Uropygi > Thelyphonidae > Typopeltis > Typopeltis vanoorti. The sequence continues at coordinate 102,534,886 of NC_143566.1, forward strand.
TATTTTACTGTGGCATATGTGTTATTTTATAGTTTTTTATAGTTATGGAAAGCTCCACAGGTTTCATTATAAGAAAGAGGTCTTATCAAAGCCTTTTCACAGCAGAGGAACAACTTCCTTATTCCTGAAGTTAGCACTTTCTTCAACATTCCAGTCACCTGATGGGATGGCTTTAACATCTTAAGGCCTAACCAATATTTGGAAATCCTATCACATTACTACAAATATCAAAATTCATCAATCAAATCCTATTTACATATGCTTCCCAGACATGGAGCATTGCAGTTAATATCATCAATAACTTTAGGATAACATGCTTTGAATCAATACTAGGATATATATATATATATATATATATATATATATATATACAGCAAGATCATATTCCTAATATTGTTATCTTGAAGAAAGCTGGCAAAGATTCCAAACAGAAACAATTAAAGACAGATGGGATGGTTGGGACAATAACTTTGATATCCACACTCACCTACATTCAGGGCACTTGATCTTTACAGACTGATGAACACAGAGAAGGAGTAAGACAAAGAAAACACTTTCAGCAATATATAAATAAAGTTATGTTTGATGACTCATGAACCATATGACATTTACTAGTTATAACACAACAGCAACCTGACTTACTTTCATTTAATAGACTATCTTCTTGAGCTGTTCTTACATGCATATTCTGTATATATTTCCATATTCATACACGAACAAATGATGATGTTCCACATTATCCTAAATATTCTAGCTTTTCATTACTAGCAGTTTACTACTAATGTCTCTTATTCCGATAGGGGCTGGTGAGGCTGATTTAGCTCTATCTAGCTTTTCAAGCCTGAGGGACAGTCAAACTTCACCATTAGCCAATCAGAGATGGCTGGCCAAAGGCTATCACTACTGTTAAATGGCATCCAGTAAGAGACTGCACACAAATGCCACCATCCAAATGTCCATACAAAATATATAATTGTATATTGTTATCCAGCCCAACCACAACATCATACATATTAAACAAAATGACTAAATACTGAAATCTATTGGAAACTGCACCCCTTGTTGATCAATCTCCATGGATTATGATGATTCTTTCTCTCATGGTTATATGGTGGTCAGCATTTATTCTGTAGAAATTATGAAAATGAAATACAAGTGATGGAACAAATACCTTTACATAAAAATAAGATAAAATAACCTTTGGCACTTCATCCTTTATATCAAGATTGCCATCAGGAATACATACATGTATATGCACACACACTAAAACACAAACTGCATCAAAATATACTTTGGTAAGCTATCCCAAGACTGGTCTGTTAATTATTTACCCTAGCTTGCTCTCTGGTGAGAAAAAGAAAGAGTAAAATTTAAATTAAAAAATTATATTAAAAAATAACAAAAACAATAACATAACTGCAATGTGGAACACCATCAATTGCTAATAGTTAAATTTCAACAGTATGGTTATTTTTAATTTTTTTTTGTTTGTTTGTCCATTTATTCAGTTTTCTTATGTTCGGAAGTTTTTTGAGTTCTGCCATCTTGTTCTTCTGTTGTTCTATACTTGGATGTAATATGGGTTGTAGATGAGGCTTCCATTCTTGGAATTGGAAGCTCCAACAACCTGGGAAAAAACCTCTGCAGTTTTCGTGTTCAGAATCACCTTCCCTTCCGGGAAAGCTTCAGCTAAACAGAGAACTAAACTTGAGGAAACACATGGTCTTTGTCTGCATAAAGGCCAACAAAACCATTGCCCAACTCTACTCACTTCTAAATAGGAACAGCTACCTAAACATAAAGAAGATCCTATTGTACATCAACAGTCATAAGACCATTCCTAGCATATGCCTAACTAGCATGGGGATAATACCCCAGAAAGAAACATCAACAAACTACAACTAATATAGAACAGATGCCTAAAAATGGCATTCAATGTCCCGTGATATGTGAGAAACACATCCAACTACACCATGAGGTAAAGACACCAGACATGCAAACCTTCCTACAGACCTATGTGGAAAAATTCAGTGAAACTAACACCTCAACTACCTGTGATCCACCACAGTCAGCTACAACTCAAGACATCTCAAAACACAGAAGTCCAACTCCATCCTTGCAAATTCAACTCCACCAACTACTATAAGCTCACAAAGAGCAAGTAAAGCATCCACCACTGACACAAACAAAAGGGATAAAGAATCCAGACTTGGTCCATCAACCAAAGAAGTTAAGTTACTTTATCTCAGTTTTAAGTAAAGTGATTGCTCCAACACATTTTCTCTCCATAATTTTTATACAATGAATGCCAAAGCCTCTGCATTTATCTCCAAATGGAGAAAGCCTGTTTAGAGAACAAATCCCAGGAACCTGCAAAAATTTGGCAGTCATCCAAAACGGTTTACAGCAAAAATCAGAATTATCTACTATATAAATCCCAATATTTGGGATGTTTTTAAAAGAATTTTTAAAACATGTTTTGTATAAAATCAAAGAAAATTGATACCCAAGTTCTTAGGACTAAAACAGCAACAGACAACCAATAACTGCTATCCCTGAAGAGCAGCCAATTACAATCAAGCAATGTGGGAAGCACCCAACTGCCAATGGCTAACTTAAACCTATCCAGCACAATATTAACGGAGAGCTCTTACTTCTTCAAAAAGGACTAAACTATGCAACTGCAGCAAGGAGAGTCAATAAATGAGACTACTGCTAACACACTGATATGTTGATGCTATATTTGCCATTTAGCCTAATGGCTGCCAAACTTTAAATACATTCCAAAGCCCCTTGAATTAGCACAAAATGTATCCAATTTAATACAATCCAAAAATTAGGGGTCATCAGGATTTGAAGAATGAGTACCAAACAATGAAGGAAAGTGGTATTAAACATTATATCAAAATTGGAGATGTTAATGTCAGCTCTTTGCGTTATGTGGACGATGTTATACTTCTAAATAAATCCGCTACAAGATTCCTTGACTAAATTGAATAACTGTTGTAACAGATATGGTATGAAGGTCAGCATTAAAAAGACAAAGACAATGAAAATAGGCAGAATCGTTGAAAATGTCAACTGCATTGTGAAAGGAGAACCTGTGGAACAAGTAAAACATTTCAGCTACTTAGGCACGATTTTTAGTGAAGATGGTAAATTAAATATGGAAATAGAAAATAGAATCAACAAAGCTGATATGGTAGGAAGTCAACTGAATAAATTGATATGGAATAAGAGAGAAATTAGTCGGAACACTAAATTAGCTGTATACAAGACAGTGTTCAAACCAGTTTTAACTTATGGATCTGAGAGCTGGGTCAGAAGTAAAACACTTGACCAAAGACTGGAGACCTTAGATATGAGAGTCCTGAGAAAGATTAGGGGCATGAACAGATGGCATCAATGGCAATATCATATTAAAAATGAGGATATTAGGAAATAACTTGACATTGTCAGCATCAAGGAATGCGTTAGCAAAGCTAATCTAAGGTGGTATGGTCACTTAAAAGAATGGATGAGGAAAGATTAGCAAAACAAGTGTTCTCTGCCAGGTTGGCAGGAAAACGACCCAGAGGAAGACCATGATATAGGTGGATTGATACTGCACAAAGTTCCTTAGATGATAGAAATATAAGATCTGATAATGTTGGAGTCTTGACAAGTAACAGACTAATTTGGAGGAAAATTGTAGATAGGAAGTCAGTAATGATGTAAATTTTTCATGTAGTACTATCATATCCTGTACACCCCTTGAGGGTACATGGCAGGAATTTGATGATGATGATAATGTACCAAACAATAAATAAAACCTTTGTAATGAACAACTACAACAAAAAAACAACTGACAGGAGCCTTCACAATAATGCTAACAACAATGCCAGAGCCATTCTGTACATTAGGGGAATATCTGAAAAGCAGACAGAGCACTGCATAAATACAATAAAATAAGACTACATTCAAACTACCTACGAAACTAAAAAGCCTACTGAGCTATTCAACAGATCATTCCCCAACACCAACCAGGGTTACACAAAATCCAGTGGACTTGTAATTTATCTTACATAACGGAAATAGGACATACAATTTCAATAAGAAAAGAACACATACAACACATTAAATTCTTTCATTATGGGAAAACAGGACTTTTCTAACATACACTTCAAATGTGCCACAGAAATGACTGGAAAGCACAAAGTCCTTACATTGCACCAAAACCTGGTAGAAAAGAAAATTTAAATAAGCTTGTGAGATGCTAACTCATCTTCCTAATCCCAACAAGATTAGCAATTCTAAGCGTCTGGAAAATCCATCTGGAACCAACCAACATACATTCAGGTATAGAACAACATAAGAACAAAATGGCAGAATTCTAAAATCCTCCATATACAAGAAAACCTGGTCAATGAAAAAAAAACTTGATATAGATAACTTAATAGCAACAACTGATATAGTTCCACATTTATGTTATATTTTATTTATTTTTATTTTTTCATATAATTTTTTTAAAATTTAACTTTCCCTCACCAGAAGTCTGGCTAGAGTAAGTATGTTAACAGAGCAGGTATGCTATAACTTAATGTGTATTGTGACGTAGCTTGTATTTTAGTGTATGCATAAATAAGTATTCCTGATGATGACCTTATCATGATCATCAATTTCCTGATATATACCCTCAAGGGATGTACAGGATATGATAGTACTACATGAAACATTTATATTATTACTAACTTCCTATCTACAATTTTCCTCCAAATCAGTCTGTTAAATGTCAGGAATCCAATATTATCAGGTCTTATATTTCTGTCTTCTAAGGCACTTTTTACTGTATCAATCCACCTATATCTGGGTGTTTTTCCTGCCAACCTGCAGAGAACACCTGTTTCGCTAATCTTTCCTCTCCATTCTGCTTAAGTAACTGTATTACCTGAGATTAGCTTTGCTAATGCATTCCAGAATGCTGACATATCATATTGCCATTGATGAAATCTGTTCATGCCCTTAATCTTTCTCAGGACTCTCATATCTGCGGTTTCTAAACTTTGGTCAAGTGTTTTACTTCTGACCCAGCTCTCAGATTCATAAGTTAAAATTGGTTTGAACACTGTCTTGTATACAGCTAATTTAGTGTTCTGACTAATTTCTCTCTTATTCCATATGAATTTATTCAGTTGACTTCTTACCATAACAGCTTTGTTGATTTTGCAGTCTATTTAATTTACCATCTTCACTAAAAATCGTGCATAAGCAGCTGAAATGTTTTTCTTGTTCTATAGGTTCTCCATTCACAATGCGGTTGATATTTTCAATGTTTCTGCCTATTTTCATTGTCTTTGTCTTTTTAATGCTGACCTTCATACCATATCTATTACAACAGTTATTCAATTTAGTCAGGGAATCTTGCAGACTTGTAGCGGATTTATTTAGAAGTCTAACATCATCTGCATAAAGCAAAGAGCTAAGATTAACATCTCCAATTTTGATATCAGGTTTAACACCACTTTCCTTCATTGTTTGGTACTCATTCTTCAAATCCTGACGACCCCTAATTTTTGGATTGTATTAAATTGGATACATTTTGTGCTAATTCAAGGGATTCAAGTGATCCATATAGATAATGAATAACAGAGGGGGATAATGTGCATCCTTGTCTAACACCAGATTTAACATTAAACCACCTTCCTGTACTTCCTTCAATTCTAACTGTTGACTTACAACTCAAGTAAGGATTTAAGTACTGCTTGATATAATGCCCCATTAACACCATATAACTGTAGCATTTTGAATAACTTCTCTCTTGGCACCTTGTCATATTCCTTTTCCAGATCTACAAAACTTGAATACAGATCTTTGTTATACTCATATGATTTCTTACCTATCTGTCGTAAAGTGAAAATCTGATCCTGACAGCCTCTATCTGGGATGAATCCAGCTTGTTCTTCACCAAGCTTCTCTTCCACAATCCTTCTCAACTTGCATAAATCTTACCAAGAACACTCAGTACGGAAATAACTCTGTAATTCTCACATTCAGTTTTATTTCCCTTTTTATATATGGATACTATGAGAGCTCTACTCCAATCATCTGGAATTCGTCCCTCTGTCCAGCCCTTCTGAACTATGGAGTGCAGCCACTATAAGACTTTTATATCTCCATATTTGAGCATTTCTGGTAGAATATCATCTACTCCTGCTGCCTTTCCACATTTCAGGCTTTTGATGGCTTTTTCTACTTCAAGTATGGATATATATTCCTGACTGCATGCCTGGTCAGTGTTTTTACCACTGTGCTGCCATCACTGCTTGTTTCATTTAGCAATTTTTCGAAGTAATTACTCCATACTTCAAGGATGTATTTTTCTCCTATTTTCACGTCACCTTTATCATTTCTAATTCCTTTTATAGGATTCTTTCCTCCATTTCTGAGCTTCTTCAACAACCTCCAGAATATCTTGCCACCTTCTTGATATTTATTTTCTACGTTCTTACCAAAGTCCACCCATGACTTTTGTTTAGTCAGTTTTACAATATGTTTAGATTTCATACATTTGTCTCTGTATTCTCTAAGAGAATAAGCTGACTTATTTGCCAGGAATTTTTGATATGCTGTCTTCTTTTCCTTCACTGCCTCTAACTTCCTGTGTCCACCAGGGAGTTCTGATTTTTTTTATCCTTGCACACAACCTCACCACATGCCTCTCTATCTGAATCAATCAGTGTTTTCTTCAGGGTTTGGTTCCTGTTCTCGAACTCTTGCATTTTTTCTTGAATAATATTTGTGTATTTTAGTCTACAGTTCACATCTGAGAGCTGCTCAACTTTCATTCGCAGTAAAATTTTCTTACGCTCTTCTTTTCAATATGAAATTCAATTTTGTCCTCCTCAAGACTAAATAGTGATCACTTCCAATTTCAAATCCTCTGTACACTCTGGTGTCCTGCACCAGGGAGAAAACATCACTGTCAACAATAACACAGTCAATGAGACTTTTCTCATTCCTCCATGTGAATTTGTGCACATTTTGTTAGTAATAACCAGTCCAAGTCCTGAGCAGAAATCCAACAGGTATTTTCCATTATTATTAGCTTTGCTCTTTTCTCCAAATTTTCTCAAAATATTTTTGTATGTCTGACAATTATTTCCTACTCTGCTATTTAGATCCCCAACGAGGACCAACTTTTCCTTTTTCATTGTGTTAGTTGCTTTCTCTAAAGCCTCAAAAAATTCCTCCACTTCTACCTTAGTAGAATCTTCTGTGGCACCATAGGCACAAATAAGTCTCATTGTCCAGTTTTTATTTAGCCTCGCATTTAGTGTTAAATACTGTGGCTACTACTTCTTTTCCTTGATTGTCATTGCCTGAATATAACATTTTGTATTTATTGCTCAGAAAGATCTCACCACTTTTTTGCCTTTTTTGTTTCAGTCACCCCTATTATGTCGATCTGTTACTTATCCAATTCCTCAGCTAGCTCCATTTCTTTGGCATTCAGGCTTCTTTTGTTGATAGTACCGATCTTGAACTCTGGTGATGTTGAGTTTGGGTGGGTTTTAGAATTTGTTCCAGTAGCTGAGTTTTCGCTGTTTGACCTGGTTCCCTGGCGAAAACAAGGAGGGGCTTGTTTAACTGGGTGACGCCCCCAGCTGGCATGAAATTTTGTCATGTTGTACCATCATTTGAAATTTTGGTTTAAGCCAATAAGAATACAATTTGGTCGGCTAAATCCCAAATTGCCAGCCCATCCTCATCCGTTCGGTATCCAGGTAGATACCTAACAGGGTGCCCCACGAGAAGGTGAGGATTGGACATTAGGTCAGAATATGTGGAAGTCTCCTCTCCACAGGTTCTTTGATCTTACTTTTAAGTGAAATAACTGTTTAACACGTGTTTTGTCATAATTTCTATACAAAGAATGATGACCAGCATGTAGCCACGACATAAAATTAAGTGCAATCTATCCATCTTCATCATCATCAATTTCCTGATATATATCCTCAAGGGTTGTTCAGGCTACTATGACAACACTCAAGTTCATTTTACATTATTAATCTCCCATCAACAATTTTCCTCAAAATTAATCTATTACCTATCAGTACTCCAATATTGCTGTATCTAATGTTTTGTGCTTCTAAACCACTTCTGACTGAATCAATCCACCTAGATCTTGGTCTTTTTCCTGTCTCCCATTCTGTTTAAGCCATACAATCTCAAGTACCTTCCTAATGTCTTCATTTTTAATATGATTCCGTCATTGATGCCATCTATTCAGGCTCCTTATTTTTCTCAGAACTTTCATATCTAATTTCTCTAATCTTTCATCAAGTGCTTTATTTCTAATCCAACTCTCAGATCCATAACTTAAACCTGGTTTGAACAACGTCCTATATAATTGTAAAATTTGGCTAATTTCTCTTATTCCATTAGCTGCTTACCATACCAGCTTTGCTTAGTCTATTGTCTATTTCTAAATTTGATTTGCCATATTCACTAAAAATTATGCCTAAATAGCTGAAATACTGTATTTGTTCTACAGGTTCTCGATTGAAAATGCAATTGAAGTTTTTGCCTATTTTCATAGTTTTGGTCTTTTTATTGCTGATTTTCATGGAAAATTTGTTACAGCTGTAATTCAACTTAGAGAATCCTAGAGACTCACAATGGATATGATTAGGAGTACATCATCTGTGTAAAGATAAGAGCTAAGTTTGAAATCTCCGATTCTAATATCAGTTTTAACAAGTTCATTGCAAAGCTGAAAATTGGAATTTCGTGTGGTGGCCAAATTTTTTTACTTGATAGCGACGTCCACGCGATAACGCGTGATCGGCCGCTTGGTGAGAACTCACATCACGTGATAGGCAATGAACGTGTTAGTGCCACTTTCTTTCATAATGAGATCCATATAGATGATGAATAAGAGTGAAAATAATGTACATCCTTGTTTTACAAGGATGTACATTATTTCCTTCAATTTTAACTGCTGACTTAAAACTTAAATTTAGACTATGTATAACTCTGTATATTGTTCCATTCACCCCATATAATTGTAGTGTTTTGAAAAGCTTTTCTCTGAGCATTTGGTCATATATCTTTTCCAGATCTACAAAATGAAATGTACAGATCCTTTTCATGTTCTCAAAAATATTATTTTTATTAATTTTATATTTTATTTATTTTTTAATAATCTGAGAACCTTGTCAAGAGACCAAACATGTAACTTTTCAAACCAATTCAGGACTCCAATAATTGAGGCAGTGATCTTAGACTGGGCAATGACATTATCTCCCATCTAAAGAAATCATATATATCTATACCCAACAGGCTGTAGATTCAAATCCCCTCTGATTTGAATCTACAGCCTGTTGGTTGAAGAGATAACTTGCTAACACTTGGCCAACAGACCAGCAAATGCTTACTCATACTTTTCAAAAATATTTATATATATTACACATATTTTTACATATTAATACATAATTTATATATTTCTAAAAAGCTTTTTGATGTTGATTCATTAAGAATATCCTTGTTATTTTACTAAGATATTTTTAATGTTAACTTTAGCATTCAGAACGTGACTGTATAAGACTTGTGAAGTTGATGAAATGGCTTGATTAATGTCAGGGATACTTCACATTCCTATTTATCATAAATGCTGATGACGTTGACACAGAACTTTGTGGTGAAGATATATTTGGAGAATCAAATTACACTCAGTCCTCAACTTATAATCACTCTCTTATTTGCAACTGCCATCCCATTACCATATTCGTTGCTGTCTTCAAGGCATATTATTTAAGAAGTACTTTTGTTCTTTCTTTTGCTGTTACTAAGGGTGAGAAAACCCTTAGAGACTTTTGGAAGTAACATAATATCGTGAACTGTACAAATACAAAGAATGTAGATGCAGCATGGAGGGAGGTGACAGCAGAGTGTATGAATAATGTTTACAAGCTGCTGAAAATAAATAGGTTGCTAACTCAAAAGTTCAAGGTTGCCAATGAAGATGTAGGACTGTGGGGTGAATCTGTAAAAGATAAAGCTTTCAAATGAAGACCTCATAGATCTAAAGAAAGAGAAAGACAGAAAAAGAAGGGACAAAAAAGAGAATAACAAGAAGCCAAGGTCCCCAAAAATTTGCATCTTATTGGCAGAGGAATTTGCTTTTGCCAGTAATACAATTTGGTTGCTGTGAAGTGGACACCAACATGAAGAGATTTAGCATAATAGACAGAATTTCTCTACAGCAAGCTGTATTTGTTTGCTATAGAGAAATTTATGCAGAAAAGAAAAAGCTAACTGTGCAGATTAAGTTGGAACAAATTTCCTAAACACGCCCACTCCTGCTGTCACCTTACTCTCCTGAAGATAATTCTAGACCACAAGTTATGCAACTGGTGAACATCAGAATGCTTTGTTAAAATTCCTAAATATGAAGAATTTCTTGTTAATGACCTAGTTTCCCCTGCAAATGTCATCTAATTAATGAAACAGCTGCTTTATTAATTGGATGACAAGTGCTCCAAGTGCTTCCAGCTGATTATTTTACTGATAAGTGCACTGTATCCCTCACACACCATTATTTATTATAGTACACTACTGTAAACACTAATTTTATGTTATAATTTATATCTTGTATCATTTCACTACAAACAAAGAGTAAAAGTTAAATATATAAAAAATACATTATTATAACATTCAGACATGCTAACACTTAATCCTTTTGACTTATGAAAGGATCATCAGAAGAGAACCCTGCCGTATGTCAAGGATTGACTGTAATGCATTTCTTCAAACTGCAATAACCCAATGATAAGTATATCAATATTTGTATTTGATTACGATGGCAGAGAATGGTTGTTAATATAACTAATGATATTAAAAAACATTCATAATGGTAGTATCATATGATTCTGAAGCAGTACAAGTACAGTACTATACCACCATGAAAAATATATCTGTTAATTTCACACATTCCTGTAATTTTGTGTGAAAACATTTTTTTTCTTTCTCTTTTCCACTTCTCTCAACTACCTTGCACTTTCCTTTTTTGATATATTTATGGATATGTTATTACATAAGAACACTATGTAATAGTTATATACTATTATTTAGTGCCACAAATATACCTTGTTACTCAAAGTAAATGAATGAATGTTATTATTATTATTATTATTGTTGTTCCGGGAAACTCCAAGGAGTCGACAGACTCATCGAGGGAGGCCCTAACATCATGTCAAGAACAACTATTCAACATTCACACAGTATCTATCATACCTTGCCTTGAACTCATTCATGGTCGTAGCACCCACAACAGACTCCGGAAGCTTATTCCACTCATTTACCACTCTCCAAGTAAAGAACCTAGCTCTAACACCCTTGTCAACCACGCTCTTGCCCAGCTTCCATGCATGGCCCCTAGTCATCCCACCACCAGTCATATTTTCAAAAATATCTTCTGGATCAATCTTATAAAAACCCTTCAGTAATTTGAATGTCTCAATCATATCACCCCTCCTTCGCCTATCGTCCAATTTCTGCAACCCACAAATCTTCAACCTATTCTCATAAGGTTCATTCCACAGACCTGCTATCATCTTGGTCACTCGTCTCTGGACCCTCTCCACTTCCTCCCCATCACGAAGAAACCCTGGTGCCCATAACTGGGCACAGAAGTCCAGATGGGGTCTTATCAAGGCTCGATACAGAGGAACAACAACTTGTCCGTCTCTGCATGTTAAAGTATTTTTCAGAAGCCAAGTGATTTGGTGAGCTGTTTTAGTTACTTTTGCAATGTGCCCCCTAAACTTCAACTCCCTATCCACCAACACTCCCAAATCCCTGGCCTCATCAAACTCCTGGAGTATGGTTCCACCAATGCGATATACTGCTGCTATTCTTTTCACCCCAAAGTGCATACCCTTACACTTTGCCACATTAAATTGACATCCATTTTTCCTAGCCCAGTCCTCCAAACTATCCAAATCATCCTGTGCACTCACAATTGCTCTACCCAACTTTGCATCATCAGCAAACAAGTGAACACTTCCTCTCAGATCCTTTCCAATATCATTGATGAACAAATTGAAAAGCAGTGGTACAAGAACAGAGCCCTGTGGCACTCCACTAGTCACAAGACATCTTTTAGACTCCACTCCTGAATAAACCACTCTCTGATATCTCTCCTTCAACCACCCTCCTATCCATCTCACCAACCCTATATCTATCCCCATCTGCTCCAGTTTACTGATTAGGGTTCCATGTGGTATCCTATCAAAGGCCTTGGCAAGGTCCAGTAGTATCACTGTAAACCCATTACCCCTATCCAGTTCAGTCGTCACTGTGTTATAAAACGTGAGCAAGTTACTGAGGCATGATCTACCCTTCACAAAACCATGTTGTCCCCCATACAATATCCCATTTTCATCTATCCAATCCTGTATTCTTTTCTTGACTAATTTCTCTAAGACCTTGACAATGATTCCTGATATGCTAATCGGTCGGTAATTTACAACAGCAGTCTTGGAACCACCTTTATGCAGTGGAACTATTTTCCCCTCTTTCCACCCGCTCGGGACTAACCCTGACCCGAGACTCAAATTAAACAAAATGGTCAAGGGCACTGACAATTCTTTAGCTGCTTCTCGTACAACACGAGCTGGTATACCATCCAATCCCACAGATGTATTGACATTGAGGTTATGCAATAGACTACTCACCTCCACTTCATTAACCACAATTCCCATATAATCTACTGGTTTATTCGTTTCTGCAATGTCACCACCTGGATGATATACTCTTGCAAAGTGCTCACTCAGTAACTCAACTATCTCAACTGATTCAGTTACCTCCCTACCATCGGCATTCTTTAAAATCAATCTGCCATGTACATTTTTCCTTTTACTTGCTACATATCTAAAAAACTGTTTAGGATTCTCTTTAGCCTGCATGGCCAATGTTCTTTCGTAATCCTTTTTTGCTTTTCTTACCACACTCGTCACCCTTCTGGCCTGCGCTTTATACCGTTCATGTGCCTGCCTGTCACCCTTCTCCTTAAATTCCCTCCATAGTTGTTTCTTTTTTTGCAGCTCAAGCTTAATGGTGTTATTCATTCATTTAACCCCTACTTGATTTATTATTCGGACTCTAGGTATACAGTCAGCCATTGCTTCATGCAAGCACTTCTTAACTACCTCCCATGCACTATCAACTTCTAGTCCTTGCAGTTGTACATGCCATGGCACTGAACCAATCAAACTCCTAAGCTTGTCATACTTTCCAGCCCGATAATTCCACATGTATCCTGTCTTAATTGAAAATTCTACATCTTTAGCCACCTCTCAAGTTAAGACCCTATGATCACTCTCACCGATTGGTGGCAATGTGGTCATATTTGTTACAGCCAAATCCTGAGATGTAATTACTAGGTCAAGTACTCTCTGACCCCTAGTATTTTCCATTACAAGCTGCCGCAGATAGTTATCCCTTAATAACCGCATAAAATCCAGTTCCTTCCCTCCGTGTGTCCTCTCCTCACTCCAATCAATGCGACCATAGTTGAAATCTCCCATAATAATCACCCTCCTTCCACCCATTTCTTCTATTTGCTTGTGCATACTGTCACCACCATCTTTTCCATCACCTGGTCTATAGCAGCACCCAATTGTATATTTAGTTCTGCTAGCCACAATCTCACACCAAATGGCCTCAAATGTGCTCTTTTCTCTATCCTGCAATTCAACTTCTATTCTCCTTGGCTGGAGCTCATCAGCTATCATCAACAATACTCCTCCCCGCATTTTATTCTCTCTGTCATTCCTGAACACACTATACCCATCACATTCAATCCCACTAGTTATATCATCTACAGTCAGCCATGTTTCACTAATACCTATAACCTGTGGTCTGGAAGTGCCAACCATGGCCAAAAACTCTTCCTTCTTGTTCCTAATACTCCTAGTATTAGTGTACATTAATTTAAGACCCCCATTAGCCCCGACCCTACCTTGATGCCTTATATTAACTATCCCACTCAGATTTGTTGTCCTTATTTGCTCTGGCATATTATATTCATTCTTACATTCAACTGCCTCCATAAGGACTGTATCTCTACTCCCCCCCCCCCCCCTTAACAAATCTAGTTTCCCTGAATTTGCACATCCACTACATTCAGCAACACTTTCTCAAGTCTTCTTACACCGTAACCATTCAAATGCAAGCCATCCATCTTATATAGATCCTTTCGCCCATCAAACTCACTCCACACATCCACAAATTCCACACCACGCGTCATACATAACCCACGCATAAAGTCATTCGCAATTATAGCCCTCCTTTTAAACATTTCACTGTCATACCGTGGCAAAAGACTAATCATTCTAACTCTCTCACTCTTTTCTTTTGCTACCTCAAACAATTTATTCAGGTCTTCTATCATTTCCATTTTATCTCCTTTCAAATCATTCGTACCTGCCACAACAATCATTTCTTTCACCCTTTCCTTTTGCTCTCTAATAGACTCAGTTACGTCCTTTATGGTCGCACCAGGTTGGTACGATTTTGTCAAATCCTCTACTAACACACCTCGTACTAACGAGTCTCCATACAGCACTCTATCCTTCATTTTGTTCATGTTCACATTCATACGTCTATTTTTCCTGTCATACCTTTTATTATTGGTTGGTTCATGCACTCTAGCTGCTGTTTTGCTCTTTCTATCGCACTATTCAACAACGCGATCTCACTCAATGCATCTATCTCATCTTTTTTATTCTTTGAGAAACCATTTATACTATCATATGTTGAATTAATGATTGACTATGCATGGTTCTGTAACTTCAGAACAGTGAATGCATGGTCTAAATAGTGGGGGATATGACGGTGCTCACATCATGATTAGTCACTACTGAACATGTTCATTACACTGTTGTATGCTTGTTTCAGTGTATTTGCTGAGCAAGTTTCAAAAGCACTTTTAACAATCACTTATTCTGAATAAAAAATTGATGCCTGGTTTTAAAAAACTACACATCACATATTTAGGACCATTCACGTGTTACACCAGAAAATTTCCAGGGGCCAGATCGGTATGCCCCAGATAACATTGGGGCATACTGATCTGGCCTCCCAATAATTAGTGGGAATAACTTGGTGAACCTTCACTAGACCATCTATAAAATATCCTCCTTGAAAACCAGATAAGTGGTCTGATCAAAGTCTTATACAAGGGAGCAATAACCTCTGCTTCTGCATATCAAGGTCCTCCTCATTATTGCTATAATCTTTTGTGTTGTTCTCACAATTTTAGCAATGTACCTCTAAACCTCAAGTCTCTGGCCATCACCACTCCCAAATCTCTCTCTCTTGCCCAGCTCCTTTAAAATTTCACAAATAACTTTATACTGTGCATTCCATCCTTGCCTACTAAATTTCATGGCATTACGCTTTGCAACATTAAAACGACAGCTCTGCAGAACTGCCCACTCAGTCTCTCAAGATCCTCTGTAAGGCGACATCTATTCTATTCTCCAAAGTTCTTCTCAATTTTGTACTATCTGCAAACAACAACTTATCTTCCTCCAGTTAAGCTTGTCTCAATATCATTAACATACAAGTTGAACAATAATGGTTGCAAAATAAATCCTGCAACACTCTGCCAGTGATCTTCTCTTTTGAAATGCCATCACAATCAGCTGATACCTGACAGCCAATCAGATATCTAATTAAATAGCCTCTCACCCATTTCAAGTTAGTTATCAGCTTATCATGTATTTAACAAAAGCCTTTGAAAAATCCAAGTACAGCAATATATACACATCTCCCTTATCCAGTGAGTTCATCACCTTCTTGTAGTACATAAATAGATTGCTTAACCTGACCTCAACTTAATCAGACCCCCCCCCCTTTAGTGGTGCAAGGTTTAGAGCAGGGGTGGGGAACCCCTTGCCCGCAAGTCTATTTCAATTCGCCCCTTTGCTGATGTACTCCTATGTAGATGTAAATAAAATTTTATAATAATTTAAATTTATTATAATTAAATTAATTTAAATTTAAATAATTAAATATACAAAATCAAAAATAACTATATCACATAAAATATGAACGAAAATCTCGCCAATGAACTACGAGTAGCCTTCTCATCAAGGGCGGCTAATATTTCAACGCTTTCACAAAAAAAGCAGTTTCAGCCTTCTCACTAAAAAGTTTAAGATTAAAGATAAGCTTCATTAACTTTGATGAAATATTTATTATGCTATTATTGCTTTAATAAAGTTCTCAGTTAAAATAAATATCATTTTTTAAATAAATTAAATATAGCCTTTGCCTGATTGTTATAATTATATGTCTACACAATTGTAATTAAAAGATATCTTTTAATTACAATTCTCAGATGAGAATGTTGCACATTTACTTATTGAGATATATATTGTACACTACATACACTATATATATGAGTTAAAATTTGCCAGTCGCCTGCAGAAGTTTTTAAATTAACAATTTTCGCCCTTGATACTAAAAAGGTTCCCCACCCCTGGTTTAGAGCCTTCTGTTAAAAATCTTCAATAAATAATTAGTGGAAACCTAAGGTATTTTCTACTAGTTTGTATAGTTTACTGTGTTATGTAAAATTACAAAACATTATGGATTTAACGTTTAAAATTTCTGTGGAAATATATAATTTCATGTCTTTTTTTATGTGAATCCCACCCCACAAAAGGTGGTACCTGACAGCCAATCACCAATCTCAGTGGTGGCGAACCTTTTTACGTGTGCGTGTCAAAAATTTATCAATCGAATTGCTGACGTGCCAGGCAATTTTTAATAGGGGAAAATTAATAGAAAATTCATCTAACTTAATTAATTTATTTATAATTTGATAAATAATATTTTATTTTACTTAATATTTATTTATATATAATTTTATAATATTATTTAGTGTAAATTTGATTATTGTACTATTAAATTGATTTTAATGATGTTGGTTTGAAAAAAAAAACAGTAATGAGAAAAATATTTATGCATTGTAACTCACTATAGAAGTCAGCTGAACAGGGGAAGCAGCAGAAGGATGTCAACTTGTCGGCGAAATGCTTACCGTATTTACTCAAATATAACTTGCACTGCCCATTTTACTTATGAAAAAAGACATTAAAAAGTTTTGCATATATCTCGCACATGAAAAATGTTTGAACACTGGAACTTTTTTCACTTGGTTAGACTATAAATTACATATTTAGTTTAATCCTTTATCCAAGTGTAAGCAAACAAAGTTTGCACCTGAAGTATCTTCAGGACTTTATAAAATAAATATATAAATTAAATTATATATAATTAGTTTAATCTTTATCCAAGTATAAGCAAACAAATTTTGCGCCTGACGTATCTTCAGGACTGCGGCAACTCGTGGCAAAGGGAGACTGACTTCACATCACTTGCCTTAGTATCCCATAATGCAAAGCACATCTCCTTGCGGACATGTATAATGCTATGCATAATGGGAAGGGTCACTACCCAGACCGGTTTCGACCTTTATTGAGGTCTCTTCGGTGGGAGCCAGACCCAGAGAAGATTCCAAGTTTGAAGTAATGCAGAATTCATATTTTCCTATATCAGTTGCCCAAAGGTGTCACATTTCCAACATCTTTCTCTAATCCACAGTTATTTAATAATTAAGGTGTGAAAATATGACTTCTACATTACTTCAAACTTGGAATCATCTCTGGGTCTGGCTACCACTGAAGAGACCTCAATGAAAGTCGAAACCGGTCTGGGTAGTGACCCTTCCCATTATGCATAACATTATACATGTCTACAAGGAGATGTGTTTTGCATTATGGGATACTAAGGCAAGTGATGTGAAGTCAGTCTACCTTTGCCATGAGTTGCCCCAGTCCTGAAGATACTTCAGGCACAAACTTTGTTGGCTTACACTTGGATAAAGGATTAAATTAAATACGTGGGTGGTCTGAAAAGTTCTCGACCTCAAACATAAATGGCAACACTATCGGCAAGATGTTTTTTTTTTCCCCTAAGTTGGTACATTTGTCATATAAACATCCATGTGAATTATAGTCATTCTATCAAGAAGTTTGTTTTATACAGTTGTCTGAAGCAAAAGTGTTGTCTGTATCCCTTGAAATGGATAAAATTGAGTATTGTGCGGTTATAAAATTCTTTGTAAAAGAAGGTTTAACACCAAAAGAAATTCATTCAAAGTTCATAAAACATTTATGGGCACACTTCTCCTTCGTTTTCGACAATTAAGAAATGGGCTGCCGAGTTTAAACGTGGCCATACCAGACTTGAAAATGATCAACGTGAAGGACGTCAAAAAGTGTACGAACACTAGAAATCATTGATCAAGTGCACAACATGATATTAGATGACACGCCAAGTCAAAGTGCATGAAATTGCTGAGATCATAGGCATTTCAAAAGAATGTGCAGGATACATGTTGCATGAAGAATTGCAAATGAAAAAGCTTTGCGCAAGGTGGATGCCATGCAAATCAAAAACGCACGCGCATGAAGATCTCTGAACAGTGCTTGGAGCTTTTTAACAAGAATAAAACTGATTTTTTGCGTCGATTTATTAATATAGATGAGACTTGGATTCACCATAACACACACACGAGAATCTAAACAGCAGTCAAAACAGTGGACAGAAGCCGGTTGTTCAGTGCCAAACAAGACAAAGTCGGTTCCATCAGCAAGAAAGGTCATGGCGTCGGTGTTTTGGGATGCTAAAGGCATTTTGTTTATTAATTATCTTTAAAAGGGTAAAAGAATAACCGGGGAATATTGAAAAAAATTTGTGAGAAAAGACCCGGTTTGCAAAAGGAAAAAAATCATCTTTCATCAGGACAATGCGCACCTGCCCACAAAGGTGTTTTGGCAATGGGAAAATTAAGGGATCTGCACTATGAATTGTTGGAACATCCACCCTATTCCTCAGATTTGGCTCCCTCTGACTTTTATCTCTTCTCAAAACTAAAACTCTTCCTCGCTGGTCAGCGTTTTTCTTCGAATCAAGATGATTGCAGCTGTAGAGGGGTATTTTGAGGATCTTACTGAGAACTACTGTATGGACGGGATATTTTGCTGGAGCATCTGGAATAAATGTATTAGTCGTAAGGGAGATTATGTTAAAAAATAAAAACAATTTCGAAATTATAAATTAGTTTTTTCATTGTTAGGCAGACAACTTTTCAGAAGACATGTATATAATTTATAGTCTAACCAAGTGAATAAACTTCCAACATCTTTCTCTAATCCAGAGTAATTTAATAAAAAGTGTGACACCTTTTGGCAACTGGTATAGGAAAATATGAGTTCTGCATTACTTCAACCTTGGTATCACCTCTTGGTCTGGCTCCCACTGAAAAGACCTCAATAGAGGTCGAAACCGGTCTGGGTAGTGACACTTCCCATAATGCATAGTATTATACATGTCCGCAAGGAGATGTGCTTTGTATTATGGGATACTAAGGCAAGTGATGTGAAGTCAGTCCACCCTTGCCATGAGTTGCCGCAGTCCTGAAGATACGTCAGGTGCAAAATTTGTTTGCTTACACTTGGATAAAGATTAAACTAAATATATGATTTAATGTTTGAACATGTTCACGTCAGGGTGATAGTAACTTGCCCACCCCAACAGCCAAAACAAGTAGTTTTATTGTATCCCTGAATAAGGTATGGAGCCTTTTGCAGTCTGTGTAATATATTTCTCAACAAATTGCAATTACAGATAGCCTGAATAAAAACCACAATAACAAATGAATCACATGTCCCCTCTCACAGAAACCACGCTGCATAGACTCAAACAAAACCATATGTTGCATCAGAAACACAGTATCTAACTAAAAACTATTGTTCAATCTTTCAATATATGAAATAAGTGTTTGTTTTATTGCATTTGAAATTCTCGATATCATAATGACAGATCACAAAGGCTAACTTCAAATAAAATTCTACCATGAATTGAAACATGCTGTATAATGCATGTGTGAATTCGAGTGGCAGCTCAAATAAGCAGCAATAAAATTCAACCAAGGGTTGAAACTTTGTGTGAGTTGAGCCCGCCGGTAATGAGAAGTTCCATCAGAACAATAAACGACACCCCTTCGCGAATGTGTCAAAACTAAGAAATACATGGTGAATGTTGTTATGAGAGTTTTAGATGTTATGAAATTCGGCTGAAGAGAATTAGCATTTCAACTCAAGAATTGTCAGTTGCCTTTGGGTTGTGATTTCACCAATCATAAGCACGTCTTCATAGCTGCTCTCTCGTGTAAAACAAAATTTCACTTGTACGTATTGTAACAATTAAAAAAAAAAGGCTGAATAATTTATAAGCATATAAAAGGATATCACTTGTAAATCGTTGACGTGCCAGTAAAATTCTCGGACATGCCACCTCTGGCATGCGTGCCATAGGTTCGCCACCTATGACCTATCTAATTAACTAGCCTCTCACCCAATCCCACCCATTTCAAGTTAGTTAATAGCGTGTAGTAACTTATGATACATTTAAGAACTACTGGTGGACTAAGGTTTAGATAATCTCAGAACTCTACTCTGAAGATCAAACATGAAATTTTTTTTTTTCAAACCATCTCAACCAAGCCTCTAACAAGCAATAGAAATCATCTATATTAAGCTAATGTACCCTCAAAGTCTACTATTATGTCTATTTCTTTTAAGTTATGTTTTTAATGTAAGATATGAAGCATGCTATACTTTTAATATTAGAATCTACATATAACAGAGGAGTATACTGAGTTCAGTGGAATGGGATCGGTTGCTGGACGGAAAGAATATCGACAGTGCAGGGGAAGCTTTTAAACAATACTTAAATGATGCAATATCAGAATGTGTCCTGAGAGTTCGAAGAATAAACAGAGTAGGAGTCAAATGGATGTGTAATCTTATTAAGCAAGAGATTCATAAGAAAAGGACGATGTCAAAGGAATACAATTTGCATAAGGATAACGTCCGTTATAAGCAGCAGGCTAGAAGAGTTACAACTGTTGTAAGGAAAGCAAAGTCTGATTACGAAAAGAAACTGGCTCTGCATGCTAAAGACAACCACAAGAATTCTATCGATATGCTGCAAGTAAAAGAAAGAATGAATATGAAAGAATAACTCTTCTAAATAGACTGCTGCATGAGGTTACATATGCAGAAGAGGTTGTTCAGTTAATGAATGCCCATTTCGTTAAAAGCTATCAACCTGGTGAGTGCAACATTGAGCTCACTGTTAACTCTTCACTAGATGAAAAACGCAGGTGTGTGAGGCGGAGGTATTAGAGCTTTTGCACAAACTGAATAAGAAATCAGCAATATGGACTGAAGGGTTAACAGCATGTGTGCTAAAAGAGTGTTCAGGTGAACTGGCCATTCCTTTTACCAGGCTGTTTAATATGAGTCTCAGAACAGGGAAGATTCTGCAGGAATGGAAGGAATGTATGGTAATTCCATTGCGCAAGGGTGGTGCAAAGATCGATGTATCCAACTATTGACCAATTAGTATCTCAGGAGTGGTGTTGAAGATTTTGAAAAAATTGGTTAGGGCCCGCATTCAGAAAGGGGTTCACAGTGAATCTCTACTTTGCAATGAACAACATGGGTTTACTAAGGGAAGGTCATGTTTTAGCAACTTGCTCACATTCTATAACAATGTTACCATTTAACTAGACAAGGGGAATGGATACACCATGATACTTTTGGATTTTGCTAAGGCTTTTGACAGAATACAGCATGGCAGACTGCTGCATAAATTGGAGGAAATGAAATGAGCAGACTCAGATCCCCTGTATACCGCTTTTTGATATCTGTCAGTCAGCCATCCTCTTATCCATGCTAATATTGTATAACCTAAAAGTGGTATACAGGGGATCCGAGTCTGCAAGGTTTAAGGTAACAAGTGGTGTACCACAAGGATCAGTGCTTGGTCCACTGATATTCAATTCTGTACATTAATGATATTGGGAAGGATTTGACAAGCGATATACAGTTGTTTGCTGATGATGCAAAGATAGGTAGGGTAATCAGGAATGCTGCTGATATGCAGTCTTTGCAGAATGATTTGAATAGGCTGGAATTGTGGGCATGGGAAAATGGGTGTCAGTTCAATGTCAGTAAATGTCATTCACTTCGGCATGATTAGATATCCAATGTCATATTATATTGGTGGGATTAGGCTAGAAGAAACTGATGAGGCTAGGGATCTTGGAGTGTTAGTATATAGGAAGTTGAAGTTTAGGGGTCACGAGGCAAAGATTGCAAATACAACTCAAAAGATAATTGTAATGCTGAAACGAACGTTCACATGTAAAGATAAGGATGTTATTTTGCCTCTTTACAAGGCATTGATAAGAAATCACTTGGACTACTGTGCGCAGGTCTGGTCTCCTTGTTTCCATTGTGATTCTCATATACTGGAGAGAGTACAAAGGAGAATGCTAAAAATGATTCAGCATGGGAAAATGGGTCAGTTCAATGTCAGTAAATGTCATTCACTTCGGCATGATTGGATATTCAATGTTGTATTATATTGGTGGGATTAGGCTAGGGAATATTGATTACGAAAACAGACTGAGAATTTGTAGACTGCAGACACTAGCAAACAGGAGAAAGAGGGGTGATATTACTGAGACTTACAAACTTCATACCGGATTTCAATTGATGAGATTTTTCAATTTATGGAGGGTGAGGAAAGGATAAGAAGGCATGCTTGGAAGCTGAGAATGAAGGCTGCCAAGAAGGGTGTGATGGCTAGAAATTTTCTCTCAGAAGGTGATGCATGATTGGAATGGACTGCCAATGGATATTGTGAGTGCAAGCAGTTTGAATGAATTCAAGAATAAGTATGATAGCTGATGTGTGTAGTATGTGGCCTCCCTCGATGAGTCTCTGACTCCCTGGGAGTTTCTCTTAATAATAACAATAATAATGATATTGTTTCTCGTGGTATAATATCAGCTGAAGTGGCATTTTGGGCTTTAGTATTCTTGGTACACTTTGGAAGCTTGGGTTATAGATTTTCCAGTAGATAGTATGTGAATAGGACATTGCCAACTGCTTGTTTTTTTTTTTTTTTTTAAATCTGAATACATTCTGTTGAGTTCACTATATCTACAGCATACATTAATTCATTCCTACTATTGATATTTTTCTGCTGTGAACTGTGCAAGTAATATATATATATATGAAAGAATGATCATTGACTCGGTTAACATACACAGTTTTATGAAAAAATTGAATGACTAGAACCGAGATTTAATTAAAAAGGTTTTAATATAAACACACTACTGGTTTCGGCCTGTAACAACCTTCTTCAGGTGACATTATAAAAGAAAAAATACTAAACATTGAGGGTTAAAAGACTATGAACAACATAGACAGTCTTTATACATAATTAGCATGAAAATGTTCACCAGGGAATCAGGGCGACAGCGAAAAGTCAGCTACTGGAACAGATCTGAAAACAAACCCCAACTCAACATCACCAGAGTTAAAGATCGGTACTATCAATGTAAGAAGCCTGAATGGCAAAGAAATGGAGCTAGCTAAGGAATTAGATAAGTACCAGATCGACATAATAGGGGTGACTGAAACAAAAAAGACAAAAACTGGTGAGATCTTTTTGAGCAATAAATACAAAATGTTATATTCAGGCAATGACAATCAAGGAAAAGAAGGAGTAGCCATAGTATTCAACACAAAATACAAGGCTAATCTTCTTGAATGGCAGTCAGTCTCAAGTAAAGTAATGTGGGCAAATATGAGAATGGGGAACTGGACAATGAGACTTATTTGTGCCTATGGTCCCACAGAGGGTTTTCTACTAAGGTAGAAGTGGAGGAATTTTTTGAGGCTCTAGAAAAAGCTACTGACACAATGAAAAAGGAAAAGTTGGTCCTTATTGGGAATCTAAATAGCAGAGTAGGAAGTGATTGTCAGACATACAAAAATGTTTTGGGAAAATTTGGAGAAAAGAGCAAAGCTAATAATAATGGCAAATACCTGTTGGATTTCTGCTCAGGACATGGATTGGTTATTACTAACACCATGTTCCAACATAAAAATGTGCACAAATTCACATGGAAAGAAGAGGCAAGGAATATGAAAAGTCTCATTGACTATGTTATTGTTGATAGTGATGTTTTCTCCCTGGTGCAGGACACCAGAGTGTACAGAGGATTTGAAATTGTAAGCGATCACTATTTAGTCTTGAGCAGGATAAAATTGAATTTCGTATTGAAAAGAATAACATGTAAGAAAGTTTTAAAGCGAATAAAAGTTGAGCAGCTCTCAGATGTGACCTGTAGACTAAAATACACAAAGATTATTGAAGAAAAAATGAAAGAGTTTGAGAACAGTCAAACTTTGGAGATTCAGTGGCAAACTCTGAAGAAAACATTAATTGATTCTGCCAGAGTGGCATGTGGTGAGGTTGTCTGCAAGGATAGAAAAATCAGAACTCCATGGTGGACACAAGAAGTTAAAGAGGCAGTGGAGGAAAAGAAGAAAGCATATCAAAAATTCCTGGCAAATAAGTCAGCTTGTGCTCTCAGAGAATACAGAGACAAATGTAAGAAAGCTAAAACTGCATAAAACTGGCTAAACAAAAGTCATGGGAGGACTTCGGTAAGAACATAGAAAATAAATATGAAGGTGGCAAAATATTCTGGAGGTTGTTGAAGAAGCTTAGGAAGGGAGGAAAGAGTGCTGTAAAAGGAGTTAGAGATGATAAAGGTGACATGAAAACAGGAGAAAAAGATATCCTTGAGGTATGGAGTAATTACTTTGAAAAACTGCTAAATGAAACAAGCAGTGATGACAGCACAGTGGTAAAAAACACTGACCAGGCATGCAGTTAGGAATACATATCCATACTTGAAGTTGAAAAAGCCATCAAAGGCTTGAAATGTGGAAAGGCAGCAGGAGTAGATGATATTCGACCAGAAATGCTGAAGTATGGTGGTATAAGAGTCTTACAGTGGCTGCACTGCATAGTTCAGAAAGCCTGGATAGAGGAACGAATTCCTGATGATTGGAGTAGAGCTCTCATAGTACCCATATATAATAAGGGAAATAAAACTGAATGTGAGAATTACAGAGGTATTTCCCTACTGAGTGTTCCTGGCAAGATCTATGCAAGTATACTTGAGAAATGGTTGAGAAGAATTCTGGAAGAAAAGCTAGGTGAAGAACAAGCTGGATTCAGGCCAAATAGAGGCTGTCAGGATCAGATCTTCACTTTACGACAAATAGTCGAGAAAGCATGGGAATATAACAAAGATCTGTATTTAAGTTTTGTTGATTTGGAAAAGGCATATGACAAGGTGCCAAGAGAGAAGCTATTCAATACGCCGCAGCTATAAGGTGTCAATGGGGCATTATATCAAGCAATACTTAGTCTTTATTTGAGTTGTAAGTCAGCAATTAGAATTGAAGGAAGTACAGGAAAATGGTTTAATGTTAAATCTGGTGTTAGACAAGGATGCACATTATCCCCCCCTGTTATTCATTATCTATATGGATCACATTATGAAGGAAAGTGGTATTAAACCTGATATCAAAATTGGAGATGTTAATGTCAGCTCTTTGCTTTATGCGGATGATGTTATACTTCTAAATAAATCGGCTACGAGTTTGCAAGATTCTCTGACCAAATTGAATAGGTGTTGTAATAGATATGGTATGAAGGTCAGCAATAAAAACACAAAGACAATGAAAATAGGCAGAATCATTGAAAATATCAACTGTGTTTGAATGGAGAACCTGTGGAACAAGTAAAACATTTCAGCTACTTAGGCACGATTTTTACTGAAGATGGTAAATTAAATATAGAAACAGACAACAGAGTCAGCATAGCTGGTATGGTGGGAAGTCAATTGAATAAATTCATATGGAATAAGAGAGAAATTAGTCGGAACACTAAATTAGCTGTATACAAGACAGTGTTCAAACCAGTTTTAACTTATGGATCTGAGAGCTGAGTCAGAAGTAAAACACTTGACCAAAGACTAGAGACCGCAGATATGAGAGTCCTGAGAAAGATTACAGAGGCGTGAACAGATGGCATCAATGGCAATATCATATTAAAAACGAGGATATTAGGATAGAACTTGACATTGTCAGCATCGAGGAATGCGTTAGCAGAGCTAATCTCAGGTGGTATGGTCACTTAAACAGAATGGGCGAAGAAAGATTAGCAAAACAAGTGTTCTCTGCCAGGTTGGCAGCAAAACGACCCAGAGGAAGACCAAGATATAGGTGGATTGATACGGTACAAAGTACCTTAGATGATAGAAACATAAGATCTGATAATGTTGGAGTCTTGACAAGTAACAGACTGATTTGGAGGAAAATTGTAGATAGGAAGTTAGTAATGATGTAATTTTTTTCATGTAACACTATCATATCCTGTACACCCCTTGAGGGTACATGGCAGGAATTTGATGATGATGCTTCAGGAAAAATAAATAAATAAATAAACAAAACCCATTGGATAGAACATGACTAAAGCACAAGTGCTGTAAGATTTGAATATCCTTGACTCAACAATTCTAACACAATTAAAAAGCATTAACTGAATTGGTCTGGCCAAACTGTACGAATGTTCCCACCTGATATTTGAGGGCACTATGGAGGACATGCAAGACTTAGAGGACACAGCATAAAGCGATTAGAATCACATTGCACTTTCAAAACTGTTGGCATATGAATGAGTTCACTTTGGACAGAGATGGATGGAAGGCTATTATCCATGAAAGACCCATCCTGAGGACAGAAGAAAAGAAAAACTGCCATCCCAGAGTAGTCAGATATAAAAAAAAAAAAATAAATTAAAAAAAAAAAAAATCAGCTTACGCCTTTTTATTCCCGTAGGCGAGGCCATTTAGCCCTATCAAACTTTTGGAGATTGAGTGGGCAGTTCAATCTCCACTGGTACCAATCAGAGATAGATGGCCCAAGGCTATCACTAATTAAGCGGTACTCAGTGAAGAGAGACGGCTCAAATGTGCTGCCATCTCGTGGTCCCTAACCTTAACACAATATATTTAATGTCTGAAAAAATAATGTGGGTTCTACGGTCGATTTTCTTGAGTTTACAGGACGAAAAACCAGAGTTTCCGGGAGGAAAAACCTGCTTGCCCGTGCCAGAGATCGACTAACTCAGGAACCGGTCGAAAAAGGCTTAGAAAAATTTCCTCTAGTCGCCGACTAGACTCGAAACCATGTCTTCCTTCGTGCGGCCAAGCGTTGTGGTTGGCAAACGCCACATTCACTGAGCTACACAGGCTCTGAGTAGTCAGATATATGGTAGTTTAGTTCGAAAGTGTCTATAATAGTTAAGAAAGGTCTATTCTCTCAAGAAATCTAGAGGGTTTCAGAAATTATTCACAACCTGAGTGCTTTGCGGGATGCTTGTTCTTTAGACATCATTTTTTTGTGTTTGTTATTAGACATATGCTGATTTAATGGGTAGACAACACTAATAAGGATAATCTTTGGTATAATAATTCAATATTTTGTCCAAGTTGCATGGGCAACTTCACATGCATAACTAATGCAGTTAGGAATGCTGGGATAGAAGTATAAACATCAGATCTTCATGTACAGTGCATGTGTTTAACAGATTGAACAGAATGGAAGAATTATCATGCCAACTCAGAGAACTACCCATAGTAAATATAGATACATAAGTTTAGCAACTCTCTACTGCAATTCTACTACTTTCTGCCACAATTCATGAAATTTAGAGATATATTTTCAGAAAAGATAAGTGTATTATGAGTAATAATCGGCAATATTTCTTGAATTTTAGTGTTCTACTATTTATTTTTAAGAACAAAGTGTGTCTGTGTGATTTATTAAATTGTTAGATTTATTATTTATTAAACAGAACACAATGGAAGTACTCACAAGGGCAACCATTTCTTGGTTGCCCTTGTGAGTACTTCCATTGTGTACTTCCATTGTGGTCGAAGCATGACTAGGTGAGTGCAGCAAAAATCAAGTGGCATCAATGAAATTGATTTGATGTTGTGAGTGTAATATGTATGCATGGCAGAGTGTAAAGGATGTGTTTGTGGAGAGAATGGATGGGAGATGAGGGAAGGTATGGATTTGTAGGAGTGCGATATATTATTAGACTACGAGGCAATAAATCTGGAAATGGAAAGGAAACGAAAGCTAGTAGTACTGATGGACTGAAAGAATGCAAGAATGTAGAAGTAAAATTTATCAAAAGCAAGAATATAGAAGTGAACATTAATGAAAGCGAAAATGTAGAAGAGAGAGAGTAAAAGTGTTGAACGAAAGAATAGTATGACTGATGTAAAGAATGAGGAATTGGCTGCAATAAGGGAAATAGCTCTGTTGTGAGGAATGGTATATAGGGCGAAGCGTGAGCTGAAGCGAATGGATCATCTGATAACTGAAAGAAAGAAATGCCAGATAAGAAAAACAAAGTCTTAACCAAGAGTGAAATAAAAATCAAGGAATGGTAACTTACTCATAAAAGGCATGATCGATGAGAGGTTGACAAAATTGTGCTTTCCTGGTGCAAAAATAAATGATGTTAGTGAAGCTATTAGAGCACAAAAGGGTAAAGTGAAAGAAACGATCATAGTGGATGGAACGAATAATTATAAAGAAGTAAAGTATGGCATGAGAGAGGACATGAAAGAATTACTGGAAGTAGCAAAAGAAAAGAGTGAGAGAGTTAAGATAGTGAGTCTGTTGCCATGGTATGACAGAGTAGAGCTGAGAAGGAGGGTTAAAATAGCAAATGACTTGATGCGTAGGTTATGCAGGAGGAGTGGTGTGGAGTTTGTGGACGTGTGGAGTGAGTTTAATGGGTGAAAGGACTTATGCAAGAAGGATGGTTTGCATCTGAATGGATTTGGTGTTTGGAGACTGGAAAAATTGTTGAATGAAGTGAAAGTGGATGTGCAGAATAATGGAAACTAGAGCTTTTAGGAGAGTGGGGTAAGCTGTTGAGTGAATATGCAAACATCAAGGCAGTTGAGTGTAAGAATGTGTATAATATGCCTAGTTAGTACCACTGGTAATGGCAGATTGCATACCTAGAGTCAGGAGAGTAAATCAAGTGGGAGTTAGATAAATGAATATCATCATCAAGCTGGAAAAAAAAAAATGTGGAAGAAATTTAAGGAGACTTGCAGGCACAGGCAATGCAGGCTAAAAAGAATCCCAAACAGTTATTTCGATATGCTGCAAGTAAAAGCAAGAATGTATGTGGCAGAATGATTTTAAGGAATGCCGATGGTAGCAAGGTAATTGAATCAGTTGAAATAGTAGAATTACTAAGTGAACACTTTGCTAGAGTATATCATCCAGGTGGTGATATTGCAGGAATGAGAGAGCAAACGGCTTACAAGAACTGAGATAAGTGAAATGGAGGTGCATAGCATATTACAAAACTTTAATGCGAATACAGCTGTGGAATTGGATGGTATACATACCAGCTTGAGTTTTACCTGAAGTAGCGAGGGAATTGTCAGTGCCCTTGACCATACTGTTTACTCTAAGTCTCAGTTCTGAGTTAGTCCAGTGGGAATGGAAATAGGGGAAAATAGTCCCATTGCATAAAGGAGGCTCCAAGACACTGATTTATCAAATTATCAGTCAGTCGTAGCATATCAGGAGTTGTTACAGTATTGGAGAAGTTGTTCAAGAGCAAAATATAGGAATGGATAGATGAAAATGGGATACTGTATGGGGGGGGGCATCGTTTTGTGAAGGGTGGTTCAGGCCTACAGTAACTTGCTCACTGTTGGATAAAGGTAATGGGTTTACAGTGATACTGCTCGACTTTGAAAAGCCCTTTGACAGGATACTATGTGGAATTCTAATCAGTAAACTGTAGCACATGGGGATGTATATAGGTTTGGTGAGATGGAGGGTGGTCGATGGAGATATATCAGAGAGCAGTTTATTCAGGAGTAGAGTCCAAAAGAAGGCCTGTGACTAGTGCCATGCCGCAGGGTTCTGTTCTTGGACTGCTACTGCTTAATTTGTTCATTAATGATATAGGAAAGGATCTGAGAGGAACTTGTTCAGTTATTTGCCAATGATGAAAAGTGGGATAGAGCAATAGTTAATACAGATGATGTCATAATTTTGCAGGATGATTTGGATAGATTGGCAGAATCGGCAAAGGAGAATGCATGTCAGTTTTAATGTGGCAAAGTGTAAGGTTATGCATTTTGGGTTGAAAAGATTACTAGCTGTATACCATATTGGTGGAACTATACTCTGGGAAATTGACAAAGAAGTGACTTGGGACTGTTAGTGGATAGGAAGTTAAAGCTTAGGCACATAGCAAAAGTGTCTAAAGCAGCTCATCAGATCACTTGTTAGTGAAGAATACTTCGAAGAACAGAGAAGCAGGTTATTGTTCCTCTTTATCAAGCCTTGATAAGTGCCCCCCCCCCCCATCTTGACTACTACATGCAGATCTGGGCACCAGGACTTCTTGGTGGTGATGATGTGAAGAGGATCCAGAGGTGAGTGATGGTAGCAGGTCTATGGAATGAACCTTACGAGAACAGGCTGAAAATTTGCGGGTTACGGAAACTGGGTGACAGGCAGACAAAGGGTGATGATTAAGATATACAAATTGCTGAGAGGTATTTACAAGATTAATTCTGAGGAAATTTTTCAGAACAGGTGTGTTGATGGGAGAACTAGGGGGGCCATCCATGGAAACCGAGTAAGAGTGTAGTTAGCAAGGCTGTTAGAATTAGGTTTATTGCTTGGAGAGTGGTGAATGGGTGGAATAGGTTATCAGAATCTGTCGTGGGATGAGTCTAAAGACTCCCTGGAGTTACCCATAATAATAATAATTTTAATATCTTGAGAGATAAAGGGTACAAAGAATGTAAGCACATGTATAAACAAAAAGGTCCTTCACTATTTAGACTTAGATGCTGGTTTGAACTCATAAGGTTTAATGTAATGAATACAACACATAAATATTTAAACACACTTTTAATTAATTGTATATTTCATCTCAGTCACTGAGAAATCGTCAGGGAAGCGATATTAAAATTACAAAAGCTGTTCTCAATTTGGCCACATGGCTCAGACACATTTGACTCCATCTCAACAGATAGTTATGAGAATAGCAAATAGTTGAAAAATCTTGGGAACATAACAAGGATTTGTATTTAAGTTTACTGCATTTCCAGGAAATGCACGTGGCAAGGTGACATCAGCAATTAGTAGCAGAAGTGGCGGCATTTAGAAGCAGAAATTCCCGAAGTAGGATTCCCAGGAGAATTTGTCTGTATGCTGAAACCTCTTGTATGTGCTATTCAAGTACCGCAGATTACAGTCCAAAAGCCCGTCAATATCCCGACTTGATACCGCTAAAGCAAGACATTCCTGAAGGAAGTTTAAGATCTGAGATGATAGAAATGCCATAAAAACTTTAGTGCAATACTCTTGACTGAATGTACGATATAGAGCCTCTGTAAGTTACATCCTTTTGTATATTTTCTCTTATAATCTAGGAGATATGTTGTACATGGACCGTTAAGAATTAGTTTAATAGTAATAAGAAGTATCTACAAGAGTCAATTGGCATGTTAAAAGTTGATATCAAATTTGTAAAAATAATTTAACAGAGAGTTCTCTTTGCAAGTAAACTAGAAGTTTAATAAGTTGAATTTGTAAGCAGAGAGTAAATACATTTTTGAGTTAAAGAGATAATTTAGTGTTTGAAGTGAAAGGGTTCTAATTTTATGCTAAAGATTTTATAGATGGGTAGAGAAAGCAATCTCCCTGTCGTTTGATTCATGTATATTTCATATTAATGTAAATAAATGTGATTTAATATTTTGTTAAAAGAGTGCTGCCTGATCCTTTATTTTACAACTGAACTGTTCCTAAATAAATCGGACTTGTGAGTGGAAACAACTAAGGCATTAAAAGCACAGTTTAAGTACTTAAAGAACCACGACTGTTTATATAAACTTTGTTGATGGAATTTATGCTTGTAAGAGAGAGAGGGAGAGAACTCTACCGGACGTTTCATTGAATTTTATGCCGAATATTTGATATACTGATGGCGCAGTCTAACAAATAAATTTTTCAGTGTTCATAGACATATGACTAATAAATATGGAAGGTGGATAAGCATAATACGCAGTAGAGTAAGCGAGAAAGGTTACGAGAGAGAAAGCATGCACTGTTAATTAGTAAATAAAGAATAGAAAAGAAGATATTACAATATAACCAACAGACTGATATTGTTACAATGGCACAGCTGACAGGATCTACAGTCTCTATTTAAGCTGTAAGTCAGCAGTTAGAATTAAAGGAGGTACAGGAAGATGGTTTGAGATAAAATCAGGTATGCAACAATGGTGTACATTATTATTACTAAATAGTTTAGGGTAAATAACAATGTAGACTAGGATATACATTAAAATAACTTTTTAATACAAATCCAATATTTCGGCAACGTCACGTTGCAATTTTCAACAGGAACTTGTGAGCAAGACACAGCACGCAGGCACAGCAAACAGTAAATGAGGACGAAGCAGGAAGCTATTCTTTCTCCTAAAGTCCTACTGGTGCCCCCTAGCGGGCAATGTTGGTATTCTTGGGCGATTGGGCTGAGGTCTTCTGATGTAGATTTCCCAAATTTGAGACAGTCTCATGCAGCCAAATTTGTTGAGGTTTGGATTGTTTCTTAGGGCTGAGGCTGATTCCATGAAAAGCCTTTCGTACTTGTATTTACTACGGTGAATGATCGTGGCTTTCTTCCACCGTATTCTATGGCAGGTATCCAGAGCATGGTCTGCAAGACCAGAGTGGCTGTATTGGTGGAACCGGATGTAGTCCTTGTGTTCTGTAATTCTGATATTGGCTGTCCTGCCTGTTTGGCCAAAGTAGGACAGCTTACTGCTGCAAGGGACCTGGTATACACCAGGTAGGTCTATTTGTTTGTAGAGGGGACAGCCATAGGTTCTCCACTCTCCCCATCCTTGGCCAACTTTTATATGGAGACTTTTGAAGAGAAAGCCTTAAACTCTGCCCCACAAAAACCAACCATTTGGCTTCGATATGTAGATGATGTGTTCGCTATTTGGCCACATGGCTCCGATGCACTCCTCTCCTTCCTAACACACTTAAACAACCAACACCCCAGAATCAAATTCACCCTGGAAGAAGAAAAAACAACTGCCTTCCTTTCTTAGACACACTAGTCACCCGCCAGCCTGATGGAACCTTGGTTTTCTCGGTCTATAGAAAATCCACCCATACAGGTAGATACATTCACCAACAATCCCGCCACCCTTCCTCACAATAATATGGTGTCATTAAGACACTACACAACAGGGCTAAACTTATATGTTCAAATGACAATGCCTTAACCACAGAACTAAACCACATTCTCAACACTTTCCCACCCAATGGCTACCCTCCCAAAACAATCCAAAAAATATTGAAACCAATAAACCACAACCCCCACCCCTCAGAACAAGGATTACTCTAAATCCATCACCATACCCAATATCAGAGGCACCTCGGGAAAAATTAAAAAAATCTTAGAAAAACACGGCTTAACTTCTTGTTACAGACCATATAAGAAATTGGCATCCCTTATCTGCTCCACAAAAGACCAACCTCCCCTCCTAGACCTACCTGGTGTATACCAGGTCCCTTGCAGCTGTAAGCTGTCCTACTTTGGCCAAACAGGCAGGACAGCCAATATCAGAATTACAGAACACAAGGACTACATCCGGTTCCACCAATACAGCCACTCTGGTCTTGTAGACCATGCTCTGGATACTCGCCATAGAATACGGTGGAAGAAAGCTACGATCATTCACCATAGTAAATACAAGTACGAAAGGCTTTTCATGGAATCAGCCTCAGCCTTAAGAAACAATCCAAATCTCAACAAATTTGGCTGCATGACACTGCCTCAAATTTGGGAAACCTACATCAGAAGACCTCAGCCCAATTGCCCAAGAATACCAACATTGCCCGCTAGGGGGCACCAGGAGGACTTTAGGAGAAAGAATAGCTTCCTGCTTCGTCCTCAATTACTGTTTGCTGTGCCTGCGTGCATGTGTCTTGCTCACAAGTTCCTGTTGAAAATGGCAACGTGACGTTGCCAAAATATTGGATTTGTATTAAAAAGTTATTTTAATGTATATCCTAGTCTACATTGTTATTTCCCTAAACTATTTAGTAATAATGCATAACCAACGTCTAAGCCTTTCCACTAGGTGTATCTTATCTCCATTGTCATTATCTATATGGATGGCATTATGAAGAAAAGTGGTATTAAATCTAATATCAAAATTTGTGATGTTATATTTCTGAATAACTGCTAAAATAAATTTAGTACGAAAATCGGAGATGAAAAGACAAAGACAATGTTAATAGGCAAAAACATTGAAAACAGCTGTATCCTGAATGGTGAACCTACAGAATAAGTAAAGCATTTAAGCTATTTTTAGTGAAGATGGCAAATTACATATGGAAATAGACAACCAAATTAATAAAGCTGGTATGGGAGGAAGTCAGCTGAAGAAATTGATATGGAATAAGATAAAAATTAGTCAAAACACTAAATTAGCTATATACAAAACAGCATTCAAACCAATTTTATCTTATGGATCTGAGAGCTGGGTTAGAAATAAAACACTAATCAAAGATTAGAGACCTCTGATATGAGAGTTCTGAGAAAGATTAGTGGAGTGAACAGATGGCATAAATAGCAGTATCATTAAAAGTGGGGATATTAGGAAAGAACTTGCCACTGTTAGCATTCAGGAAGGTATTAGTAGAGCTAATCTCAGGTGTATGGTTACTTAAACAGAATGGGAGAGGAAAGATTAGCAAAACAAGTGTTCTTTGCAGGAAAAAGACCCATGGAACGACCAAGACATAGATGGATTAATACAGTAAAAAGTGCCTTCAAAGACAGAAATACAGGATCTGATAATATTAGAGTTTTGACAAATAACAGATTAATTTGGAGGAAAACTGTTAATGGGAAGTAAAGTAATGGTGCAGGATAATTAGGATAGTCATGTAGTACTATCCTAATTATCCTGCACACCCCTTGATGGTAAATATTAGGAATTTGATGATGGTTATTAACAGAACACTCTAGAATCCAATTCACTACAGAAAAAGAAAATAATAATAGCCTGCATTTTCTCGATACTCTAATCATGTCATCCCGATGTCACCCTCTCTTTCTCAGTTTACATAAGCTTTCCCCCCCACTCTCAACAATATGCTGTTATCGTTAACAGCATATTAATCCTTGTTAACAGAACCTCCAATCTGTTCTGCCCAGGTTGAACAATCCTTTATTCACCAGACTTTCTTGTCCAATAGTTACAATGACAAAAAGATCTACAAATTAATTGTTCCTCCCATGTCTTCACATCCCTCTGAACATGTTGCCTATAGCAATGCTATCATTGTTCCTCATGTATGTGAGGGAGAACCTTGGAAAAAAATAAGCAGAACTCTGAAAAGTAATCTCTGCACAGCATTCAAATCTAATCTAAAGCCAGCTGCCCTCATCTGCTCTCCCAAGGATCTGCATCTCTCTGCTCCAGCGTTTAACAAAATTCCTTTTTCTTGCAACTTATCATATTATGGTAAAACTGGGAGATTTGCAACATCCACTTAGAAAAACATAAAAAACACATCTACTGCCATGGCCAATCAGATCTAGATGACTATGCCTTGAATACGTTCGATGCTGTCAGCACACTCTCCCTCGATGAGTCTTCGGACTCCCTGGAGGTGTCATAATAATAATAATAATACCTTGCACAGAATGAAATGAAAGAAAACTACTATGCTTCACCATGACAAATACAAATTTGAAAAGCATTTTTTAGAATCAGCGATAGATTTAAAAAACCAACATAATCTCAATAATTATGGTTGTTAAACCCCTCAAGAATAGACCTGAATGATACTGGTTAAGAGTAGTCCAAGGGAAGGAGAACATGTGCAGGAGTTGCCTGGGTATATACTAGAAACTTGATCTAGGGGAAGACAAAAAATTAGAAACCTGAAATAAGGTGCTTGGGTAACCCAATCATGTTCCAATCTAAGAACTAATTCATGATTGGTACCCTCTTTCATAAAATAATCACACAAATCACTAATCAGTCAGGTTGATGATTAAAACTGCTATCACATACTCTTTGGTTACTAGCTGTATGTGATAGCAGTTTTAATCACCAACCTGACTGATTAGTGATTTGGTTGATTATTTTATGAAAGAGGGTACATCTCATTTACTTTCTGGACATTAATCCAGAAAGAAAATGAGATGGGATGAGAATATACTCAGATGGCCTATAAAATGCAATATTATTATTATTATTATTACCCAAGACCTAATGGAGTCAAAGTCTCATCTGGGAGGTCCTTTTATCACACACACACACACACACACACACAGCTCATCATATCGTGCTTTGAATACATTCAAACTCCCTGCAGACACCACACTCTCAGGCAAGGCATTCCAACTCTGCACATAAAAAACCTGCCTCTCACTCCCATACTCACATCTTTATACAGTTTCCAGGGATGACCTCTGGTTCTCCCCCGATCTCCCACTATTTTCTGTAGAACTTCTCCAGCATTGATCCTATAACAATCCCTCCACCAGACTCTGCAAATTGCATCTCATTAACACATTTTAAAAACCCATAAAGTGATAAATAAAAACATAAGTTTAATAAAATAATAAAAAAAATTATACAATTGTGGAGACAAAAACATGCCTAGATAGATGGTTATAAACTTGACTAATCTGGTGTAATATTTTATATAAATAATATAATATAATTCATTTCCAATGTGTAAAGAGATAATGTGATACTGTGTGCTCAATATTTAAATTCCAAATATCCAAAGAGTTTTTATGAATATTTCATAAATGGACTTACAGAACATCTTTTTAAAGTTTGTTTGGAGCTGGAATCAATCCTATACAGCAATCTTCTGAAAACTGGTGTTCTATGAAACACACTGATGTGTCACTATGCAGGCTCGGGTATACCACAAAGTTCTTTAATAACTAGGAAAGTAACATAACTTCAAAAATATGCAAGTGAGATTAGTACTGCAAGATATTCGTACGATCAAATCAGAACTGCTTTGTGTGTATAGTATTATTATATTGCACTGTCTTTATGAGGGAGACAAAAACTGAATGTTTACAGTTAGCAGAGTTCAATGGTTGTTCAGGATTTCAAGATCTTAGTCAAAGAGGATAAAAAAAACAGGTTTCTTAAACAAGAAACAAAATGTTTGCATTAAAGAAAGTAAATTCATAATAGTGTTTCTAAGAGAACATGCTCCAAGATACTAAAGTTTCCTCTAAATGTCTGGATTTATATCTCGATGAGTCCCTGACTCCACGGAGGTCTCTCTTAATAAAAATATTCAGCACTTGCTATACAAACTATGCACTCATGTAAATGTTTAAGATTTCAACAAAGTTGTAAATCTAAATACTTACATGAATCCAATATAATCTGCATTAACTGGCAGCATAAACACAGGAGCAACACATACAGAAAATAGTTTACTTAATTTCATTAGTTTCTGCTGATCTGAAGTGCACTTTTTGTTCTTGAGCAAGCATATAAAACCAGACAGAAACCAAGAATAGTTTACTGAAACATATGTTAAATGTCAAGCAGTTATAAATAATTATTTCATCCTTAAACTTTCTGAAATTATTTTTAGAAACTGATGATGTACTGTTAATTGCAGTACGAAATATCCGTACTTTTATTTCATTAAAGTTAATTACTGTGGTTATCGTGTAATGTATTATAGTTATGCCACAGGTACCTTTAAAGATTAGATTCTTTATTACTGAGTCCAATAAAACTTAAAGCAGCTGCAAGAACATATCATCGAAACCATTAATATCAATGATCGAATATAAATTTGAAACTATAAGCATCAAAATGCTGTTCCCAAAAGGAGTAACCATCTTAGTATGATTTATTATGAGTAACTTAGTATGAGTAACCATTTGAGAATACTTGCCAAATCATCATGTGGCAAGAGAAATTGATATGCTGATATAAGCTTTGGTTTCTCAAATGCAAACTTTTATTTGCTTTTGACTAATTAAGAAACACAGGATTTAACATTCCTGACTAAAAAAAATTGATGACCTTGAAGTTTTAGGACTGCTCATCATGGATTTTTAATCAGAAGAATGAAGAAAGGAAGTGGTGCACTTTTAGCAAACTTTATAGAATAGCTGTAACAAACAGAAACATTTCCATTTAAAAAGAAGCAACAAATATGGAATGGGTTGGTGAATCAGATAAGCTGCTAACAATTTATTTAAAAATGTTTTATAGGAAAGCTATTAAATA
Source organism: Typopeltis vanoorti (assembly GCF_054136105.1). NCBI lineage: Eukaryota > Metazoa > Arthropoda > Arachnida > Uropygi > Thelyphonidae > Typopeltis > Typopeltis vanoorti. Next base: position 102,573,320 of record NC_143566.1, read on the forward strand.
CAGCAGCCCCCCCATGTTTACGAACTAACAGGCTCCTGGATGACTACTGTTAAGCAAGCCATCATAAATCAAACCCTAATTTTTAACAGGCTTAGTGTCACAAATTGGAGGTTATATTTCTGAAAACAGTCTGATTGATTGGTTAAAGGGGAATCAGGCCAAGTGGCATTTGGGGATTTATAGATGTTCATGACTATGGTCAGCTATTTGGATAGTTGCTGAGAATATGCTGTTGTTGCTACTGAATGCCACTTGGCCTGATTCCCCTCTAACAAATCAACAACATCCATGTATGATACTGGAAGATTTCAAACGCCATCACAATTTATGGGGTTATAATGAAAATGATAGCAAGTCAAAAGCTGGTGGAATGGAAGGTAGACCAGGACCTTAACTTAATATATGATGCTAAGGCTTCTGACAGAATACATCATGGAAAACTTTGCATAAACTGGAGAATATGGGATTTCATTATAAACTATTAGCATGGATAAGATGTCGGCAGACTGACAGACATCAAAAATTCATGCACGGGTGACTCAGTCCTCATTCCACTGTTATTCAATGTGTACATTAATGACACTGAGAAGGATTTGACATGCAACATACAGTTATTTGCTGATGATGTTGCATGTCATATCAGCATACTACATGCATATCAGCTACATGTAGTACTTGCAGGATGATTTGAATAGGTTGGAGTTGTGGACATGTGAAAATGGCTGTCATTTCAATGTTAATAAATGTAAAGTAATGCACTTTGGTATGATTAGATATCCAATGTTATATATTGTGGGATTATGCTAGAAAAAACTGATCAGGATAAGGATCTTGGAGTGTTAGTAGATAGCAAGTAGATACAACTCAAAAGATAATTACAATGCTGAAAAGAAGCTTAAGATGTAAAGATAAGGATGTCATTTTGTCTCTTTACAAGACCTGGATAAGACCTCACTTGGACTATTGTGTGTAAGTCTGGTCCCCTGGCTTACGTTGTGATTCTAAAAAAGGAATCGCAATGGAGGAGGGAATGCAAAGGTGACTGTTAAAAATGATATCAAGATTGTGGAATAATGATTATGAAGACAGACTGAAGATTATGTAGACTGCATATACACTAGCAAACAGGAGAAAGAGGAGTGAGATATGATTGAGACTTACAAACTTCTGAAAGGGTCATACAGGATTTCAGTAGATGGAATTTTTCATTCTATGGAGGGTGGGGGAAAATAGATGCGAGGGCATCCATGTAAGTTGGTAATGAATGCTGTCAAGAAGGGGGTAAAGACTAGATTTTTTTTCCTCACATAGTGCATGAATGGAATGGATTGCCATTGGATGTTGTGTGTGTGTGTGTGTGTGTGTGTGTGTGTGTCCATGTAGCATGCATGAATTCAAGAACAGGTATAACAGCTGATGCAAATAGTATGGTTTTCTCGATATGTTCCTGACTCCCTGGAGGTCTCTCTTAATAATAATATGATTTTAAACTAAACTGACAAGAAATGAAGAATGATGCAAATCATAACATTTCACTTTAACTAGGATTCCCATCTGAACAGCGACTAAGAGTAACACATTTTTTTTAAAATGCAAATATGTATACAATATTTTGTAATGTAAAATTCATTGAAAAAAATAAAATCATGTTGTTTCAGTTCAGTACAACACAATCATTCATAGTAATTAAAATGTTTTATTATTGGTTGTGATCTCCATCAACGATCTCAAGTAGAATTATTATTATTATTTCGGGCGACTCCAGGAGTCCTTAGACTCATCGAGGGAGGCCCAAAACATCATGTCCACACAACTATGCGATTACATTCTCACAGTATCTATCATACCTTGTCTTGAACTCGTTCACCATCATAGCACCCACAACAGACTCTGGCAGCTTCTTCCACTCATTTACCACTCTAAAAGTAAAGAACCCAGCTCTAACACCCCTACTAACCACACTCTTGCCCAGCTTCCATAGGTGTCCCCTAGTTCTCCCACCACCAGTCCTGATCTCAAAAATATCCTCTGAATTAATCCTATAGAATCCCTTTAGCAATTTGAATGTCTCAATCATATCTCCCCTCCTCCGCCTATCAACTAGTTTCTGCAACCCACAAATCTTCAACCTGTTCTCATATGATTCATTCCATAGACCTGTTATCATCTTAGTCACTCGCCTCTGGATCCTCTCCACCCATCAAGAAGGAACCGAAGTGACCAAATCTGGGCACAGTAGTCGAGATGAGGTTTTATCAAGGCTCGGTACAGAGGTACAATAACTTGCTTGTCTCTGCTCGTCAAGGTATTTTTCAACAACCAAGTGAGTTGATGAGCTGATTTAGCTACTTTTGCAATGTGCCCCCTAAACTTCATCTCCCTATCCACCAACACTCCCAAGTCCCTGGCCTCATCAATCTCTTGGAGTACAGTTCCACCAATGTGGTATACTGCTGCTAATCTTTTCACCCCAAAATGCATAATCTTACATTTTGTCACATTAAATTGACATCCATTCTCCTTAGCCCAGAACTCCAATCTATCTAAGTCATCCTGCAAGACTTTGACATCTTCTGCATTCACTATTGCCCTACCCAACTTTGCATCATCAGCGAACAAATGAATTGTTCCACTTAGATCCTTCCCTATATCGTTAATGAACAGATTAAACAGCAGTGGTCCAAGAACAGAACCCTGCGGCACACCACTAGTCACAGGCCGTCTTTTGGACTCTACTCCTGAATAAACTACTCTTTGATATCTCTCCATCAACCAACCACCTATCCATCTCACCAATCCTATATCCATTCCCATATGTTGTAGTTTACGGATTAGTATTCCATGTGGTATCCTGTCAAACGCCTTTGCCAGGTCCAGCAGTATCACTGTAAACCCATTTCCCTTATCCCTTATATGTAAACCCATTTCCTCTCTGTCATACCGCGGCAACAGACTAACCATTCTAACTCTGTCACTCTTTTCTTTCGCTACCTTAAACAATACTTTCAAGTCCTCTCTCATAAAAAATTTATCACCTTTCAATTCATTTGTACCTGCCACAATTATTAATTCTTTCACCCTCTGTTTTTGCACTCTAATACTCTCACTTACATCCTTAAATTTCGCACCCGGTAAGTACGATTTAGTAGAAGGATAAACATCCCAATCGCCTCACTTCTGTGGTATGGCATTTAATATATTCATAAAAGACATTTTTTACCAATTGTAAAGTGTGAAGTCTACCATACAGAAAATCTTGCTTGTTTAACTAACAGTGTATATAGCTGTAAGACAAAAAAGCACAACAAAATAGATGCGACAACCACCACTTCATGAGTTTAATAATCTTCTGTAAGGACATGAAATGAGAAATCCTAGGTACTATGTATTAATTTTGGAAATGAACTGTACTATTAACCCTCAGACCATGTTGGTGGGACTTTTTCGTCCAGCAGAAAAATATTGGTTGCAATATCTTTTAGGATGAGACAGATAGCACCATCTGTGATAGTGGTAAAAAAACTTTAGGCTGAGCACACAAAGTAGGCTGGTAGTTTCGGTTTGTCCTTTCAGGTATAAAGAGGCCTCGAAGTAGCTGAAGGACAAAAAAGTCCCACCAACATGAGTCAAATGAAATATTAAGTTTGTGCTCTTTTTCATTTTTTTACTGTGTCTGGTGATATTTTTGTGCAAAAATTACTAAGAAGGGTGAGGTAAGTGTTAAAAAAAAATTTTTACAACAATTTTAGCCAAAAAAAAGTTTTTCAGAAATGCTAATTTTTTGAAATTTTTAGCTCCAAAAATGGCTCTTCGCAATTCAAATGAGATTGTTTATTCTCTCCACAACCCCATTAATTATGTCAAGAGTGAGGCGTCCGAAGAAGGCGATAATTTTTCCACCAACAAAGAAGACGAAGAGAACTTTGAGAAGTCAGTTACTCCAACTGTGGGACGAAGGCCTTATATATTCGAGGCAGAAAGGTCATAAGTGGTCTTCAAATGCTCTGGAAACATGTGGTCATCGATCATCGAATATTTGAAAACATTTTCCGTCTCTATCAGGAGATGCATTAAATATTCGCTGTCCATTAGACATATGAAGCTTGCTTATAACAGATGATATTTTGAACATTATTGTTTTGCATACTAATCAAAACATTCGATCTGTTGCAAGTAATGTAAAAGATACATTTTGAATGAATATTTTTATTAAATAAATCATGTAAATAAAAAAAATCATGCATTTATACCATTTTTTTACCTTTTTACAATTGCTGATTAAAATGAGCAACTTTCAACTGCAAAAATAATTATTGTAATTTAAAAATACGATTTTATCATTAATTTTGATTTAATGTACATACATTTACCTACAAAACTAAAAAAAAAAAAGGTTTTGGTCTATTATTACAAGCGGAGATATGAATTTTTAAAAGTTTTCAGTCTTTTTTGCGCTTTTCCGACAGTTATTTGCTTAAACAATTATGTAAATATTTTTTTTTGCTATTGTTATTGATTGTACCATGTTTTGGAATGTATTAACACTGCGCTCTGTGAAGCCCAGCTTAATTATTTAATAACTAAGCTGGGCTTCACAGCTGGAATTCATTCAATAAGCCCTGGACACAAAAGTCGCACGACACGGTTTACGTTGATCGGAAACAGCGACATGGGCTGAGGGGGTTAAGTATTATTAAGCTTAGAAATGAACTGTATATGTATGCTGACCAGTGGCTAACTGAAAGGCTGCTAACTCTGAGCTCTGATGTATGTGTAATATACATTTTAAAAGTTTTGATGTATGATTAATGTTATGAAGGATTTAAAGGCCCAATGGAAGGTTATGAAATAGACATTTTATTAAAGTTAAAGAGGTTTTTTTTTACCTTATCAAAAGCATTTTAGTTTAAGCTATTCACTGAATGTTTAAACTGCATTTTAATATGCTTTCTTGTTAGAATCCCAATATACTACAAGAAATAAGAAAACAGAAATATTAATTGGAAATTGTTTACTGATTCAATGAGTGAAACTCTAGAGCAGCAATTCACTACTACAGGTTTCTGATGTTTATTTGCATGAAATCTGTCCCAAAGACACAAAAGATATGTTTTAAAATATCCTTTGATCATGATTTAAATGGGAATAACAAAAACAAAGTATCAAGATTAAATAATTTTGATACATCTGATATAATTTTGATTGAGAAAGAAAACCTCTGTTGACATTTTTTTCTTGAACAGCTGGAAAGTTGATGCTGGGAAACATTAATAGGAATGCTGCTCCAGAAGACATAGGTAACTGGAATAAATAAGAAATATGACGTGGTTCAATGTATTTGCAATTAATAGGCCCATCAGAATGCCAAGGAATGTTTACCAAGTTCACTGGAACAGTGACCATGGAAATAACTGTTAAAAAAAGACAATAGTGCTAAAACAGTGCATCTGTGAGATAAAGGTTGAAGTGAATGTGAAGGTGATCTATGAGCTGAACCACTCTCTTCTGGACAGCATCAAGAATTTTTAGAGAAGTTTTTAGATGCATCACTCTGCAAATATTGTGAAAATGATAGTATTCTAAGGATTCCTTAGAATACTGCTCACACATTTGGAAGGATTTACACAAATCCTAAACAAATGGATTTGGGATTTGTATGGTGTCAGGAGATGGATGGGTGTAAAACAATATGTTGTGGAAAAGAATTCCTAGTTTTTTTAGAGACAGAGGAAGCTATTGGTGTGTTTATGCCGAGAGAGAGAGAGAGAGAGAGAGAGAGAGATCAGAAGTAAATATCACTCCAAAGAGAGAGAGAGATCTGATCTTTGTAGTGATTTATGTATTACTCATGATAAGGGAAGGTAAGCTGAGGTCTCTTTAGCAAGAGAAAAAGCATTTTTGGGGCACTGAAGGTGACCAGGATAGCCTTGCTCCACTGAAGAATGGTATGGAATTCAGTTGAAGGTATTAGCTGGAGATGATCTTGAAGCTTGTGATATCTGAGAACTGTATGGTTTGTCGAAAAAGTAGGATGAATGAAATGTATAATATCAGTGACACTCTGGATAGGATTAGTACTGATTGAGAATAGGTCATGCAGATGATGCACCAGAGCCCTGATGCAATCCTGAATTGGTGACATAAAGAAAGGATGCCATTGACCACGACAGGCAAACAACTTTTGAGGAGAGAAATCTGACTATAACTTTCAGTGGGCAGCAGGTAGACCAAAAGAAGGCAGTTTGTAAAGCAAATCTCAATGCCAAACATTATCTAAAGTCCTTGATATGTCATTGACAACAACATATGCTTCTCTGAACCTCTCCATGGCAAATGCCATGGTGAGTGATGATGTAGTCTAAGAAATCAGCCACTGATCTAGATTGGCAGAAAGTTATTAGTAGAAAGTACTGGTAGCTGCTGATTAACTGGTGAGCTTGTAGGTAGTGAAGTTGAATTTTAGTAACTTTCTATTATTTTGGAAAGGATTCAGGCAACGGTGATTGGTCAGTAGCTAGATGGTAAGCTTTTATCTACATTTTCAGAACAGATTGCGTGTATGTGATAAGTGCCAGCTGAGTACAAAATATTGTAAAAATGACAGAAGACTAGTGATAGTTCTGGAGTTTGACTTCTGAGTACAGTTGGAGAGATGCCATCAGAGGACTTTTTAGTGTCCCAGTTATTTAGTATTCTTCTTCTTCTGTTATTTTGCTAGAAACCACAGGAAGCATACCATACTGTTACTGGCACGGCAGGAAGTGATTTGCCTTCATCATCTATGAAGGAATTGGAGGAAAACAGTGGTTTACTGTTATAGCACCCAAATTGGATGAGAGAGAGAGAGAGAGGTGGAAGCATAGGCAGTTGCATCTGATAGCCTTTGAATAGGACCAGAAGGCACAGCTTCCAATTGGACAAGCAGCAAGTTTTTTGCTATTGGTTGTTTTACATTTTAGTATAGGCCAAGTATAAAGCTGGGGTTCGTGGTGCAAGTCACCTTTTGTAAGCTGAGTTTTTTTTTCTTTCAACTGCTTTTCTACATCTTTATTGAACCAGAGCTTGAAAAGTGGACAAGAATTTTAGTTAGAGCAAGCCACAGAAAATATTCTCACTAACCTTTATAAATGAGGATGATTTGTGTGACTACTCATTTAAGTGAAAGTAATAAGTCAGAACATGGAAGGGAAGAACAGTAGTTCCATAGATTATCCCACTTGGTACCTTTGTGGTATGAGTTCTGTATGAGTGGAAACTTGCAGAAGATTGTCTTGATATGAGTTGCCAAGTGGATAGGTGATCTCTACAGTGTATCTGAAAGGAGAACAGACAAAAAAAAACTTTTGAGGAGAGAAAGTTATCATCTTAAAAAGATATCAAAGAGTATTGGGAGAATGAAGAGGGTTATCAGGAATTCTGGTAGGTAGATGCATAATTTGCATTAAGGCTTTGCTTATAGCAAGACCTTAGCATCTTATTCATCTTAGTCAGCGGTGCTGGATAAGGAGAGCCAGATGGATTGTAGAGATTAAGGTCACCTAGAAAATGACCTCACTATTTGGTTAGCTAGATTGCAGATGGTAAAACTTCATGGAGAATAAGTTGAAGAAGTCAGATTGATTTTCAGAGTTTGATAAATGCAGAAGGTGAATGTTTTCATCTGAAGGTGATTTGGATGGAAGTTTTTTTTTCTACCCAGAAACTTGTGTTTTTCATCCTGAAAGCAAACAAAGTGGGCAGCAGAATATACATGCAATTCACAGACAATCTACTGGTCTCATAGTTAAGGTGATCATATGTCCTGGTTTGACCAGGAAACTGGCAGTTTTTTTTTTTTTTTTTTGTCCCAAAAAAGATACCAGATTTGTCCTAGTTTTTGAAATGCACAAAAAAAAAAAAAAAAAGTCATCTCAAGTACACTTTACAATAATGAAATTATATTACACAAGAAATGAATAACAAACAGGAAAATAATAACATTTGCAAGTTACTCTTTACAAGTCACAGAAATGACAGTTTATTTACATACTTCTAGTGAACCAAGCCATTCTTCTGAGCTTATATCACAGTCCACAAACTGAACAACAAGACTGAATAATATTAAATATTTTTACCCTTCTGATAACTGTCAGTGTTTTTATGATAAATGGTAATAATTTTACAAATTTCCAGCATGACTAATATGGCTTATAAAAGAAAAAAGTAAATAGTAGAAAAAGAAGTGATAGGTGATATTTGCAGAACAAATTTTTTCTATCTCACAGCAGTCAATTTGAGATTGACTGCTGTTTTGTCGTGGTTTATCTTTCTAAAAAGCTGGTCACCTTACTCATAGCTTTTGTTGTAAATCCAAAACAACAAACCAATCAGTTTCCCTATGCCTTTCTAAACATCCTTGATCAGTACAAAAGAGAGCAACTAAATTGATTAATCACCTCAACATTCATTATAACTGGCATTGCTAATTCCTCTAAATCTGGTATGAAATTAAGCATGCACCCTTCCATGGTTCAACTCCAAACTCAAAGAATAAATTTTTCCTCCTATTTTCATTTTTTTCATGGCTGTGCTATGGAGAAGCCTAAAGAGTACAATCTTTAAATCTTCAATGCATTATGCCCATCCATGATACTAGTGCACAAGCCGAACTGTCTTTCACATCTGGGATTATCTTTATTTATTAAGTAATGTTATGGCAACAAAGGCAAGTTACCCGATGACAGTTTTACCACAATGAGTAAATTATAATCAGATAAAAAACGCTGATAGTTTCTCTTTTCTTGATATAAAAATATTCATTTTAGATCCTGAATTAAATATCTTTTTTGATAGCTACCTTCTATTCAATCATTTAATTGCCAAATAGCAAAGATCATAGATGGCACCTAATAAGGACTTTGTGTCCTTGTGTTGTTAATTAACTTTTTTTTTTCTTTTTTTTTTTAAATAGTCCCACTACTATACCAAATTGTTGTTGTTTCACGTACTGTGACAAATTATTTTTGTGCTCTAAAGATGCTGAATATATAAGGAGACAGGTGAAGAATATAAGACACAGACCAGGAGAGTGACTAGTATGGTAAGGAAGGAAAAACTGGATTATGAGAAGAGATTGGCCCTAAGATCCAAAGAAAATCCTAGGGAATTTTTTAGCTATGTGGCCAGTAGGAGGAGAAATGATTGTAGAAGAATAACACTGTGGGATAAAAGTGGGAATAGAGTGACAGACAGAGGACATAGTGGAATTGTTCAATGAACACTTTATTGATGTATTTCATCCTGGAGGAGTAAATTTTAATACTAGAGGGATAGGGTAGGGTTGAGGTTTAGAGGGAGGTACAGGAGGAGAACGTGTTCCAAATACTGAGTACTCTGGATGTCAGTAAAGCTGTGGGACTGGATGGTATTTCACCACGAGTTTTGAGAAAATGTGCTAAGGAACTGACAGCTCCTTTGACCTGGCATTTCAATGCAAGTCTGGCTATGGGAAAGGTGCCCAGAGAATGGAAGGAAGGTAAGATAGAGTCATTGCATAAGGGCGGTAGCAGACTGGAAGTGTCATTATAGGCCAGTTTGTGTGTGATCAGTACTTGTTAAGATCTTGAAGAAATTAGTTAGGGACCATATACAATGTTGGGCAGATGTGGGTAATGTTATCTGTGAGAGTCAACATGGATTTGTGAGGGGGTGCTCTTGTTTTAGTAATATGCTAGCCTTTTATAATAAAGTTACAAGAGCAGTAAATGAGGGAAAGGCATATACTGCCATTTTCTTGGATTTAGCGAAGGCATTTGACAGGGTGCCACATGATAAGCTGATAAGTTGCAGCACATGGCTTTGGATGTCAGGTTGGTCAACTGGATTCAGGATTGGCTGTCCGATAGGTATCAGAGAGTTGTGTATGGTGGGGCAGTTTCAAGGAAGCAGAGGGTTACAAGTGGGGTCCCACAGGGCTCAGTACCGGGACCTATATTGTTTAACCTTTATATCAATGACATTGTCAGTGGATTGTAGGGGGATGTTCAGTTGTTTGCAGATGATCTGAAGCTGGGAAGTAATAATGCAGATGTGGTAGTCATGCAAGAGGATTTGAATATGCTTGACAGATGGGCAAATGAATGGGGGTTTGGTTTAATGCAGCAAAATGTAAGTCCTTGAGGTTTGGGACATATCGATTAGATGCTGCATACTCTATTGGAGGAGATATACTTGAGGAAGTATGGGAGACAAGAGATCTGGGGTTGATGATTGATAGAAACCTGAAATTCAAGGGACATATTGCAAAGGTGGTGAAGAGGATAAATTAACTGTGGAAAGGGTACAGAGGCAGATAATAAAGACAGTTTCAGGACTGTACAATGTTAGTTATGAGGATCGGGAATGTGGGAATGTGGACTGCAGAGTTTGGTGGATAGAAGCAATAGAGGTGATTTGACTGAGACTTTTTAAACTGTTGAGAGGTGGTTACAGGATTGACACTGCGTAGTTCTTTCGTTTGGTTGAAAAGCAGGAAGGAGTGATGACAAGGGCCCATCCCTGGAAGTTACGAAAGGAAAATGTGAGCAAGAGGGTAAGGAGTGGTTTCTTTGCATGGAGGGTGGTTGAACTGTGGAATGCACTGCCTGATGGAGTGGTGAGAGTGAGAACAGTCACTGAGTTTAAGGAGTGATATGATAGACTTTGTGTTTCCTAGGAAGGACCTCACACGATAAGTCTTTTGACTCCTTGGATGCCTAAATAATAATATAATACCAGCAAATAAGTTAATAAGTATTATTTTCTTATCATTCTGTGTTGTCCTCAACGATGTGAAAATAAATAACATTATGAACACAGTTTCAAGTATTACAGAAATCTAATATACTATAAATTAAAAGAAAGCAAAAACAAATACTACAGAAATTAATTCCTAATATGCCAAGGAAACTCCAGAAAACAATAAATTAAAGTGAATAAATTAATTGGCAAAGATATACACAAACTCTTCTCATACTTAAAGATATTGATAAGAATAGAGAAATGGAGACAGAGGATTAGCTGAAGAATTCAATAATCACTTTACCACGGTCAGTGAAAGCATTCTAAAAAATGCTACCCCCCCCTGAATTGCATGCATGAGAGAATTTATTTATTTTGTGAGATTACAGCCAAAGCAACTAAGGCCATGAGGACAATATATGTCTGTAAACATATATGTTTTCTTGGCAAGTTTGCAAGATAAAAATCCCAAGTTTCTAGGGAAAAGATGTGCAAAATTCTGATCTCAAATGATATTCCCCCACCTGCACACACAACAAGTTATATATTTACACTCAAATCTGTCATTCTAATCCCCATAAAAGGAATGAATTAAACTTCTGTTTAATTCATTCTTTGTGCTGATTACTGTATTTACTTATTCTACTTTAAACTAGTTATTATATATTCACTGATGATGATGAAATGACTCCATCCTGAAACAATTTAAGTTTATCAGTAAACAAATAAGGATTTTTGACACCTCCTGGAGTCAAGACTCATCAAGGGAGGAATAGTAAGATACATTCTAACAGAGATAATGTTTATCATACCTTATCTTAAAATGAGTCAACATCTGCACACTCACCACCTCATTTGGCAATAAACTACTCTTCATGCAAAATAGTCATGCTGCACTCTCTTATGCACTAACTTTTATACTTTTTGTCAACTTCCAAGAACGACCTCTTGTCTCTATCCCCTTCCCCCCCTTCAACTCTTTGAAAAATATCCTTGGTATCTATTTGATAAACACCCCATATACGTTTATATAAATCAATCATATCGCCCCTCTTCTGCCTATTGACTACTCTGTAATTTGCATCCTCTCAACCTGTCTTCATAGTCAGTATCCCACAATTCTGATATTGCTTTTGTGATTTGCCTCTGAACTTTTTCCAGAGCTTGGAATGCAGGTGACCAAATCAATGTGCAGTAGTCCAGATGTGGTCTAATCAAAGCCTTGTACAGCAGAATGACCACATCCTTATCTCTACTTGTCAGTGTTCTTAGTACACTGGCATTTCTTTGTGCTGTTTTTATCACCTTTGCAATATGTCCGTCGAACTTCAAATCTTTATCCACCAATATCTCTCACTTCCTCCACCTCCTGTAATACATCTTCAATATGATCAACAGCTTTATTTTTTTGAGATCCAAAGTGCAAAACCTTAAATTTACTGGGTTAAAATTGCTGGTGTTAAATTGACATCCCCACTTGATCGTTGGGCCACTTGAATGGGCCATATGGGCCACTTGAATACAGTGGCCCATATGGCCACTGTATTCAACTTGTATGTCTTCATCATTCCTAATAACTTTTACCTACTTAGTATCATCTGAAAACAGCTGAATATCAGCTTGCAGACCACTCGCAATATCATTAACAAACAAATTAAACAGCAGTGGGGTGGGCCTAGAACAGAATCCTGTGCGACTCCACTGATAACTCTCCTCCTGTGAGACATGGCACCGCTATACATACACACCATTTGATATCGATTAGAAAGCCAGTTTGCTATCCAATCAACCAACTGATTTCCAATCTCATTTGCCATAACTTATACACCAATTTATTATGTGGTAGCCTGTCAAATGCCTTTGTAAAATCCAGAAGTACCATTGTATATGAATCACCCTTATCCAGAACTGTAGTCACCTTATTATAAAAGTATATATATATATATATATAAATAAATATATATAAAATAAAAAATATAAAAATATATATATAAAAGGTAAGCATATATATGCTAATTATAAATACTAAGAACAGTGATAGGATCTTGTTCCACCTTTACTAATAGTTGTCCTAGCATTGCACTACCAGGTGTTGGCTTATGCTTGGACTCGCAGAACTTTATATAGTTTTCTATATTCGGCATGAAACTCTTAGATTAGATTTTCTATCTTTGAGTTTCTTATTTGGCTAAGAAATAATGTGATAATCAGTATCAATTTAATTTTGAATAAAAGATAAATTTGTAAAACAAAACATCCCTTTAACAAACCCATGTTGACCTCTATACAGAATGCACAGAAACATCTCTTTTGTTTACACCTTTATGCCCTCTTTCCACTCATTAGGGACTGTTGAAGACACTTGCACTCTTATTAAACTACCAAGTCGATGGAATTGTCAGTTCCCTAGCACATTCTTTCATAACATTGGACTGGATGGTGAAATTCCATCCAGTCCAATAGCCCTATTCCCATCAATATATATATGCTAACCACTCAGCCAACCAAGCTGGCCAGCGTGAAATATATATATATATAATACATATGCACACATGATTTTAGGGAGGTACAAGTGCTTTGCCAGCAAACAAACTTGAAGTGGAATGTGACAGGTATGTATAACATAATCATCATAACACTAATTACGGGTATAGACCATATTGGTCTGTTCTGGTCTCATTATCCATCCAATATCCTTTTTTGAGGTCTACCCTGCCTTCTCTTTCCAATTGGCTTATATTTTAGTATTTGTTTAGGATGTCGGGTGTTGGCCATTCGGTTTATATGTTCAATCTATTTTTGTTTATAATTGTTTAGTTTTTCTTCTACTGATTTTGTTTTTAGTTCTTTTAAAATGTTTGCGTTCCTTTTTTGATCTAATAATGTGTAGTTTGCAGTTCTTCTCATAAATGTCATTTCACTTCTTTTTATTCTTTATTTATCTTGTTTGTTTATTGCCCAAATTTCACTGCCATATAATAATGTGGGCACTGCTAAAGTATTGTATATTTTCAAGCGTGTTTCTTTTTGTACTATATTTGGGTTGAGTGTTCTATTTATCAGGCCTATAAAATGTAAAAATTTTGAAGTTTTTAATTTTATGTCTTTTTCTCCCTCATATGATATTTCATATCCAAAATAACTGAAAGTATTTATCTGTTTTATTATTTTATTATTAATAACTATTTTGCTTCTAACTAGTTTGTCCACAAAATGGCATTGTTTTAGTTTTATCTATGGAAATTTTCATTCCAAACTGTTCTACTATAATGTTTAAATTATATATTGCTCTTTGTAAATTGTCTTTCTTATCTGATATTATTACCTGATGATCTCCAAATAATAGCGTATTTATTTTGTTATTCTGAGAAATTTCTATACCTTGATTGTTTAAGGTGTTCCACTGTATTAATATTTCATTAATGTAAATATTGAAAAGTGTTGGAAACAGATGGCATTCCTGTCTTACTCCGTGGTTTATATTGTTTTTCAGACAACTTTTCATTTATTTTTATTTCATTATCTTTGTATATATTCAATATCGCATGTAGTAAAATATTAGGTATATTTATTCTTTGTAATATATCAAACAGCATATATCTTTTTACTTTGTCAAATGCTTTTTCGTAATCTATAAACAAAATATGAGTTTCCAAATTAAATTCTCTTCTTTTTTCTATAAGTAGTTTTAAACAGAAACTTGCATCCATTGTAGAGCGTCCTTTTCTAAATCCATTTTGACATTCTAATATTTTTTCACTGCATATTTTTAGTTTTTTATTAAGTATTCTACTATATATTTTGTAGCATGTATTCAAAAAACTAATACCTCTGTAGTTAGCAGGTTTTGTTTTATCCCCTTTTTTTAAATATAGGTATTACTATGCTTGCATTCCATTCTATTGGGATTTGTCCATTTGTATATATTTTAGTTAAAAATTTTAGTAATCTTTGATGAAATTTTTTTCCAGCAAATTTATACAGTTCGGAATTAATTAACATCTTCTCCTGTTGATTTGCCATTTTCTTATTTTATTTAGGTTCTCCTTTAATTCTTTCATTGTTATCATATCATTTAAGGTATTTTGTAAGTTTCTGGTGTAATTATTTTTGATGCTAGTATTATCCGTTCAAAGATCTGTGAAGTAATCCAAGAATTCTTTTACATCTATTTCACAATTTATATTTGCAGTTTCTTTTATATCTGCATTCATGTGTTGCACTGGGTCTTATTTTGTATATGTCATTTTCTAGATATAATACAAATTTTTCCCAGCTTTCTCTATGTCTCTTTCTGGTTTCTCTTTTGGCTATTGCTTGTCTTTTTTTTTATATTCATTTTCATCTTCTTGTTTTTTGCTACTTAACCATCTTTTAAAAGGCAACTTTTTATTTTCAATTACTGTTTTATTTCATTGTCCCATATATGTAAATTTTTATGATATTTTTGGTGTGTTCCTAGACTTTCATATGCTGCTGATGCAATAATTATTTTTATATTATTCCATTCTTTCTCGATGTCTTCATTTTCTTGTATTTTTTCTAAGTAGTTATTAATCCTCTGTTGGTATAAATTTCTTATACTTGAATCATTTGGTAGTCTTACTTTGTAATTAGATTTTGTTTCTCTGGTTTGTTTATTTTCTTGTATTTCTTGGAAATCTTAGTTTTGCCTGTACAGATGTAGTGATCGGTGTCAATTTCTAGCCCTCTTCAAACTTTAGCATCTAAGAAGAGGTTTGCTGCTTTTTCATTTGCTATAAAGTAGTCTATTATTGATTTTTGTTCTCTTGCACACCACGTATATTTATGTATATTTTTATATTTGTAAAATGTATTCATTATTTTTAAATTATTATATATTGTATAATCAATGAGTCACTTTCCATTTTTGTTTACTGTTGGTTTTCCAAATCACATCAATCTATATGCTAACCACTCAGCCAACCAAGCTGGCCAATGTGAAATATATATATATATATATATATATATATATATATATATTATATATATATATATATAACACACACACACACGCATGATTTTAAGGCGGTACAAGTGCTTCATCAGCAAACAAACTTGAAGTGGGATGTGACAGGTATGTATAAGTATCTCACAAAAGGCTCTTGCACTGCCAGGAAAAGCTGCAAGAGCTGTCAGTGAACGAGAGTTTAAAGGGTGTTGAAGATGTACTGTGTGAATAAGGTTAGTGTATGGCAAGCAACAGACCTTCAGACTCAATGGAGGATCTTGTGTAAACTTAACACATATATATCAACTAAAAAAATAGTAATAATAATAACAAGAAGAGCCTGTGTAGCTCAGTAGAAGTGGCGTTTGCACTCTACAGCGCTTGACCGCACGAAGAAAGGGTTTGGTGGTTCAAATCTAGTCGCCGACTAGAGGAAATTTTTCTAAGCCTTTTTTCGACCGGTTCCCGAGTTAGTCAATCTCTGGCACGGGCAAGCGGGTTTTTCCTCCCGTAAACTCAAGAAAATCGACCGCAGAACCCACATTATTTTCAGACATTAAATATGTTGTGTTAAGGTTAGGGACCACGAGATGGCGGCACATTTGAGCCGTCTCTCTTCACTGTGTACCGCTTAATTAGTGATAGCCTTGGGCCATCTATCTCCGATTGGTACCAGTGGAGATTGAACTGCCCACTCAGTCTCCAAGAGTTAGATAGGGCTAAATGGCCTCGCCTACTCCCGTATACGGGAATAAAAAGGCGTTAGCTGATTTTTTTTTTTTTTTTGATAATAATCAACTAAAAAAAAAAATCACTAAAGCTCATTGCAGTAAGTGATTGTCAGCATGAAAAAATAAATGTTACATTGAATTTAAATATTATACTGAATTCATTAGTTCTGTGCACTTTCATAAATTCCTCCAAAAGTTTTTTTTTTTTTGATAAGTATTATCAATTTTACTATTTTCAACCATTTTTATCTTTGTACCAAATATGAAAGTCTTGACCACTTAAAATGTTTTTATTTAATAATAAAGAAAATTATTTGGCATCTAAATATTTCAATTAATTTCACATTAAATATAACATTTAATGTGAAAATGTTTGGAATCAAAAATTAATCTCCATATTTAAAAACACGAATTTTCGCTTCATTTCTTGAGGAAAATTTGGGAGAACAATGGATCATTTGGAAAGAAAAATAAAATTGTTAACAAGTCCAAATGTACATCAAGAAGTGAACAGTTCTTATACTGCAGATGTAATGGTCAGGATGGGTCTCTTGGTCTGAGCCGTTTGACTTCGCAAGATGTCAAGAACGTTCCGCCCTTTCAACGAACAAATAGCTTTCAACAAAGTGTTAAATAAGACTATCGCATGGCGTTACCGGCGGTTAATTTTTCTTTACATTACGTCAATAAAAAAAAATCATATAGTAAAGGAGAGGCATCGTATTTTGAGATATGACATTTTTATTTGAGATAATCTCTCATTAAATGTATAATTAAATATATATATATATTTATTTATCTTGCGTACTACTATAAACATTAGTGATAAATTCGCAAATCACAGCACGAGCGTCGCCACAATGGCGGCTTTCACGTTGTGTTAGTGAACATGTATGAAGCACACTACACACACTATCTAACGTATACAGTTCAAAATATTCACTACGAAAAACAAATGTTACATAAATACATCTATTAATCATGAATATTGGAAAATAATTTACTTAAAAGTAACTCTAATTACAAGAAATGACACCAACCTATTAACGTGTATTCTTGCTTTGCCCTCTAGCGGAACAAATCTAAAATTGGCGCGTAGCTTTGATATCATGACTTGGGATATCAGTATATGGCCAAATGACATTATCGATTTATCCGATTTCTACTAAAAATCGTAGCATAGGATGTTTAACAGTTTTCGACTGAAGACATGAGATAATGAGAAAATTAAGATAAAGAATCAACCTGTCAGGATGTTTTCTGTGATTCTGTAATAGTAAAATGAAGAGTGTTTTTATTTGCTGAAAAAGTATAAGTAATTAACAAATATAACCTCTTTTTTTTTTTTGGTATAGCTTTTAGGTCATATATGTGAAAAATTTTATTATTTTTATTACGTGACACCTCCAAGGAATTCAAGGACTCATCGCGGAAGGGCACTCCTATTTTTTTAAATTCTGAATTCTTTATTCTAAGCTTTATATTATAGTGCAAAATTTTGAATGTTCATAGATTTTCGGACTCCTCGGAGGTGTCACGAAATACTACTACTACTAATATATGTAACCTAAGAGCAACAGCGTACAGGTTATGATATGCATATAATTCCAAAAAAGTTATGTAACGTATCATCATTATATTTACATATATACATCTATATACAGAGAAGAAAAGAACAGGCTCATAAAATCAGAGAAGAATTGTGGCATGATAATATATGCAGAAAAAAAAGACGTAGAAATCAATTAGATTTTTGGAACAAAATAAAAAAAATAAATAAGGGGTTGAAGAGCATTTAAATTTTTACATTTTACGCATGAAACTGGTCTTTAAATACAAATATGCTAGTATCGATGACCTAAAGTCAATAATTTATATACTTATATTGAACAGGGCTTCCTCATTTTTGCTCCGTCACTCCACCACATCTAACCGTTTCATTTATTTAAACATCCACCATGCGACACTACCGCTCATCAAGAGTCATCAATGACACTAGTATATATTATCTGTAAATTGTGTGTATTCTCATGACTAATTTGCCTGTATGCAGAATGAAAACCCCAAGTTTTCGTGAACAAAAAAAAGGCATCCGTATGACATGGGTTAACTCGCCTTTATGACTATTATTCTTTGAAAATGATGATGTGAATAATTTGAATTATGATCATATTATTGATACATTTGAGAAAGAGAAGTCTAAGAAATAGCATTTGTAGTGTTTTACATAGCGCTGGTTTAACATAAGCTGATAAAATATCCACCCAAGTAACACCTGATAAACAGGTAGGAAATAATTAAACCTAATAAAACATTCAAAAATGACACGAACAACGAAATCATCACGCCTTGAACAACTACATAATGAACCACAAATTAACTGCAGTCATAACTGCTTCAAATGCAAAAATGCTGATTGATTTCAGTAAATCCAGCCCTACCCTGGTTTATACAAAAAAGATTTCTCAAATAGACCACCCCATTTCAACTGCAGTCAGCAATACATACGAGAAATATCATCTCGTGGAAGTACCATCTTGCCTAATTCACTTTTTATTGCCTCTTGGAAAGCCAACGGCCTCACCAACTAAAATCTTGAACTGAAAAATTTTGCATCCGATATAATCCAGAAATAATACTAATTAGTGAAACACACTGTCCACCAGCTAACAATCCAGAGTTAAGAGGCTATATCGCATACAGAATAGACTTGATGCCAGTGGTGGTAGCACTACCATTTATGCTAAAAACTACGTCAAACATAATGTTACAATCAACCCCGAAAACTAAACATTTAGCAATCACTAGAATTGAAAGTCATACCAACAATGCCAGAAATTTTAAAATTTATGCATCTTACAACTCACCCAGAAAAGCTCTACTGATTACAAATCTAGGACAGTTCTAGGACTAAGGATTCTATTATCATAGCAGATAATGTAAATGCCAAACATACAACATGGAATGATAAAATGACAAACAAAAATGGGCTAAACCATTATATTACTTCCAACTACACTGCAGTAGCAGGTCCAACCGAATACACTCACTTTTCTCCAGTTGACAGAACAGATCTCTTGGATATGGCTATCCCACAACATTACATATCAGTATCAGCAACATACAATTAATGAACTATCTCCATATTACAACCGAATCTTATTCAAATTACTCACTCAGGAATAACTTACCCCATGTCGTTCCTTCATAGCTTAGGAAAAATTTCCAAAGTAATCTCCAAAGAAGATATGCTGAGAAGTGATAATCAGCATGTAGGAATTGAGGTAGAACCATGTCACTTACACATTATTCTACATATTCCCCACGAAGTATTATATACTGGTTACAACGCTGCTGTATCATTTGTAATTTTCTTGTGCCTTATCCCTTATAGTTGGGGTCGCCCTAATGCATCATTTGTATCATCTCAGAAAATCTCTTGTTTCGTAAACCAGCCACGTTTCTTCTAAGTATTTATTAGAATTTTCCATCCCCCCACTCGTATCGTTCCAGTGCCTACCATAAAAAAGAAAGAAATAGATGAAGCAATAATGAACTCGTAAGTCAAATCAGCAGTGCACTGGCAGCAGTCTCCATGACTATATCTTCTTTTCGAGCTAACCGAACCTCGCATGATATCATGCATTTAAAATCAGAGATAAGAATAAAGCTTTGAAAAGATGTTAAAATATACGAACTGCACAAGATAGAAAAATCCTAAACAAACTTAATAATCAAGTTAGAGAAGCTTTCAAAAACCACAGAAATCATAAGTGGAAAAACAAGCTCACACCTCGTAGTACTGACAATAACTGAACATCGAAATACCTTAAAATTATTGGTATCAAACACAGACCTCTTCTTCCAGTGCAGCTTGATAGTATTACTCCATTGGGTGAAGAGTTAGAGGTGCATGAAAATGAGGTTGAAGCGTTGTTTCATAACTAGGATAAGATATTTTCAATAGGAGCCAATGAAATATCAGCCCATTTGCTAATGGAATGTTCAACCGAAATGGTTAGGCCTGTGACATGTTTGAATAACTTGAGTCTCAGCTCAGGAATGTTCGTATAGGAATGAAAGGGATGCATGATAGTTGCATTGTACAAGGGTTGTGCATAAAGTGATGTATCTAATAACGACTTATCATTATCTCTCTGTAGTAGCGAATATTTTAGACCATTTGTTAAGAACTCGTATACAAAAAAAGGTAGCCAAACTTGGAGAGTATGGCATATAGCCTATGCCATACTCTGCAAGGAACAGCAAAGGTTTACTAAAATAAGGAGCACCCAGGGAGGGGGACAAGGGTCCCTGCCCCCCCAAAGGAAAAACACTAGAAAAATTTCCAAAAATCTTTTCCTAATTAAAATTCACTTTTTTAAAAAAATGTATGTTGCGTCATGTCTTCTATTTCTATGCTACTAATGAAGTAGCAGTCACATAAGGTGGGAATACCCTATAGTGCTCGGGAATCCTGGCCGCTGTGAACGCAAGGCGAACGAAGTAGTGCTCGGGCGCTACTTCATTTACCCGAGCCAGGCCAGAGGAGATCACGGGTATCATTTATTAGTGATCACTGCAGATGCTCAGTCATAGTTACATTTATATAGAGACAGATACTCAGTCATAGCTCGTATGCAATGCGTAGTGTGTATTCTCAAATCGTCTACTGAATTCGTCCCCTCCCAGATTAAATCTTGAGTGCTCGCCCCCCTCCAAGGTTAAATCCTGAGTGCGTCACTAGCAGAGTTAGATAAAGGGAATGGATACACTATGAAAATGTTGGATTTTGCTAAGGTATTTGATAGGATACGACATGAAAGGCTATTGTACAAACTACAGAATATGGAATTGGAATATATACACTTTACATTGATCAATGGATGGATGTCTGACAGATGTCAAAAATTGGTATATGGTGGCATGAATATGCCAGATTTAAGATGACCAGTGGTGTAGGACAGGATTCAATCCTTGAGCCATTGTTGTTCGATCTATACATTAATGACATTGGGGAGTGTAAAACATTAGATGTGCGATTGTTTGCTGATGATTCATGCGAAGATAGGCAGAGCAAATAGGATGTTACTGATATCTAGTACATACAAAATGATTTTAATAGGCTGGAAAGTTGGAAAAACGAAAATATAACTCAGAGAATAAATGTGATGATTTATCGAACTTTGACATATAAGGATAATGCAATCATTTTGCGTCTTTATAAGACGACACCTAGATTATTGTGCGCAGATGTAATCTTTAAGGTTACAAGGGGATAAAGAAGCTGTGAAAGGAATGCCAAGAAGAATATTTCTGGATTTTGGGATTTATATTATGAGGACAGATTGCGAATAAGTAAATTACAGAATCTGGTTAACAGGAGAAAGAGGGGTAATATGACAGCGGTCTATAAACTTCTGAATGGGAGGTTATAGGATATCGGCCGATGAAATTTTTCCTTATACAAAGGTGGGGAGAAAACACAGGCACATCCATGGATGCAAACTTTGTTTTCAGTTAAAAAAAGGGTAAGAGCTAGGTTTTCTCACACAGAGCAGTGAGTGGATAGTTTGCCTTTAGGAGTAGTGAGTGCATCTAGGGTGAATGAATTTAAGAGAGGGTATGACAGCCTTTTGGGTGATTTTATAGCCTCTCGCGATGAGTCCGTGACTTCCTGGAGGTCTCATATAAAATAATAATAATAATAATAATAATAATAATAATAATAATAATAATAATAATAATTTTTTAATAAATAATATTTTTATTCATTGCTAGAATATTTACACATATATGTACAATAGTTATCTTGAGTATAATTTTACAAAATTTTTCTACATTGGATTTCAGTTAATAATTTTAATAACACTCTTTGCCTCTGTATTATGCATTTACAACACATGATCAAATATTAACAGTTATGATTATAGAGAATTTTTTTTAGTGAATAACTAATATAATAATAATAATAATAATAATTTAGAAGGCATTTTGGGAGGTATTTGATTTCTTCCTCGAAGCTTTGCGGAGCTTATCGGAGGAAGATAATAGATGGCGGTGGTTTTGTGGTTATGTTTCTATACTCAAGCCAGGTATTGATTTTACTGTTTGTTGGTACGTGCTTACGTGCTAAGTCATCGAACGGCAGTTTGTTTATCATGTCAGGCACGTAGAAGTTTCGGGTGACTTTGCCGTTGTGAATGTTGTACTTATATGTTATGTAGTTTGTTGACTGTAGTTTTGTTATCTGGTATGTTGTTCGGGTTACTCTATAGGTTGGGCTGTAGTAATGTTTTAACATGACTGTGTAGTGGCATAAGTGTTTCACCTTAAATATTTTGTGTTGTGTCCGTGCTGCCTGCAAAAGTGTGGGTTGTTCCCAGAATATCAGTTTTAGCATTTTTATCTTGCAACCATTGTAACCTGTTAAGTCTGTAGTATGCACAGAATGTATACGATGTGATTGCGTATCTTAAACTATTTTCCCATAATGCTTTATAGATTAGTATTTTTATGTGTGTCGGGGCTATGTTTTTAAATCGGTAGAGTTTCTTGCTATTATCCTAGGCTTGGTGTGTAGGCAGTTTATATGGCTATTCCAACTTTGATCTGCATCGAAGTGAAGTCCGAGATAGCGTGTTGTTTTCACCTGTGTGATGGTTGTGGTTTTAGGTTCAGATCTTTGTGTATAGGAGGGTGGATGTTGGATAGTGAGGTATTTAGTTTCTATGGGCTGGGTTTAAGGGTTTTGAACATCATTAGGTTTGTTTTCCCAGGGATTATTTATATATATGCCGTTTTCGGTTAACCAGTTAGTGATTTGATTGATGTCGTGTTGCATATTTGTGTAAAGGATATTTGCGTTGTTGTGAATGGATACTGTAGCCGTGTCGTCTGCGTACTGGAAGATTTTACTTTTTAAGCGAAGATGGCTTATGTCTGGTGTGTATATGTTAAATACAAGGGAAGATAGCACAGCTCCTTGCGGTACTCTGCAGGTTACCGGTACCTCTTTGCTGTACGCTGATCCTGTACGTGTGATGTGCTTCCTATTTTTCATGTAAGCTTTAAACCACTGGAGTAGACGACCTCCGATTCCGATAGGCGTTAGTTTCGTTAACAAAGTTTTATGTGTTAGTCTGTCAAATGCTTTTGTTAGGTCAACGAATACGACTAATTTTATTCTGTTTTTATCCAATGCAGCGTTTATTAGGTCTGTGAAATCTTCCAGGAGTGTTGCTGTTCCTTTATTTTTTTGGAAAGCCATAATGTGTTTTGGGTATGACTTGAAAATTATCAACGTATGTGGAGAATTTGCAATGCACGATGCACTCCATGATTTGATTGATTACAGAAAACGTGGCGATGTGTCTGTAATTACTTATAATGTTTCTTTTTCCATGTTTGTGTATGGGTGTGATAAATGCAGTCTTTAGTGTTTCAGGTATGTGTCCCGTTTCGAAGATTTTATTTAACAGTTTTTGCATAACCGGACATAGGTTGGTTGAGTGTTTCTTGATGCCTTTTGGTCTGATTCCGTCTATCCCCAGAACTTTGTTAGGGTTAATTTGTTGAATTGCCAGTGATAGTTCTTCTTTTGTTACTGTGGGAACCACATCGACTGGGTTGCTTGTGGACCTAGTGGAGAATGATCGTTTTGTGAGGAAAGGCTGTTTCTTGGATGGAGTTTACGAATTGCTGGTAAAAGTTGTTTGCCAACTGTTTGAGGGATTTGGGGTCGCAAGCAAATTTGTGTTTTATTGTTTCTGAGGCAGTGGTTCCGTATATATTTTACAGCATTTCATTAATCATGTGCCAGGTTTCCTTTATGTCGTTCTGCGCTGTTGTTAAGTTGTTGCTGTAGTAGTTTCTTTTTGCCGTTGTAATCTGTGTTGTTAGGAGATTCCGTTTTCTTTTGTATTCAGCTTGTAAAGTGATATTGTTTGGCTACTTCTTAAGTTGTTTCCACAGGGCGTCTTTGCTTTGTATGTCTGTTAATGTGTTGTCTGTTATCCATGGATTGTTTTGTTTGGGAGCGTATTTTTATCTTTGTTATATATTTTATTTAATGCAAGTTTAAGATAATAATAATAATAATAATAATAATAATAATAATAATAATAATAATAATAATAATAATAATAATAATAATAATAATAATAATAATAATAATAATAATATTATTATTATTATAATAATATTTATTATAATAATAATTATTATAATAATAATAATAATAATAATAATAATATTATTATTATTATTATTATTATTATTATTATTATTATTATTATTATTATTATTATTATTATTATTATTATTAATATATTATTATTTATATTAATATTATAATATATATTAATATATTAATTATTATTATTATTATTAATATTAATATATTAATATATTAATATATTAATATATATTATTATTATTATTATTATTATTATTAGGCATACAAACGGTTGCATGGTCGTATCGCTCGTCCCGTTTTTATAGTTTTAATGTGGTTCTAACTCCTGTTTTTAATTTAAAAGTGTCATAAAGTAACTCTACTTGTCATGCTGAAGACAGTGACATATAATTCACCGAAATCGGCCAAGTGGAATCCAAAATCTGAGTGTGCTAAAAAAAATTGAAGCGTACACTTAGGTTGCTAACGAGTACAGAACAAACGACGTCGCCATCTTTGCAGCAGTCCAGAGGAAGAAAGGAGAGTCATGAAGTGCAACAAGTGTCAGAAGGAATTGCCGTCCGACGGATGTTACATAACTGGCAGGAAATGCCATAGGAATCTTCACTTTACATGTTCCGGACTTCCACAACCTGGCAACGCAAATCCAGTGCCAAACGAGAAGAATGGAAGTGCCTAATCTGTAGAGAGAACAAATAAACGCCACCACCCACGACGCAACTGATTATGCCGGAGGCCGAATCGGACGATGAACTGAGCAGACAACAAAACACCGGTGAGTCTTATTATTTGAGCTCCGTTAATTTATTACTAGAAAAAGGTTTCGAAAATATGAAAGCCAGCTTGGTAGATCTTGTCCAAGAACTATTTGATAAACAGAATAAAGAAATAATAAAAAAAAAATTAGCGAATATGAAGAGTTTGTTAAATTTAATAATTCAAAAGTCGAAGAAGTCTTACAAACGCTAAAAGACATTATAACCAGTATTAACGCATTAACTGAGAGGCAGCACAAATTGATAAAAGACACATCGGAACTCCGTCAAGAATTTAATTCCCTGAAACAACAATACGAAGTTTTAAACCAACAAAAACACAAAGAAGACCTTGTCATAAACGGTCTTCCAGAAACCGAATCCACAGAAAATCTCAGAGACGTAGTACTAAAGTTAGGCCATGCAATTGACATCCCCTTACAGCATAATGATATTCAGACCATAAATCGGTTTCCTAGGAAGAACAGAAAACAAGGTTCGCCACGACCGGCACCAGTCATAGTTCGTCTGACAAGCAAGGCTACAAGAGACAATCTCATAAAAGCCAGCAGACTGAAAAAAACAGTAATCAAGGATTTAAATGCATCGTAAGACAATACGCCAATCTTTCTATCTGAATATTTAACACCTTTCAATCAGAATCTTTTGTACCAAGCAAGAAAGGAAAAAACAGAAAAAAAGTATCAATTTTTATGGATCAAAGACGGCAAAATATTCTTGAGAAAGTCACAGACTTCAAAGTCTATACAAGTAAAAAGCTCGGAAGATATAGATAGGTTGCCAGAGTGAAACAAAAGACTCTAACGTAGGTCAATAAAAAGATCTCAACACAACAAAAATGAATGTGAACCATCAGATAGATGTAATTACACCAGAATACATCAGTAATTGTACTTTCGAATCTCTTGATGCATGGAAACAAAACACAGCACAAGCGAGAGGTCTCTCAATCTTGCATATTAACATCAGAAGCATCCGAAAACATTGGTTATTATTACAGGCTTATCTGAGGAATTACACTGATATTATGGATATACTGATTCTTACAGAAATATCCATAACTAATGACGAAGCGACTGCTTTCCAAATTCCAGGCTTCAAACAACATAGATCATGCCGACAAACAAGAAGAGGGGGTGCTTTTTTGCTATTAACAAAAATTAATAGCAAAAGAAATGGCCTATCAGTTTGAGCATGCTGAAACCCTCTGCCTCGAAATCATTAATACCACGAATACACAGCGTCCCATAATACTAAATGCTATTTACAGCCCACCAAACCTAAACATGATAAAATTCTTACACGAACTCAATTGCTGGCTTTCAAGCCAAGAAATATGCTCAACCGAACACCTAATGATAATTGGCGACATAAACATAAATATTCCAAATGAAAACCAGAACAACACTGTACAATACCTAGACACACTATCCATGTACAATCTAATACCAACAATAACATCATGTACTAGAGAAGAAATATTCGGAAATATTATCACTGCCTCCTGTCTAGACCATATAAACGTCCGAGCACCACCAAATAGTTACACTGCATCAGTCAAAGTGCAAAGTAGCAGACCATTACTTCACCGCTCTAAACCTGCACACCAAGACAATACCCATGCAATGTCCCACAGAAGAAAAACGACAGAAAACAATAATAGACGAAGAAATAGTCAACGACGAAATAAGAAAAACAGACTGGGAACACCTGGCATCAGATTCAGCAGATATCTTATACAACATTAAACTCACACTGGAGGAAATATATAAGAAAGCTACAAAGAAAGTCCGAATTCGATCAAAAACAACACAAAATCCTTGGATAACACAAAACTTAATCCTAGAAATACACAGAAAGGACGCTTTATGGAAAGAATTAAAGCGATATCCAAATAACACAACTTTAAAAACTGAATATAAGATAACAAGGAATCGCCTTACAACACAAATCAGAAATGCAAAAAGAAGCTACTACAGAGACAAACTAACCTCCGCACAAAACAACATGAAACAAACCTGGCATCTGATTAATGAAATGCTAGATTCTGTTCCCAATACCACTGCCTCCTAAACCATAAAACACAGCTTCATGAAAGACGCAAAACCTATCCAACAACTAACAAATGACTTTAACCAATACTTTGCAGACTCCATCCAAGAACTTCACAGAAATATTCCCCCAATCACAAAACGAGACCCTCCACTTGGACCGCGATCAAAACAGACATTATGGTTTCCCAACCATAAAAGAAGCAGAACTTCTCTCAGCAATACATCAAATCAAACCAAACAAAGGCCCAAGAATAGATGGTATCAGACCTAAAGATATAAAGCAACTTGCAACTAGTTTAAGTCCTTCTACTAAAACTAATAAATAAAATATTTAAAACAGGACAGATACCAAGTATGCTAAAGACCGCCATAATTACACCCATATACAAACAAGGAAAAAGAAATTTAATCAGCAATTACAGACCCATAGCAACATTACCAATTATCAATCAAATTATGGAGCGGATCATACTGAAGAAACTCACAGCATACACTGAGATCTTTAATATTATCCCCAAAACACAATATGGTTTTCAGAAAAATAAGGGAACAACATCTCTCTCGGAAGATTTTACAGACTTAATTAATACCGCCTTAGACAAAAACAAAATAGCCATGGTAGTCTTTATAGATCTAACCAAAGCATTCGATACACTCACATATCAAACCTTGTTAGAAAAGCTGAGGCATGTTGGAATAGGCGGGCCTCTTCACAGGTGGTTTACAAACTACCTCCAAAATAGAAAGCATATCACACGTATCGGATCAAACCGAAGCAGAGAGCTACCAGTAACCTGTGGAGTGCCACAGGGAGCTGTACTCTCCCCAACTCTATTCAACATTTACACGCACGATATTAATCAGTTACCACTCAAAGGTAAGATATTCCAATACGCAGACGATACAGCAATAATATCCATCCATAATAACGCAAGCATAGCCAAAACAAATATGCAACATGACATAAATCTGATCATAGACTGACTCACGAAAAACTCCATACACCTAAACTCAGAAAAGACAAAATTAATGATCAGAAATCCACTGACTCGACCAGTTGATAACAAATATATAACCATCCAACATCCACTTTCCAACACAAAAAACACACAGAACAGCAAAACCACTACAATCACTCAGGTTGAAACAATACGATACCTTGGAATTTACCTCGATGCAGATATGAACTGGAATAGCCATATAAAACATCTACACAACAAACTCCGAACAATAAGTGGCAAACTCTACAGATTAAAAGACATAGTTCCCATACGCCTAAAAACACTAATATACAAAGCACTATGCCAAAATATACTAAGATACGCTATAACAACGTATGCTTTCTGTGCACCCTACAAATTAAATAGATTAATGTCGCTTCAGTACAAAATGACAAAACTGATCTTTTGGGAACAAAGAGAAAATCACGACCTTATAAGCATTACAATGGCAGAACGCAAAATACTGACAGCAAAACATTTATGCCACTATGCAGCCTTGCTAAAACATTATTTCGATGCCAACTACAGGACAGTTAGAAATACATACCATGTAACAAGACCTCAGACTACTAATTATATCACATATAAATACAATAATCACTACGGAAAGGCCACGCGAAACTTCTACATCCCAGACATGATAAACAAATTACCATTTGAATACAGAAACCTTACAAACTACAATAGCCTGAAAAGAGCTCTAAGGACATACTACGAATAAGAAACACATACCCAAAATACCATTCCAACTTAATGAAACACAATATATTCGCTCAGGCTTCCAATTCAGCGACGCATCAGTACATTCCAATTTATTGTGTGTGTGTGCGTGTGAGTGCGCGCGCGCAAATTTCTCAATCATAGATTCCGTAGCATCCTAACACAGTAAAAAAAAAAATACATAATAACCAACTGATGTCATCCTCAGATAAGCTTACATTTAAGCTTCGAGGATGAAAGGGAAAAAAAATTAGTTCTCATCCAAGATGTATCATATGTAACCAAATGCATGTAATGTACGTATCACAAGAAAACCAATGTATGTATGTAAACCAATGTATGTATGTAAACCAATGTATGTAAACCAATGTACGTAATGTGAATATCACATGTGAACAAATGTAAGTAATGTATCATATGTAAACAAATGAATGTAATGTATATAATTATTGTAACAAATGTATATAATGTATATAATATCTGTAACAAATGTATGCAATGTAAAAAAAAAATATTTTAAAAGTAAATCATGAGTTTACACCGTATGTTTGTGAAAATAAGGACACATAATATTCAGATTGTATATGTGTAAATACTGTTGTGACTCACACCTACCCCAAAATTATCGTCCAATCAGTCTCATCTCAAATCTGGGTAAGGTTGCAGAGAAGGTCATCCTCTCACGACTTCAAACCTCAATAAATGACCTAAACATCCTTCCAAAAGAACAGTTTGGTTTTAGGCAACACCATAGTACTACCCAGCAAATCCACAGAATTGTTGAATACATCACAACCAGCTACAACTGGCGCCAGTGCACAGGCGCTGTTTTCCTAGACTTATCCAAAGCATTTGACAAAATCCGGCATTTTGGACTCCTGCACAAACTTATCTCAGCCGGCATCTCACCTAAAATGGTTCATTTAATCCACTCATATCTTCAAAATAGATCAATGCAAGTAAAAATCAACGGTTCTACATCCTCCCAGCGCCACATCTTTGCTGGAGTGCCGCAGGGATCTCTGCTGGCTCCATTGCTGTTCTCTGTATACATGTCAGACATCCCACACAATCCGATGACTTCCATTTTGGCCCTATATGCAGACGATACGGCAATACTAACCAGATCTCTCAGACCCCTTTTCATTACCAGAAAGCTTCAAGAAAACATTCTAAAGCTGGAGGGTTGGTTCTCTAAATGGAGATTGGAAGTCAACCCCCAGAAAAGCTCAGCCGTTCTTTTCTCAAAAAGGCCAATGTCTCCTGTAGGAGATTTGTTACTATTCAATATTAAAATTCCCTGGCAGTCAGAAACAAATTACCTGGGTGTAATTCTCGACAAAAAGCTATCTTTCAATCAACACACCAAGTCTGCATGCACAAAGGCATCTAAAGCCATAGCACAGATCTATCCGCTAATTAATAGAAATAGCAAGCTCAGCAACAGAATCAAATTGCAGCTATACCAGTTGACGATTCGTCCTATAATCACCTATGCCTCTCCGGCCTGGAGCCACACCTCTAATGCTAACATCATCAAAATACAGCGAGTGCAGAACAAGTGCCTGAGAATGATTTTGAATGCCCCGTGGTATGTTAGAAACACTCAACTCCACAGAGACACAAATATTCCCTATATCTTCTCTTTTCTACGATCCTTAGCCACCAAGTTTTTCCTAAAGACGTTCACACATCCCAACGATTTGGTTCAACAAGCTACAGCATACGATCCAACGGACATATTCAAATACAGAAGACCAAAAGCTATATTGGCATCCTTTAGTGATGCATAATCTCCATGCCCAATCAGGGCGAGCATTCTGCTCATAAATTTTACCTTCACTGCAACCACAACAGATAGCGGGGAATATGAAAAGCATCTTGCTTCACCCCTAAAGACATAAATGTCAATTGTCAATTGTCAATTAAATACTGTTGTATAATCACACCTTTACAAACTTGAAAAAAAAAAAAATAGTAAACCACAACATGTAATATTATACAACTTATGTAACTCTGAACAATATAATTGTAAATTATTATTATGACTGTTATATAAAAAAAAACTGTTATCATCATTACTATTTAAATCTCATTATATGTAGCACAAAGTGCTGAACCTTGTAAAATAATATACTGAATAGATGATCATTGTACATATGTAAATATTTGAAAAAACGATAAAAAAAAATTATTATTATTATTATTATTATTGTTATTATTATTATTATTATATAGGTATCTCCATGTAGTCAAAAGACTCTTCGTAGGAGACCCAAACTATCAAAACAACATCAATCATACTCTTCTTGAATTCATCAACAGACGTAGCACTTAGAACTGAGTCAGGCATTGCATTGCATTCATTCGCCACTCTCCAAGCAAAAAATATAGTTCTCTCACCCTTGTTAACGACACTCTTCCTTAATTGGCAGGGATGACCTCTTTTTAATCCACCACTATCTGACTGATGAAATATTTCCACTCCATCAATCTTATAAAAACCTTTTAGAAATTTAAATGTTTCTGTTATATTCCGTATTCTCCGCCTATCAACCAACCTCTGTAATAAACAAACTCTCAATCTATCAGTGTGAAGGAAGCATTTTTTACACCACTCACCAACCTAGTCACTCTCCTTTGAACCCTCTCCACCACTTCCTCATCTCCAAGGAATCCAGACGACCAGAACTGAGCACAGTAAACCAGATGTGGAATATACAGGATAAGAGGACAACGTTTACAGGATAAGAGACTCGGGTTGTCCTAGTATTGAAATGCGATTGACAAACTGTATAGAATTGTTAAGTTTTTTGCACAAATATTTTCTACAACCAGATAACAATGGCATCTGCAGCAGCATGATATGGATCAGCGTTTTGTTGACAGAGAGATGTGTTTGTTCCATAAAACTACCATGTTGTAGAAATCATTATGCCATATTCAGAAATGTTGCATATCCTTAGGGTAATACCCCGTCTCAGATGGACGAAATGTACTTGGTTGGTTGTTTGCTTAGGATTTACTGCAGAAGCAACTTTGGCCTGTTATCAGTACATTATTTCTGTAAATTGTATTTTTATTGTAGCTGGTATGCCTGTTTTGCCATAGAAAATCTCGAGTTTTTGGGAGGGATTCCCTGCCACCTGCTACCTACATTTGAGGCTGAATAACTCAACTTCATTTGAAAACCCTGATAAGCCTTCTTTGTCCTGAATAGGATTCTAACTCAGATCTTTCAAACCAAAGGGCATCGCAAATACTGAGGAACTACGATTGTAAGAAGAATTTAACACTGCCAATACGAATGTTTCGTTCCCCAACGAATTGATTACGGATAGATTACATATATGGCATATCCAACTTGGTCCGGGCGCAAGTGAGAATGCAGACTAACAGTGTTTGTTCTATACCCATCTTAATAGTGAAGATCAAGTAGAAATCCATACCCCAACAATTGCCTTTTTGTCATTAAAGACCTCGGAATATATTGCAACTCTGAGCAAAAATTATAAACCTAGCTTATGAAAACTAACTGATAAAAAGTTAGTTTTTATAAGCAAAACTGCAAAAACAATTTCTTATTAATTACTCTTGTTACTTTATTATAATTATCAAAGATTACTAATGGATGATTATCCACATTTAATCATGATAATCTGTAGAGATAGCATATCTTCATCTGCAGATTTTATATAAACTCATCAGCTTTTGAAATGTGAAATTTCACAGAAGAAATAGAAACTGGTCTATAGATTGATACCTTCTTTCAATCACCAGCACCCATTTGCAAGGCACCACTCTCTTTGCACTGCTTATAGACTTTGCGGGTTTTAAGGCTTTCACTAAACAACAGATTAGTTGTTTAGTGAAAGATTAGTAACAATATTAGTTCCTTAGCACACAGTCTGGAAAAACTTGGTGAAATCTCGTCCAGTCAAGCATTCTTACTCTGCACACTTCCCAATTCTGCTAAGAATAACAACCCTTTCACCAGTTTAAAATGCTATTATAAACTATGCCATTAGCCAATCGATTGCTTCTTGTGTCTATCAAGATTATCCGCAATCATTCCTCTTTTCTTTGGACACATAACAATAAAAATCCACTCTCTGCTCAATTTTTCCTTCCTTACCATATTTCTCACCCTTATACCCTGAACTTAAAATTCCTAATGCAACTGCTTCACTTCATCCATTATAATTCCTGCTTGATTTCCTTTGTCATTCAGTTTACTTCAAATTTTTTCCATGTTAATAACTTAATAATAATGAAAGATTCCATTTGGAAATAATATATATATATGTAGAAAGTTTTTTAACTTTGGTATATTATGTATTCAAGATACCAAGTAATTTTATATAAACTGGGTTTTTAATCCTATTTCCCAAGTGAGCAAACAGACAAGTAAGTCAAGTTTGAGTCTGCACGTAGTACAAGTCTGGGCAACTCATGGTATTGCCACTCTAGGCAACTCGTGGTAAATATGGATTAAGATCTGAATACTTTCCTTAGTATTTTTCCCTTAATGTAAAGCACATCCCCTTGCGGAGATATATGATGCTATGCATTAAAGGCAGTAGTCACTATCCATACCATTTCGACCTTTATTGAGGTCTGGTCAGTGGGAGCCAGACCAGACAATACTAAGGATGAAGTAATGCAGAGCTTATATTAATTTTACCTGAACAAGTTGCCACAAGGTGCATTGACCTTATTAAATATAATCTCAGGATGAGAGATAGATGCAGAAAGTTTTTTAACTTGGGTATATTATGTATTCAAGATACCAAGTAATTTTATACAAACTTTGTTTTTAATCCTATTTCCCAAGTGAGCAAACAGACAAATAAGTCAAGTTTGCGCTTGCACGTATATATATATATTATTTCCAAATGGAATCAAAGTTTACCTTGGGAGGGGTCCAGAACTATTTCTTTTGATTCTAAGAAGCGTCTTTCTAGTTCGTCAGCGCATTTATGGATATTAGTAGTAAGATACCAGTCTATCTGGTGTTGACACTCTTCTAAATTAAAATTAGAGTTGACAGAGAAAAGGACATGACTAGAGAGGGCGCTTGCACGGGTTCTTTTAGAAGAACGTATCCATAATATATCAATAATGCTCTGTGGAACGAGAAAGACGCATCTTAGAATCAAAAGAAATGGTTCTGACCCCTCACCCATGAACATTAATCTACTCACACAGCACAGTGATTCAATTCTGACGCTCTCGAGTTAGTTGCCACTCACTAACACCTCACGCTATATATATATATATATATATATACTGTATATATATATATGTTGAGATCAGTTTATGCAGTAATCGGAAATTTCAAATTTTATCAAATGCACTACTTATGTCACGGAAAACAGCTCCAGTGCATTGAGGCTAATTGTATCCCATGGAGATGTATTTGACTAGTCTATGTATCTGTTGTGTGGTAATATGGAATTGATGGAACCCAAACTGCTCTTTAGGAAGAATGTTTTACTTGTGTACGGAGGCTTGGAGTATATATACGTATATAGGTAAAGTTTATAAGGCCCTGCATTACTAAAAACTTGGTATTTAGCGTCTAGCTACTCACTGAGGAGACCTCAAAAAAAGGTTGAAACCGGTCTGGGTAGTGACCCCACCCATAATCTATTGCAGTATACATCTTTTAGTGAGATGTGCCTTACATTATGGGAAATTCTAAGAATAGTGATCGGATCTTTACCCACCTTTACAATGAGTTTCCCTGGGGTTGTACCATCTTTAGACTTGAACTATGTTTCAGGCGAAAACTTAACTGTTTGCTTACTTGGGATTAGGAGTTAAATAACCAAGCTTATAAAATTACTTGGTAACGCTAATATACAGTATCCCCAAGTCAAAAAATTAATTACATCTATATCTCCTGGAGAGATTCTTATTAAAAATAAAAACTCCTTGTAGCAACTTGTATAGGTAAAGTTGATAAGGCTCTGTATTACTAAAACCTTGGTATTTAGGGTCTAGTTACTCACAGAGGCGACTTCAAAGGAGGTTGAAACTGATCTGGGTAGTGACCCCCACCCATAATGTATTGAGGTATACATCTTTTAGTGAGATGTGCTTTACATTATGGGAAATTCTAAGAATAGTGAACGGATTTTTACCCACCTTTACAATGAGTTGTCCTGGTGTTGTATCATCTTTAGACTTGAACCATGTTTCAGGCGCAAACTTAACTGTTTGCCGTATATATATATATATATATATACGGATAATCCTCGTATATATATATATATATATATACGGATAATCCTCGTATATATATATATATATATATATATATATATATATATATATATATATATATATATATATATATATATATATATATATATATATATATATATACGGGTAATCCTCGTATAACTCGGATGTTAGGTTCCATAGAAATGCCGAGTTATATAAATCGCGTTATGAGAAACTTCGATCACATAGAAAAAGTAGGGTTATGTTTCGAAATCGTTTTTTTTTTTTTTAATTAAAAAAAAAAATCAGCTAACGCCTATTTGTTCCCGTATAGGGAGTAGGGGGGCCATTTACACTATAAACAACAATGGCATACTCAACAAAATATATTTTAATTAATTCAGGTAATTCATGTAAGTTATAGAAACATATATTTGTTTCATAGTTTATATGTTTCCATAACTTACATGAATTTGAACTTTCAGTGTAAACTTATATAATTACAAATTGTACGTGAACTTCATTACACATAATGCATAATTGCTTTAGGCAAAAAAAAAAATCGAACATTTCATAGATGTTTTTTATATATGAATGGTTGGACGTCGTCATCACTTGATATCTCTTTGACATCATTTGTATAATTCTCATTGCATAGTTTGGCTGGTTTAGTTATCACGAATTCAGTAATAAGACCTTGTTTACCACTATGCTGCATTTTTTTTTTATTAAGTTCATAATGTGGAGTTAAAAAATATCCAATTGTCTCATGAATTTTCTGGAGAGCTACATTGAGGGATCATTATTCGTAAAATAACTTCCTAACTTTCTCGCCAAGTCCAATCCTTTTGCTAATTTATTTAAACTAAATTCTTTAATGGATTCATCACAATTAGAATCTTTGAAGACCTTTCCCCGCCATTTGGTTCGACGTCATCTATTAATCGTACCAAGTCTCCTAATTTAAATCTATTTCTCCATCAATGAATTCACTAATTTCGTTTTTAAACATATCGCAAAAGCCCTCAAAGTGGCCACTATTATAAAAATATTTTTTTTTACATAAAAAGAAAAATCATTACATATTGTATGCAACTCACCAGAAAATAAAGTGCTCAGCTTGAGATTAACACACTTGTGATTTTTAATGCGCTTTCCTGGCAGTTAACGAAGACAACTTTCAACAATAAACACTTTATGGTAAAGAATGATACGGTAAATAATTGACATACATGCGTGCTATTTCCCCTAATGTAAATTTGCTACTTATAGCTACATGGACGATACGGGCAGACGTAAATTTAATACATACATACATACATCTTCAAGGCCCACTCTTCTTAATTGGGTTGTGGGGGAAACAGCTGCAAGAGGAACTTCCAATGGTCACGATCCTCTACCCCCAACCTCAGGTGTTCTGGTGGGATTCCCAAACGTGTCCACCCAAGGTTTTGGATATAATCTATCCAGCGAGTTCTTGGCCTTCCACGTGGCCTCCCACCCTCTGGCTTGGCAAAGAGGGCCTGTTGAGAAAGCCTCTCTGGTGGCATTCTGACCAGGTGCCCGTACCATCGTAACTGTGATCTCTCAACACGGAGAAGCAGTGGTTGAGAATTGAGGGTTTCCCGAATTCCAGAGCTTCTGACTCTGTCGAGATTTGTCAGCCCCGCAACCCCTCGAAGGAACCTCATTTCAGCCGCTTGGATTCGTGTCCGCATTCTTTCGGTCATTATCCAACTCTCATGACCATAGGTGAGGATGGGGACATAGACAGTATTGAAGACAGCCAGCTTTGCCTTCTGGCTTAACTCCCACTTCAATACTACCGAACGGCAAAGTTCCGCAATATTGAGCTTGCTAAGCCAATTTGAGTATCTAGCTCTACGTCCTATTTTCCATCATTCGTGAATATGGATCCAAGGTATTTAAACTTCTCCACCTGCCTTATTGGGACGCCACTTACATTTAGAGTGCACTGGGATGGTTGTCTTGAGACCACCAATGTTTCAGTTTTGGCCACACTGATCTTCATTCCGTCGTCTGCAAAAACAGCTACAAACATATCCAGGGTCCGCTGGAGTCATCTGTGGAAGAGCTAAGCAGAACTAGGTCATTTGCAAAAAGCAGACGTCCAATGCTACATTTTCCAATTCTGACAGACTCACTGTCTCGGCTGTGCCTATCAATCGAGTCCATAAATATTATGAAAAGGAGGGGTTACAGAACACACCCTTGGTGCAGGCAAACGGAGACTGTGAAAGGTTCGGACATTGTGCTGTTTACCCTGACACAAAACTCTGGGCATTCATGCAGGGACTTGATGGCAGCTAATAGTTGACCATCCACTCCATACTCCTGTACTACTTGCCAAAGCTTATCCCGAGATACCCAGTTATATGAATTCTCCAAGTCCACAAAACATGTGTAGACATTCTTGGCATATTCCCAAGATTTCTCAAAGACTTGCCTTAAAGTGAAGATTTGGTCAGTTGTGCTTCTACCAGAATGAATGCCACATTGTTCTTCCTGGAACTTTGTCTCAACTATGCTCCTGCACCGTCTTTCCAAGCACTTAGCATACACTTTCCCAGGCAGGCTGAGCAGAGATGCCACGATAGTTACTGCAATCCTTCTGGTCTCCCTTCTTGAAGACTGGTATTATTATTCCTGTCTGTCATTGCTTTGGTGCTCTCCCAGATATCCAGGCAGCCTGACACACTCGAGTCAGCCAGAGAACACCGTCTCGATTTAAGGCTTTTAGCATTTCGGGCCGAATTTGATCAGGCAAAATCGCTAAAATCGGGAAAGGCCGCTGGCCCGAATTTGGGGCCAGCAGCCTTGCCCGATTTTAGCGATTTTAATCAATTTTAATCAAGATAAAATTTAATTTAATTTAATGAAGACAAAATTTGATTTTTAAGTCGCGCGGTGAAAAATATATGAAAAGTGTTTTCGTGCCGTATCCATGGGTGGTGTGCGAACTGTGCGGTGGCACAGGGAGCGCAAAACTTCGAGCTACCAAGCGCAGAGGACGCAAGCGCCACTTCAAATGACCTACTTTGCCCACTATGTATGGTGATAAAATGTTGGTAATTATTGCTTCTGATTTGGTACGTGCTGTAAAAAAATTCTGGTTCATAAATTTCTTTTATCAATAGCGACAAGCAGTCATTTGTGCGAAAACTTTGTCCGCGAAGCACAGCATGATAAAGCAACAAGAGCTTCACTTGCTGCAATTTTATCGCTTTTACTATCACCATCACGTCTCTTCATAAAAGAACTTCTTCTGCAGCTTCTCTCACTTAAGTGGGGTCACTGTTTGTAATGAGTTTCCTCCACACCTTCCTGTCTTGGGCTCTCAACACATCCAAGTTTTTCATTCTCAAGTCCTCTTCTACCAGCTCCCTCCATCTCTTCTTTGCCGCCCACTCTTCCTCCTTCCTTGCACATCCATCTGCATGACCCTTCTTCCCACATATTTGTCCTGCTGATCACATGACCAAACCATCTCAACCTTGCCTCCTGTATCTTCGCTCCTAAGTTCGTAACTTTCACTGTTCACCTCACATAGTCATTTCTCAGATGATCCTTTCTGGTCACACCACACATCCACCTAAGCATTCTCATCTCTGCTACTTCCATCCTGCTGATGTTATTTTTCCTCAGGGCCACAGTTTCTATAGCACACGTCATAGCTGGCCTCACTACTGTCCTATAGATTTTGCTTTTCAGATTGATCGGCACCCTGATCGCATAACACTCCAGCCATCTCCCTCCAGTTCCTCCAACCCGCTTGTATCTTGCATCCCACTTCATAATGGAACTAATGTTTTTAAATTGAAGCCTGAGTCTTTTCAGCATCCTTATGTTTCTGGCTAAGTAGATGTTGGTTGCTGTCGCTTCTACCTTCATGAGGAATGGAAAAATGGACATTACAATGTTGGCATACTACTTTTGTTACATCGCTACACAGCTTATACAGTTAATAAATTTGAATTCTTTCTGGAGATCGTCATTAAATCTGCAGTTTCGCTTCTTTGACATTGCAAGGATAGATCTGTAGCTTTAAAAAATAAAATTTTAAAATTTTAAAAATATGAAATATAAACCACTCCCATTGAATGATAAAACCAGGCAAAACTAACGCTACAGAAGAACATACGCCGCGTCTGTGACACGCAGGTGTTTCCAACATGTAATTTTTATTTGCCCTGAATAAATCCTTGCAGATATCGATATTTAGTATCGAACAATGCGACTTCATGGTTATACAAATTAATGGTATCCATGATATTGATATAGGATTATACGTTATGAATAGTAATTTATGATTGACCAATATTAAAGTATTTTTATAGCTTTTATTAAAAACGGGACAAAATTGACCTTTTTATTAAAACGACGGGACGGCTGGGAAATACGTAAAAAACGGTACTGTCCCATTTAAAACGTTACATGATCAGCCTATTTTAACGCTATTTAGCTTTTGGAGAGTGCCATGCACCTTCTATTTCCTTGTATTATGGTTCCTTTATATTATTTATTAATATATCTATTTTTGTTTCTACTTGTCTGATTGTTCTGCCTGAATTGTATAGGCTAGATAAGTTTCAGATTTTCTTCCCATTCTCTCTTCCGATGCTGGTTTATTTTACTTCCTATTCGGATAGCTGCCTTTTTGATATTTAATTTAAATGTTTCGATGAACTTATGGCATCAATTAGTTTTTCCGCTTCTGTTATTATTATTTTTGTTTTATTTCTGTATTAAACTCACTTTCCTCGGTAGAGCGAGAACGACCTTTTAACAATCGTCTGGAACGCATTCCATTGGTTTGTAAAGCGGCCCAGAGCTTGGATACAACGCTATATGAGATTCCAAACTCTCTGGCAATATCAGTAATGCTGCAGCCTTATTCAAGCTTTGCAATAACTCTTCCCCGCGTGAAATAGTTTCATCATATGGCTGAAATATTACAAGACATCGAAATTTGCAACGTTATTCCTTTACGAAAAAAGCTTACTTTAAACATAATTCGCTTACAGCAGCCTTTTGCTTTTTATCCTGTTGTGTGCTGCCACGTGACCCCTTTGCGAGAGATTCAAAAATTTACATGTGTATTCACTTTCTATTTGAAATCATCAGTTATACAAATTGCCACAAGGTGATTCGTCTGAATTGGTAGTTGTAATCTTCAGAAATAGTGTTCGTTCTTAGACACTACGAGAAGTATAATAAATAATAATAATCTAACGTCTTTTAATCCCTTCTAAGGAGTAGGAAAGGCCTTTAAAGCCAATACACAATGCAAAAATGCAGAATATGATATTGCTGTTTGGTGGGTGTGCACGGCACACCTAGCACAACCGGAATATTCGCCTGTGATATACGAGGGTGCTCTGAAAAGTTCTCGGCCTAACAATGAAAAAAACGAATTCATAAATTCAAAATTATTTTTATTTTTCAACAAAATCTCACATATGACTATTAGATTTATTCCAGCGATGCTCCAGCGCCATTATCCCGTCGCTGTAGTGGTTCTCAGTAAGATCTGCAAAATACCCCTCTACAGCTTCAATCACCTCTTGATTCGAAGAAATATGCTTGCCAGCAAGGGAGAGTTTTAGTTTGGAAAGAGATAGAAGTCAGAGGGATCCAAATCTAGGGAATAGGGTGGGTGTTCTAACATCCTGATAAAAGATTATTTTTTTCTTCTGCATACTGGGTCTTTTCTCACGAATGTTTTCGTCTAGCCTAGTCTGCTTAAGAGATCGGAATAATATTCCCCGGTTATTGTTTTACCCTTTTCAAAATAATCTATAAACAAAATGCTTTTAGCATTCCAAAACACCGATGCCTACCTTTCCTGCTGCTGGAACTGACTTTGTCTTCTTTGGTGCTGAACAACCGGTTTTGTCCACTGTTTTGACTGTTTTGCATTCTGGTGGGTAATGGTGAATCCAGGTCTCATCCATAGTAATAGATCGACGAACAAAAATCAATTTTATTCTTGTTAAAACGCTGCATGCACTGTTCAGAGATTCTCATTCGAGTGCGTTTTTGATCTGCTATGACCAACCGCTGAATCCATATTGCGTAATGCTTTTTCGTATGAAATTCTTCATGCAAAATATATTCTACTCGTTCTTTTGAAATGGCTATAGTCTCATTAATTTCATGCAATTTGACTCGCCGATTATCCAATACCATATGGTGTATTTAATCAATGATTTCTGATATTGTTATACTTTTTGGACGTCCTCCACGTGGATCATTTTCATGGGTGGTACGGCCATGTTTAAGCTCGGCAGCCCATTTCTTGATTGTCGAAATCGAATGAGAAGAGTGCCTGTAAATTTTTAGGAACTTTGAATGAATTTCGTTTGGCGTTAGACTTTCTTTTACAAAGAAATTTATAACCACACCATACTCAATTTTATCCATTTCAAGGGATGCAGACAACACCCTTCCTTCAGACAGCTGTATAAAACAAACTACTTGACAGTATGATTTGCAATTTGACATGGATGCTATGACATATGTACCGACATAGAAAAAGAAAATCTTCCCGATAGTGTTGCAACCCATCGTCGAGACTATTCAGACCACCCTCGTGTACATACAAACACACGCATATATATATATATATATATATATATATATATATATATATATATATATATATATATATATATATATATATATATATATATATATATATATATATATATATATATATATATATATATATATATATATATATATATATATATATATATATATATATATATATATATATATATATATTTCATATATATATATATGAAAATGAATTTTTAACTTGGGGATATTGTATATTAAGATAACCAAGTAATTTTATAAGCTTGGTTATTTTTACTCCTAATCCCAAGTAAGCAAACAGTTAAGTTTGCGCCTGAAACGTAGTTCAAGTCTAAAGATGGTACAACACCAGGACAACTGATTGTAAAGGTGGATAAAGATCTGATCACTATTCTTAGTATTTCCCATAATGTAAAGCACATCTCACTAAAAGATGTATACCTCAATACATTATGGGTGGGGTCACTACTTAGTCCGGTTTCAACCTTTTTTGAGGTCTCCTCAGTGAGTAGCTAAACCCTAAATACCAAGGTTTTAGTAATACAGAACCTTATCAACTTTACCTATACAGATCGTAAACTAGTGATCAGAGCTTTGCCCACCTTTACAATGAGGAGACCTCCTCATTGTAAAGATGGTACAACACCGAGGAGACCTCGGTGTTGTACCATCTTTAGACTTGAAGTACGTTTCAGGCGCAAACTTAATTGTTTGCTTACCTGGGATTAGGAGTAAAAATAACCAAGCTTATAAAATTACTTGGTTATTCTAATATACAATATCCCCAAGTTAAAAATTCATTTTCATCTATATCTCCTCCAGAGATTTTTAAAAAAATAAAAAACACCTTGTAGCAACTTGTGTAGGTAAAGTTGATAAGGCTCTGTATTACTAAAACCTTGCTATTTAGGGTCTAGCTACTCACCGAGGAGACCTCAAAAAAGGTTGAAACCGGTCAGCATAGTGACTGCACCCATAGTGTATTACAGTATACATCTTTTAGTGAGATGTGCTTTACATTATGGGAAATACTAAGAATAGTGATCAGAACTTTACCAACCTTTACAATGAGTTACCGTTGTGTTGTACCATCTTTAGACTTGAACTACGTTTTAGGCGCAAACTAAACTGTTTGCTTACTTGGGGTTAGGAGTAAAAATAACCAAGCTTATAAAATTACTTCGTTATCCTAATATATATATGTCCAGTAAAATAAACTCCATGGTTATTGCTATGCAAGAAAACTAACTTTAACTTGTTGAATTAAAAAAATTAATCTGCAGGATGATT
Source organism: Typopeltis vanoorti (assembly GCF_054136105.1). Classification (NCBI taxonomy): domain Eukaryota; kingdom Metazoa; phylum Arthropoda; class Arachnida; order Uropygi; family Thelyphonidae; genus Typopeltis; species Typopeltis vanoorti. The sequence goes on from NC_143566.1 coordinate 102,616,668, forward strand.
CTCATCAACTGTAATGAAGAAAACTGTCAATTCCTCCAATGCTGTGACGAAATCCAGAGCCTCTGATTCTCTAATTTCCTCCACTGCATGTCATTTAAGGCAATTATTTCTCAATTCTTCCAAACATTCGATCCCTTTATTATGCTATCTCTTGTACTCAGATTATATTACCATACTTCTTATTTTCCATTATTATCAGAAGCAGTAACCGTTTTAGGGTATATTTCATGCTTAGCAGTTAGCATCTTGTAATCTCTAAATTCAAGAAAATATGCAAAAGTAAAAAAAAACAAAACAATATTTTCATGTTTGAGTTACCATTTTGCAGTTCTGAGAACTTGTGCTCGTAAGCATTGACTTTGTTGCTTAATGGGAAACGACGGCCCTGATCACATGCTTTCATTTTACCAGCAAATATCCTGAATATTTCAAGATCATCACCCTTTGCAGCAACATACTGTAAAATATTTGTTTATATCGTCTCATACCATACATTCTAGAAGTCTTTGGTGTCATTTCCTTCCGGATCTTTATTTCTTCCTTAATGGGAAGAGTTTGTCAGCTCTCATAAGTTGTATTCCTTTGTAACATGTCAGCCTTCAATTTTTTCGAAACTTTCCCCAAAAATTGCTGAATTAAAATTGGGCTTATATTTACTTTGTTCTTTGTATGCTTTTTGTGCATTTCTAGGTGGCGCTGCTATTGTCTTATTCTCAGATAATAGAACGGCGTATTAAATTTTTCTGCGTGTTTGAATTCGGCAAATTGGTGTATCTCTCGAAGTCTTGCTATTTGTTTAGGTATTGATTTTCATAGACAGAAGGTTTAGAAGTTGCTGCCTATTAACCTTTCGGTAAGTATTTGTCATTTTCGTTATTATTTCATGTAAATATTCCAGTAAATTGCGTAATTTATTATACCGCGTATTTAGCATACATACGGGACAGTTCTTTGTGTTCTACCACACGGTCAAAAATGATTCTTTTGTATCGTAAAAGTGGTAATTGTGATGATAGTGATACAAAAAATGATAACAATAATACATTGTCAAGTGATTTATTTAGAATTAAGTATTTGTACTGAGAATTAATTCCTTTTGTTTTGAAATCACATGGCGGCTATTATGTTGGCTACTAAATGGCCGCCTGTGTGAATCGTGTGAACAAGTTCTTTATGTGTAGATGAGGTAATTAGAGCCATATATTATAATCATGTGCAATATTTAGCAGTTTGCGTATCCTGTACGATAGCTATGGGCTGGTTATTTTGACAGTATGAACCCTGTAAAAAATATATTTACTATTATTACATTAATTCTCTTGGAGTCTAAGCCAGAGAGAGAGAGAGAGAGAGAACGAGAGATTTATTATGAAAATGTTATGTATGTCCACAGGCCTCTTAGAAAGTTAAGTATTAAATGGATATTCATAAACTAATTTGTAGTTATCCATTTATAGTATCTCCACACAACAGAAATGTAAAACGTTTATTTTGTATATAAATTGTTAATAGCAACCTCCCACAGAAATCATAAAAGCTATTGCCAAAATTTACTCTTCTGTTATGTGTTTGATGAGAAATTTATTGATATTTGTCCTGAAAAATTACTAGTTGTAATTCTTTAAGTAAATGAGATGGAATGAAAACTCATTCCATCTCATTTACTTCATGATTGCAGTATGGTCTTTTTTTCAATGAAGTGTCTGATGATTCATTTTAGAAGTATCTATATATAAGATCTGACTTAATTTAAGAGTCTGAAGATCTCATCACAGCAAATTGACACTTTCAGGCAGGGTTAGGGGAAAATACATATTAGTTGTACTGATGTTGATTTTGTTTTTCAATCCCATTGAGGATTTATTGAAAGCAGTGTTAGTAATAAAATCATCCTTAGATCCTCTATGGTACAGTCTTGGGTTTGAATCCCATCTGTGGTTAGAGGAACTTTAAAAAAGTGTTTTTAATCAAATGGTCAGTTAGCTGGTTTAATACAGGGGTTGAAGGTTTTTTTTTTTTTTGTCCCTCGAAATAGACAAACTGGCCCACTGAACACGCTATCTACATCTCACCATCTTTCTGCTGCACATTATGGATCTCAAATAGTTATGATAGTCAACCCCTTGGGTTATGACACTTGAGAGGACAGAAATAATGTTGTCATAACTCTTATTTAGATTATTGATATACAAAAGGAAAAGGGTAGAGAATGTAACAGTTCAGCTGTTACATTCTCTATCCTTTTCCTATAAAATAGCCTTCTATACATAAGCAACATTGAGGAAAAAATTGCTATGACCTATAATAAGAGGCCAAAGAAGAAATTAAGCATTTTTTTTTTTTTTTAAATCATGAATTGCATGCTTGCTTAAAAAGTTCCTCTACAAGAGTCATTAAAATGTGCACAATCATAGCTGGTTTTCCCCATCTTTTTCATGGTGCATTTTACTTGAGGGATGACCTGTATTTAGAATGGAGTTAATACTAACAATCAGTTAATAGGCTTACAGGAGGTGATAAACTTGATTATGATAGTTTCTGAAATTATTGAAAGAATAACAGATCAGTAATGAAAAATGTATTAGGTTATTGAAACTATACTACAGGCTGTGGGCTCATACCACTGCCACAGGTTGAAGATAATTTTTATTGCCCAATGTGGAAACTCCATTACCCCACTCACTGGAGGTATGAAAGTTAGTCTGAGAAGAGACGACGAGTGGAGTGTCTTTCAAAGAGAGGGAGATTGTAGTATGGTCTTTTTTCTTGGAAATAATCAGGAGAATATGGAGGATGTGGAAGCTTTTCCTCAGCTGAATTCCTCAATCTCTGTACATGTGGTTTTTGCACTATGAGGGCGTGTGTTATCATGTTGAAAAACAGCACCCTTTCGATTTACCAGAAAACACCTCTTTTTCTGTTTTTCATTCAATTGATCGAATTGTTCACAATATACTTCAGCTGTGTTTGGTTTTGTGGTAAGAGTTCAGTCTCATACTACCCATATCCCGCCAAATGCTTAATCTGAAGGTGAATTCTTGTTTTGGCTGAGGTTTAGCCTGTTCCACTGCCATCAAAGCTTGACATTCTTGTAAAGTATCCACTTTCATCACCGTGACTATATAACTCAAAAATGGAGATTGAACCTCTCGAGAATGAAGAGCAGTGCAGATGTTGATGTGCTGTCTTTGATTGTTGTTCATCAGTTCATGAGGAATCCACTTGCCATGCTTAGACACTATTCCAAGTTCTTGCAAATGGCATTGGATGGTTGATGACGATGAATTAAGATCTTTTGCTAAGTCTTCAACAGTTGCATTGGCATTTCTTGCAATAGAGCAGCTTCCAGCATATGATTATCAAGACAGGGTGACCAGAATGAGGTCTTTCAATCTAAAGTCCCCCTGTCAAAATTTTTGGGATTATTACTGGCACATTTGCATATTCAAAACGTTATCGCCATCTTGCACATTTTTTATAGTGTTAGCAGCATTGTTGCTTTTTTTTTGAACTCATGATGTACTCTTCAGTGACCTCCATAGTAATAAAGGGTTATTGAAACATTAGGATATGTATGATGTTCTTGCAAGATGAAATTCCTTAGAATGAGGCTGCCTCAGCTCAGCAGTACTTATAAAGCTTTAAAAATTCATGTTTAGACAAGCTGAGATACGTTTGAACAAGTACAGTATAAAAAATGACATTACTTTTGGGGTGATCTGATATAGGGTTAGCAGCTGGGTTGGTGTAAGATAGCTTCTTGAGCAGAGAAGGCTGTTGATATGATGTGTTTGTGCCAAGATAGGCTGGAGGTAAATGTTGGTCCAAGGAGAGAGAGAGTTTTTATCCATCCATCATGTGTGATGCATGTATTACTAAGGATGACGATGAGGTGAGATCCCTTTTGTGAGAGAAAAGGCAAGACTGCATTTTGGAAGCACTGAAAGTCACTAGGCTATCCTTGCCCGACTGAAGGATGGTATGGGGGATCAGTGTTTAAGGCACTGGTTGCAGATCTTCATGTAATGGATGTTTGGGAACTATGGTTTGTCAGAGGAGTAGGATGAATGGAGTATGCTATCACCAGCAAAGCTATGGATAACATTTGTGGTCATTAAGGGTAGGTCATTTATGTATAAAAGAAAGAGGGTAGGTGAGAGAACAGAGCCTAGAAGCACTCCTGCATTGGTGGCAAAGCTTGAAGAGAAGGTGCCATGTACCATGACACAGCAAACAACCAGAGAGGAAGCTGGCTATTCAGTTACAGAGGGGTGGCAGGTAGACAAGAAAGGCAGTTTGCAAAGCGGATCTTGATGACATACAATCAAAGCCATGGAAATATCGAGGGTGCCATCACTCATTTCTTCAAACCTTTCCATGGCATGTGTCTAGTGGTGGGTGATTTAGGCTATATCAGCCATCTGGATTGGCAGAATCCATACTGATTGTTATTGGGCAATGGGGAATCAGCAAAGCCATGAATAGGATTGGATATTAGAAAAGATTATTGATGTATAGGAAAAGTGTAAGTAAAAGCACAGAGCCTTGGGATATTCCAGCATTGATGGAAAAATCTGATGAATGGGAACTGTTCTCCATGACATGCAGTGAACAACCAGAGAGGAAGCTGGCAATTCGATTGTGGACTAGGAGGGAGACTATAAAGTGGCAGCTTGAAAAGAAGACTGTGATGCCAAACTTGATCATTTGCCTTGGAAATATCAGCTTACCATAGATTGTCCACATCTTTCCATGGTGGCCTGTGTCCAAAGATTGGCAAGATTAATGAGGTCTGATATAGAATGAAAATGGCAATCCATATTGATAATTGTTGATTAACCACTGGGTCTTTAGGAAGTGATAGTGAAGAAGCTAGTTTGTTTACCTCCACTCTTGAGTGTTGATGTGAAGACAATGGACTGTAATTTGGCTGACTTTTATCTCTCATTTTTTGAACAGGCCATATAAGTTTGCTTTCATGCTGTTGGATATATGCCAGATGAGTAGGACAGCTCGTAAAGGTGATATAGAACGGATATGTTAATTCTGGTGCACAAGCTCTTAGTACAGTTAGAGGGATACCACTTGGTCAGAGGACTAATTGGTGTCAAGGCTGAGTATTTTTTCTGATGTCCTGACTTGAGATCAGAGGAGGCATACTGAGAGTGGTTTGTGGAATTGTAAGAGACTTGAATTTCTTATATAAACAAGAGTTGGAGAAGACTGATGCCAAGAAGTCCATCTTATTTTTAGGAAATTCCATTGTTCCATCAGGATAAGAGTGGTGGGAACATAGTTGGGCAGAGGTTTTGCAAAGCAACCTTGGCAAGGACCAGGTGGCTCAGTGCATTTGGCACTTACATAGTCTAATTCACTTTTTCTTATGTTTTTTTTTACTGTTATAAGCTGTGGTGTAAGAATGAGAGGCTGTAGTTTTAGCTTGGACCATTGAATGTGTTCTCATTTTTAGCTTACTGTTAAATAAGTTGTTATTAAATCAAAGCAATAATCTGACCAGGAAAAGAGGCAAAAATCCTGAAGGTCATCTAATTTGACACCATTTATAGAATATACAAATCGCAGAGACCAAGTGTATGTGAAAGTGAGGGGAGTGAGTTGGTGAGAGATGGGTCATTTATCATTTGCTCTTTTATTATAATTGAATTCTTTTATTATTATAATTGCTCTCTTCTGTATTTATTGGAAAACCAGAGCTTGGATAAGGATCAGAGAGTTTGAACGAAATGGGGAATAAAGGCACTAATCCAGCAAGAATAAGTTCAGTTATTAAATCAAAGCAATAATCTGACCAGGAAAAGAGGCAAAAATCCTGAAGGTCATCTAATTTGACACCATTTATAGAATATACAAATCACAGAGACCAAGTGTATGTGAAAGTGAGGGGAGTGAGTTGGTGAGAGATGGGTCATTTATCAATCTAATTGCTCTCTTCTGTATTTATTGGAAAACCAGAGCTTGGATAAGGATCAGAGAGTTTGAACGAAATGGGGAATAAAGGCACTAATCCTGCAAGAATAAGTTCAGTTATTAAATCAAAGCAATAATCTGACCAAGAAAAGAGGCAAAAATCCTGAAGGTCATCTAATTTGACACCATTTTAATGTTGTAGGATATAAGGCCTATGAGTGGGGATTACTATGACAACTACCCTCTTTCTCGTAGGATATAAGGCCTAAGGCCATGTTTGTTTTCTGGAGAAGAATTTCAAACTGCAGCGCATCTCTCTATTGTGTCCCAAACATGTTTTATGGAATTGAGATCTGGAGAATGTGCTAGCCACTTGATTTGGTTAATATTTTTGGTCTTCAGAAGTATCTTCACTTTTTATAACTAAGATGAAAAGCCAAACGGCTATTTTTCTGGTGAAGTTAATTAAATGAAGGAGATAAAAATCTCTTATTAATTTCCAGCCAGTATGCGAAACTTTAAGATCGAAAACTACGATCTAAGAGTTTCATGCCGAAGAACTTTCGGCGAATCCAAGCATAAGTGACCACTTTGTAGTTCCACACCAAGGCAACTATCTTATCAATCTTAAAGTTTTGCATACTGGCTGGAAAATAATAAGGGATTTTTATCCCCTTCATTTAATCTTCACTTTTTGTGTACAATATGGTATGGCATTGTCAGTAGCACACCCAGGATTTAATCTTGGGAGAGGGGTGAGGGGTAGACAGTTTAATGTCCAGTATTTCATTTGTTGCAGACATCTTTAGGGGTACAATAGTTGGTCGATTGGTAGAGCCTCTGCTACTAATGGCTCACGCAAAAAGTTAAGCAAGGCTAAGTGCAGTTAGTAGTTGGAAGGAGTTCGATTGTTCGATGCTGTTGGAACACTCTCCCTCGATGAGTCTTAGACTCCCTGGAGGTGTCAAATAATAATAATAAAAATTGTAACAAAGCAATGCAAATCATATAGCCTGGTTATGAAGTGTCCTTTTTGGGAAATTACAAGAAACCTTGTTTGTTTCACGCAGTGCCTAAGGGTGGAGTTTCTCACATTCATATTTACGTTGATTTTTTAGGAGCAGCTGTATGGTATTCTTTCATTTGATGTGTGTTGTGAGTTTCAAGGCATGGTCTACTATATCTGACTGTATATATTTGCCCTGTTATGGGTGAAAAGATCATATATTTCATATGGTCTTTCTGCCCATAATAGGGCAACTTGCAGTAACAATGAACTCTGTACATTAGCAATTGAGAAAGGAAGAAGTTGGTCTTTAAGGAAGTAGATTAGGCCAGACAGTTTCAAATGAGATTTGAGAATATTACAGGGATTGTACATAAAAATACACCTGCCACCACAGTTTTGGACAGTTGGGCTTAGGGCTCCAGAAATCCACTAGCTTTCTTGCCATAGATGAGTTAAAACAAAAAAAAAAGTGGCAAGTAAGTTCTTTGGCCTCTTTCTAAATGCATTCATAATATAAATATAAATTCTATCATTCAAAGAATGAAATGTATTTTTTAAAAAATATTTTTATGAAAGACTTCATAAATATTTGCTTTCGAGTTGCAAAAATCTCGTTTCTTTCACAGCAATATTATTCTACTCTTTCATCCACACATGCTTCACTGTGTGACAGATTAATGGTTTTAGTTAGTTATGAAGCAAGAAAAATGTGCAGCTATTATGTGTTATGGTGCTTTATTTGAAAATTAAATCTCGTGCATTTTAAGTGTGAGAAAATGTAGGGTTTTCATGTCATATATACATTTAAATTAAATTATATTTGCCAGCCTGGTTGGCTGAGTGGTTAGCGTATCCGCTCTCCAGCCAAAAGGTTGCAGGTTCGAATCCTTTCGGTATGGATGTTTGTGATTGTCTGTGAAAATATTAGTGGTGTGGTGGTTGGTGTATATGAACATAGTTGTAGTTGGTGGATTGAGTGGTGGAGACAGAGAAGTGTGGAGTAGGTGCCCTTCCTCGATGAGTCTTTGGACTCCCTGGAGGTGTTATGTAATAATAATAATAATAATTATATTCATTTAGTTCAATGTTGAAAGTTCAAGCATTATGAAAATCTTATGTGAACCAATTTTCATACTGCTCAGGGGCTGGTAGGCTTACCAGTGATTCTTGTTTGATTTAAGATTAACTGTATATTGTATTGCCTCTAACTCTATGACAGGCTGTTAGGCATGTTCAGTATTTACCATTTATCTAAACCTGCTCAAATTTGAAACTATTGGTTTGACATTCCATAGTGGTTATCAAGACTGGTTGAATAAAACTGAACTATTGCTATGAATATCTTTAATGGTGTGGTAGAGGAAAATAAAGTTAACAGAAAATAAAGATGAGAAGGTATTGTTTCCACCCGTTTTTCTAAAAATTGAGATAAATGCAATTAATTCATATAGCTTGGTGAATGAAATAAGCAACATGGAATAATCACCCTTTCTTAATAAGAAAATGACAGTTTATCACTCTAACAAGCCCAGTTCAATTGCTTTCTTAATACTTTTTTTTTTAAATGCATTTTCTGTGACATTTTCATGTGCTCTGAGCCTAGCCTATTAAAATATAAATGACTACATTCACCAATTGCAGATGAAGTTCAAACTTAACCAAACCAACTTTTTTGCCCTCTGCACATTTATTCATGAAATTCTCTGAAAAATGTACCCAGGCTATTTTTTTTTTTATTTTTTATTTTTTTTATTATGTTGGGCCCATATACGAGAGGTTGGCTGGTATGTTAGTACCATGCATGGGTTGGGAAAGGAGAAACTTATTTACATTTGATTTAATAGCCTGTATGTTGTATTCCTTGGGAAATACGTCGGGGGAAGAGTATTCTGCAGTAGCAGGGATGGAGGAGGAGGAAAAGAAACTTGTTCTGTGGGTTTCAAGGCATACTGTGAAAGGATGTTGGGTGGTAGCTGTATGTGTTTCAATGGGCTTAGTACAGAGTGGGGGAATTATTGATGCTGTTTCGGATGAACATTTTCCATGGCAATATTTATAGAATATACAAATCGCAGAGACCAAGTGTATGTGAAAGTGAGGGGAGTGAGTTGGTGAGAGATGGGTCATTTATCAATCTAATTGCTCTCTTCTGTATTGAGTCAAGCATTTTGAGAGAGCTTTTAGGAGTTCCACTCCAAACGTGAGAGCTGTATTCGATAGCTGCTGGGCGGATTCGAGATTTGTATAATGTTAACAGCTGTTTAGAGGTGAAGTAGCGTCTTGAGCGAAAGAGAACCTAGTTATTTGGAAGCTGAGGATGCAATGGTTGTGATGTGTTTTTGCCAGGAGAGGCTTGGTGTCAGGGTAATTCTGGGAAGAGAGATCTCATCTTGTCTGGGAATTTGAATGTTATCAAAAATAATGTTGGTGGAAAATGGTTCTTTTTTGTGAGAAATAAGACAATTGGGTTTTACTAGCGTTGAAGTTGATGAAGCTATCTGAACCCCATTGGAGGATGGCTTGGAGGTCAGAATTAAGGGCAGTGGTGGTTGAAGTGAGTTGTGTAGAGTAGGGTTTGTCAAATGAGAGGGAGGAGTATAATGTGCTGTTGTCTGCAAAACCGTTGGGTTAGAGGTCAACTGAAGTAGGTCATTGATATATAGAAGGAAGAGAGTCAGTGAGAGAACTGAACCTTGTGGGACCCCATCATTAGTTGGATGGTGAGAGGATAGGGATCCATCTGCCATCACACAAAGTGTTCGTCCAGACAGGAAGCTGGCAATCCATCTGCAGAAGTCATGAGACAGTCCAAATGATGGGAGTTTGCTTAATAAGCCTTTGTGCCAGACCCAGTCAAAGGCTTTAGAGATATCATGTGCAACAACTTTGGATTTGCCGAATTTCTCCATGGCATTTGTCCAGTGATGGGTGATGTATGAGAGTAGATCTCCTATCGATTGGCTTCGATAGGATCCGTACTGGTGGTCGCTTAATAGTTGGGCACTTTCAAGGTAGAGTGAGAGTTGATGGTTTTCTCCATCACTTTAGATAGGACTGAAGTGAGTGAGATAGGGTGGTAGTTAGTGGCAGTGATTTGTCACCCTTTTTAGGAATGGGTTGAATGTTGGCCACTTTCCAGGCTTTGGGATATATACCAGCAGAGTAAGAGAGTGTGTACAGATGGCATAGGATAGGAGTCAGTTTCTGTTGCACAAACTTTCAGGACAATTGCAGGAATGCTATCAGGGCCTGGAGATTTTTGTGTGTCTAATTTAGACAACAGGTTTATGATAGCTTTTTTGGCTAAGGATACAGGGGCATTGCATGTTGGGCAGTTGGAATGACTGGAGGGCATTTGCCATTGTCAGTTATGTGTGCATTGGAGGCAAAGTGTGAAGCCAAGAGGTTAGCTTTTTTCTGTGGATGATGTTGCAATTGAGCCATCTGGGTATAATAGAGGTGAGAGTAGTGTATGGCAAAAATTACGACCAATTGTCTTGGCAAGAGACCAAAAGGCATGGCTACCATTTGGACAGGCTGCAAGCTTCCTGCTTTTTGCCCGTTCAAATTCTGTTTTAGAAGCATTGATAATTTTCTTGCATCTGTTTCGGGCTTCAGTATAGGCATTGAAGGAGGATGGGGTTCTTGATTTGAGCCAGTTATGGTATGCCTGATTTTTCATTTGGTACTGCCTTGGCATATCTTTTGGAGAACCAAGGTTTAGTTAGGGGATGGCAGTTCAGAGTAGTGGGGGAATGTATGCTTTCATGCCAGTGAAGATTACTTTGGTGGATTACAATTGGTACTAATGTATTAGAAATGTTTTTAAGCGTATCCTATGATCTTTATCACCACTGAAAGTTGTATATGGCTAGTATCAAAGAAAAATACATCTACCTAATGTATCTGGGGAAGTCTACTGTGCTGGTAGGTATATCTGTCTAAGAAATGGAATTAATAACAATTTGAAGATTAAAACTAGGATTTGTCTTCGGTATTTTGTGGTATTTATTCAACAGTAAAGTTACTCTTGTATCACTGTGTCATTATAATGAATGAATATGCTTTTGAAGAATGTCTTCTCTCTCTCTCTCTGTGTGTAAAAATAGCAACTTAAAATAAGATGCTAGATTTAGACATGTGATAATACTTTTAAGAATAAGAAATGTAAGTGACATTACTGTGCTTGTTTGTATACTTCTAGTATAATTCTATGGGTGGAAGGAACACCATGAAGATTTATTGTCAGACATCTTTCTTCTCAAATGTTTTTTCATTTTGTGGGTGAGTGGGGGGAGTTTTCTATAAGTTAAGTCTGTAACTAATAGATGTAAACTTGCAACCATACATACTAAACTGCATTCTGAAGATTGGCTGGGCACATATATTATTCTCTGGCAAAGAAGCATTCCCACATAACTAGCAATTTGATTAACTTGCAATAGAGAGAGAGGTTCTTGAAGAAATGAAAATTAATGGCAACTGATTACTGATGCCAGTCTGGTCGGCCGAGTGGTTAGCGTATCTGCTCTCCAGCCAGAAGGCTGCTGATTCGAATTCTGCCGTGGGTATGGATGTTTGTGATTGTCTCTGAAATACTAGTGGTGGTCGGCGGTAGATGGCATTGGTGTAGTTGGTGGATTGAGTAGGTGCCTTCCCTCGATGAGTCATTGGGCTCCCTGGAGGTGCCAAATAATAATGGAATTTTTTGCCTTGAATATGAAAACCTGTTACAATTTCAAAAATTCCATATATTGAACACTTTCTGATGATCAGATTGATTGATTGCAGCATTTAATTCATTAATTATACACAGCCTAGAACTCATTAATTAGCTAATCTACAAACTGCCATACTTTGTATGTGAAATTTCTTGGTATATATATTTGGGAATTTTGGTTCTGCATTCCCATCAAAATGTTTTAATGTCAATTTTAATGATATATTTAAAAAGAAACAGTTGTAAGCAAATTGTAATTTCCTTTACAACTCCTCCATATACTTTATTCACTATAACACAAGCATCATTTGAGGAAAGCAAAAAAAATTGATTGCCACATTCAACATATTAACACAAGAATGAGTTATGCTGTGATCAAGACATGTATGACTCATGCTATTTAGCTCATTCTTGTGTTAATATTTCGACTGTTTTAACTAATTCTTTTGTACTCTCTCTCTCTCTTGATATGCCCTTGTGATACATGAGCAAAATGTATAGGAATTGTAAACGAATTCTAATTTCCTTTACAAGATATATGTTTAACCATTTTTTAAAATACATTGTTTACTGCATGTTTTTATAAAACATCAGTAATATATGTACTTATTACCTAGAACTCAGTTACAGTGCTGTTGTGGCAATCATTATAATGATTACACTGTAATTTGCAAATAGTTGTATATCTTAACATTTTAAGCTCTTACATCAATGCTTTTTATTTTTAATAAATGTTTATTAAGAAAAAGTTAAATTGGCATTATTCAGAATACTAATGTCTTGTAACTTACTGTATAATTTTTCTGCTTTCTATGTATCAGTTTTTATATTATGTCAATTTATTTTTTAAAAAAATACATTTTAATTTTTTTAAATTTTTTTTGCAGAAATGGAATTTAATAGTGGATATAGTCCTGAATCTCAGCAAAGGAGGTCTAGATCAAGGTCCCCTTTTTCCAGAGATGAAAACAGCATGGATTCTAGTAGAGATGGACGTAAAGATGGTCGTAGAAGAAATGATAGTGAAAGGCGTCAGAATCGCACTCCACATCCTCGCAGAGTATATGTAGCCAATATTGCTTATGAGGCTAAGTGGACTGATGTGAAGGATCTCTTCAGGGAAAAGGTAGGAGATGTTGCCTATGTACAACTCTTCCAGGATGAAAATGGAAAATTTAGAGGATGTGGTACAGTAGAATTAGCTGATTCTTCATCTGTGCAGAAGGCAATAGATATTTTACATCGATACGATTATAAAGGACGTCAGCTGGTAGTAAAAGAAGATTATGATATTGAGAGGGATAGTACTGGTCGTCCAATTTCTAAATCTGGACCACGATCTAACCAGTCTTACACAGGAAATGTCTTTAGTAATGGAGCTCAGATTGATAATACTTATGGTTTGAATTCAGAATTTTTGAGATCACTTGGAATAGCTGGTCCACTTTCATGTCGAGTTTTTGTTGCAAATTTGGATTACAAAGTAAATATTAAAGATTTGGAAAACATTTTCAAGATGGCAGGTAAAATACAGAGTGTAGAACTGAAGACAGATGATAATGGGAAAAGTAAAGGGCATGGCAGAGTAGAATTTGAACATCCCTTGGAAGCTGTACAGGCTATATCCATGTTTAACAGCCAGAAATTACATGGTCGAGCTATGAGCGTTCGCATGGATAAATTTGGGGATGAAACTGATGGTGGCTCATCTAAGTTGCCATCAGGGCTTCAAGGAATTGGCAAAGGACTTGGAACTTCAGGACAGCCAATCAATCTCTCAAAAGCTCTTATGAATTTAAATCAGAATAACATGAGTATGGGTATGACTGGAGGAGGTGGAGGTATGACAGCTGGTATTGGCATGAACAACTATGCACTTTCCTCAGCTATGAATATGAATTCAGTGGCTTCTGCTCAAACAAACTTTGGGTTGTTGGGCTCTTCAAATTTGGGCTTTAAAACCGGAATGGGCATGAATAATCTCTTAGGAAGTGAGAGAGGTTTTCTGGGAATGTCATCCCATAGAAGTGGAATGTAAAAACATGATTAATTCAATTTCTTTGAAGATTTTCATATGGTGCATGAAAAAATAGCATTGGTTCTCTTAAAAATCCTCTCTTCAGATTTTTACTGTTGTGAAAACATTTCAGCATTGGGCTTTTAAATGTTGGAGTGCATGTTTTGATATCTTAGTGGACCAAAAAGCTTCTCTGTTAGAATTGTTGACTTTCATGACAAAAAAAAAAAAAAAAATGCCAACTGGCAGTTCATTTGCCCATTTGTTTTGAGATCCATCCTTTTCATTTTTAATATTTATGTATTGTAGTCTTTTTTATGAATGAGAAAATAAAAGTCATCCCATTACTGTGCTTTCCCTAGGATCTTGTGCTTCCTTTATAGTGTGGATTTTTTTTTTCTTTCTAGCTATGTATATTAATATGGTTTTTGTCAGTAAGTACTTCTCAATGCCTGATTTGAAGCTGTCACTTTTTTGGGGTTTTGATGCTTATATTTGACCATATAGTTTAAAAAATGGTGGAGTCAGAATATTCTATTAATTTTTTAAATTTTGTTAAATTGACTTAATAAAATAATCACAAAACTGAAATCTGCCAAAAGTTCTGCTTTAACTTTTTTTTTTTTAGCCTGTAACTTCAGCAGATTTGTTAAAATTAAGAGAGGAAATTTTGAAATACAATTTTATACATATTACAGAATTTTCATCTTTAAAACGTGATGCAAAATTGTTTTCACAGTTTTGTGAAAACAAAAAACAAAAGCCCTGTTTTATGGCAGGATGGACAAAATAGATAAGATTTAGATAAATACTGTATAGTAACACATTTTCATTAAAATCAGTTACTGTTTATATTTGCAAAATGTTACATTTTTGTAATAATAAATTCACAGATATTAGAAATATTACATTTTTAAGTGAACACACTTTCACTCGTTATTTCCAATATTTGAGATTTTCACTGGCTTTTTGAATCGGATTAGCTTGTTTGCCAGCCCCACAATTTATATCTACTTTCAGACTGTAAATTATGAAATTGGCAGGATATAAAATACATTGAAATTAGTTTGTGGGAATAATACTTAATTTTAAAATGTATTATTATTTAAAACAAAAATAATTTAAGTTCATTTACAATTGACATACTATTAATAAATGCCATGTTCTTGTCTGAAATGCTAACATCTTATTGGAACTCCTTATTTGACAATTTTTGTATGGTTTTCACAACCTTCTACAGTCATTAGATCAGTAGTATGGTGCTGATCCGTTTATTTTTTGTACAAATTCTTTAAATTTTGTTTCAGGTTATATTTTATGCACTGCTATGCATTGCACTGCTTAGTGGATAGATACAATTTTTGCTCTGTGAGATAGAACACACTGCTTGTAATACTTGCTATTATTAGAATTAATCATTCTTTCTGAGAGAAAGTGCATTTGTGAGGCCTCATTAGACAAATGCACTGGGAAATTTTTCATGTTACAAACTGTTCATTACTTTGACAGCCCAATTGAGATGAGTTCTGCACAGAGCACAATAATACCTTGTCATTTTGTTTTCCAGCATACCAGTTCTGTTATATGCATGTTATACATAATGGGTTTACTTCCCAACATTGACACTTACTTTAGGACATTCATAATTTTTTCTGTGCCACATGATCTTACCTGTTGACTATCCATGCCTGGAATGCCACGTTCTTTTATGCTACTTGATGACATCTTTTGCCAGTACTTTAGTTGGCAGATTGTTTGGAAGAAATTTTATCTTAGTGTTCACATGAATGGGGAGACCTTTACTCCTCACTTTAAATACTGCATTTATTTGATAAACCTATAGCACAGGAACATATAAAGGAAATGAATGTCAAGTAATGCAGCATTATTGTAGGCAGTCACATTGATAATCGGTCAATTCAAGCATTTGCACCATGATTAGAACATCCAAAATTAACTGTGACTAATCTACCAAAGGTTGGAAAACTGATATAAAGAAACACCCAAGTAGTTCATCCAGCTATATACAGATGCACCAGTAGTTGCCTGAAATACAAAGTTTAAAGTGCCCACAACTATATATTAGTTCATGCCAGAAACTTATATGCTGCACTGCTTAGTCTCTTCCTCTAAGAGCTGCTTAATAAGAGCCATGCATCACTCTAAACAATACTTAGGTTTGAATGTATGCAGCAGAGCTTGCTTTGATTAGACAGTAGACACTTGAAAGCCATGGTATGAAGAAAAATTAAATGTTTCAAATCGGATTGTTGCATTTCATTATGGCAGCTGCCAGAACATTCACCAAAGCTCATATTCCTATCTGTTAATGTGTGCTTGTGGTGCCAGTATTCTTGGACTAGGACTCTTACCACAGTGCCCATAAAAAATATTCTGAATGTTCTACAGACATCTTGGATTATTCTGTGTTGCTGTGTTGTGGGAGTTTGTGGGAACAACTCAGTTGAGCACTTATGCTACAATGATGACGTGTTTTGAGTAAATAAATGCGAAGGTTTGAGTTGCATTCTGAACCATGAACATTTTCAGAAGAGTGAGATCCTAAGTTGATATATTTAGGATGAGATCATACATCTAATTTAGAAATTGCTGTATACATGCCCATTTATCAGAATTTAGTGCAAAACCTATGGGGTGTTAGGAGTCATTTCCAATTTGTGGCACTTGGGAGTAAATTTTTGTGAAATGTTTATAGTTGATCCTTAAATGGACAGCCAATTACAGTATAGCAGTTTATATTTTTGATATGTGAAGTGATAACATCATCCCTTTCAAAATAACCTGATTTGTGAATTGCCTTATGAGAGAGCATTGAATACATTAGTTTTAGACTAGTTTTGTAAAGTTGTGCAGATTGTAACAAAGGTATGTGGAAATGAGTAATGGCATCTGTTGGGTAGTTTTTTTTTTTTTTTTTTAATGCAATTAATTGTGAAGTTTTCACCAGTGATTGCTTTCAAAATGTATTTCTGGCTGTATATGGGGAGTAGGGCATTTTTTTTTTATCACTGCCTTGTTATAAATCCAATAAGGAATCAGGTCACATATAGCAATGGATTGTTAAATAACATTAGTTGCACTCGTACATCATGTATATTTATGTTAATCTTAAGTCCTGTTACAACTAAGTAACTTTGCTTCGTAGAAACGTAATGTAAATATAATGTTAGGATGGTTAATCCTATCTACCTAAATTAAAGACATCAAGAAATTATATTCTTGGCTTATCCTTTATCCAATGTAAGCAGACAAAATTTGTGCATGAAGTATTTTCTTACTAAGCTGCTTCTGTATAGATATATAGACTAATGACTGCACATTAATTGCCTTAGTATTCCATAATGCAAAAACACATCCTTTTGGGTGTGTAATGCTAAGCATTATGGGAAGGGCTATAACCCATACTGGTTTTGACCTTTATTGAGTTATGTTGAAGTGTGGGAATACCTCTCCAAAAACTGATCCATTAATTTTGCATCTGGCAAAACGGAGCGATTGTATATTAGTAATTTGTTTATATCTTTTAGAGCACTCATGAGGAATAGCTGCTAGGTGCTTCTCTTGGGAATGAAATATAAAAAATTTGGCTCTATCTATATATGTATACCATATTTTTTTTCAGCTGTGAAAGAAAAATGCACAGAATACATGTATTTTTCTCTATATTTCAACTTTGTTGATATATCCACATAGCACCTTTTTGTTTAGAGGAATAATTTTTCATTTTCTTCTCAAGCCTCATTTTTCTGTTGACATAAGAGTAACAAAATTTCATTCGTTAAGTGATATATTTGCCTGTTGCATTTAACTTGCATCTGGTGGATCAGATCAGAGTGCCCTTTGGTCTAGGACAGTGGTTCTTAACCGGCGTTCCCCAAAACACTTGTGTCCCCCGAACTGGTTACATGTGTTCCTCCAGTGAAAGAAATAACATGACACAGTTTTGAGTGTAATTAATACTTTGAATTGTGAATTTTTCTTACAAGAAGAACAATTAGTTATCTAGTCAACGGATCGTACTCTAAAATTGAAATTTTCTGAAATAACTGAGGAATTTTGGATTTTTGTACAAGCTGAATACCCTCTCTTCACAAAGGCACTGAAAATTTTGTTAGTTTTCAACATCATATTTGTGTGAGCTCTGTTAATCAAGATTAACCATATAATACATACTTCTACTGAGTCTCCCTGCTATCTTATATCATCAAACACCTGTTTTTTTTTTCTAACTTTCCTCTAATTTTAGTGTATCGGTGTGATGCAGTGTATCATTATTATTAGCTTTATTTTATTTTTAATAGTGACACCATGCATGGAAGATTCAAAAGTTGCATAGCATAGAAAGAGCATTACTGATTCATTTTGCCTTTGGCAAGTGTAATTTGTAAGTTATATTGCTAACATCATTATGGTGCTTAATGCCAGAAAGAAATTAAGAAAAAGGATTAACCATATAAAAACTAAAAAGTGTGAAAGACATTAATATAGACAAAGAAATGAGGGTAGCTATATCACATATTAGACTTCATATTGCTGAAATCTGCAAAAGCTGTCAAGCTCAAGTATTGCATTAAAATAAGTTCCATTTTTATAAAAGGCAAGTCCATGCATATTTTTATTGTTAGTTTTATGAATGTTTTGGTGTTCCCCTAATTTTTCTTATAATCAGAAGTGTTCCATGAGTTCTAATAGGTTAAGAACCACTGGTCTAGGATATGAGGTGGATGTTTTTGTTTAATTTTGGTTGTTAGCCTTCATTAAGTGACATGCATTCATTCGTTAACTTTTTTTCTTTCTTTCTTAATTTGGTGACAACAATGTTTTGAAGATTTACAGGATGTTCACATTTCGAACTGTGCAATGGTAACATAATGTCACTTCAAATAATTTTTCTATGCAAGCAAATAAACATGCTTAGAGGTTGTATTTCAGGAGACACTTTGTTCAGATATAATGAAATTGCAGTTATTTTAATGGGTATAATTAAATTTTCAATTTAATTATACCAGCAGAAATTGCCAGAATGATTTGGAACTTGGGTTAATGGATACTTAATTTCTACTGTATCAGGTCTAATCTAGTCTACTTAAAACAATGCAGTGTATCATTATTACAAGCTTTTTTTATTTTATTTTTATTTATTTATTTTTAATAGTGGCACCATGCATGGAAGATTCAAAAGTTGCATAGAAAGAGCATTACTGATTCATTTTGCCCCTGGCAAGTGTAATTTGTAAGTTATATTGCTAACATCATTATGGTGCTTGATGCCAGAGAGAAGTTTTGTATTCATGGTTGCTGGAAGGCTTTCGGGTTATTTTGCAGCAATTAGACCTCAAAAGTAAGCATTTGTTATGCAAGCAGCATCTCCTCAGGGAGTGCCCATGATACTATGTGATAGTGCCTCATAATTAAGTTGACAGTACTACTAGCTTTTTATCAGCAGTGTCATTATTCCAAGGTCCTCTAGGGTACTATTAATTGCATCAATCGAACTATATTTTAATCTTCCACTGAGTCTCTTCTATCTTATATCATCAAACACCTGTTTTTTTTCTCTAACTTTCCTCTCTTCCGTTTTGTAAGCATACCACCTTAGCTGAGCTCTTTGCAGACCTCTTATCTCCATAGTTACGAGTTTTTGATACTGTTTTATTTCTAACTAACTTGCAATGTATGGGTTGAAATTGGTTTGAAGATTGTCTTAAATTGCTAGTCTAGTATTTAGTTAATTTGTCTTTATTTCATATAATTTTATTCAACTGGCTCCTCATCATACCATCTTTTTCATTCTGTTATTTGTTTACATACATATTTAGTTTGCCATCTTTACTAAAAATTGTGCTTGAATACCTGATGTTTTAATTTTTCTGGAGCTTCTCCATTAAAAATGCATCAGTGCATTTTCAATGAAGAACATCATTTTTCATACCAATTTGTAGTAGTTATTCATTTGTTTTAGTCAAGTATATAACATCTACATAGGTCAAAAGAAAATATTTTGATTTTGACAAGCACAGTTTGTCCTGATCTCAGCATTTTCTTTTCTCATAGTTTTGCTTAAAATCTGAAATATTTGCTATTAAACTGTCATTGAATTGCCTATATCTGAGTATTTTAAAAAGTGATGGTCATCAAACATCCCCACTACTAGAGAACAATCAGTTAATTAGGGATTACCAATGTGAATTCTGTAACTGCTATGCAGAAGACTCCTTCCTAACTTTTAGTTAGGATTTTCTTTAGACCTTTTGATATTAAAATTTTATACAAATTTTGATATTTTCAGTTTTTTTTTGGGGGGGGGGTCAATATTCAAATATTAACAAATATTATTTCTAATTATTACATGAAGCTTGTTTGGGAAGGGAACCTTTCTGTGAGCCTTTTGTAAAGTGTTCTGAATGCTAGTCACGTGTGTTTACTTACATTGTTTATGATAATAATATGAAATATTGAACATGATTCTTTCTTATAAATTAATACTATCATTAATATCACAAGATATGGAACAAACCAGTTTTTAAATACAGTATTGCTTGAAATTTTTTATATAAGGAGTGGTGAGTGTGTCGGATTCTGACTTGCCCATTTAAAATAGTTTGTACGATTTGAAATTGAGAGCTAAGGTTCACTGGAGCCAATCCAGCTATGGTTGAGTTATATTCTCTGTTCATAAATTATGACCCTTTGAATACTTGTGAAAACATCTCGTAGAGATTTAATTTCTTTAATACTGATTTCTTTGTTATTGACAGCGAAAATGCACATACATCTAGCTGCTTTTTGAAGAACTTGACTCAAAGAACACAATTCATTGCATTTCCATCTATAAAGTTGCTTTCAAATTAAGCAAAGTGAAACTCAGCAGATTGCAATACTTGCATATATATATATATATATATATATATATATATATATATATATATTCTGAATTAATCATTACCAAAAAATGAAGATAAGTGCACCAGTAATATTTCCTATCAAGTATTATATATTACTCAAATATTTTAATATATTATTTTAGGGGAATTATAGGGATATATTTAGTCAGTTCTTCCATAGTAATTTTTTTCATATATAACAACGTAAAAGATGCTAACAATTATATCTGATCAGCATTTATTGGATTCAACAAAATATCCTGAAAGTTTGAAATATGCATCACATTCGTTTGGGTCCAGTTAAAATTCGTGATAAGTGCAATTTCAGTTTTTTGATATTTTAATATTCATGCTGTCTATTAATAGCAACATAGGTGTAAAATTAATTTTTATTCAGCATTTCCTGTTGTGTGGGACTTATTTCCTATATATAACTGCACAGCTGTTTTTACGAGATTTTTGTAGAGATCCCGCACAATATATGTATTATTTACCAGAAGAGAGAATGGGTTTATTAATAAAATGTAATGGTGATTACATTTGTGATTATCTTGATGGACCTGTGTTTCACTCAGGATTTCTCCATGAGTGCAGGTCACAAAGATGCCTCCAACGATCTCAATCTTTAGCCTCTCTCTTCCATGTTATACCCATAGATTTCACTAGTGGATCTTCTCATCTTGTAGGTGGTCTTCCTGGTTTTCTCTATTCTTGGTTGCCAGTTGAGTATTCTATATGTCCATCTGTTATTCTTGAGTCTGGCTATGTGACCTGCCCATCTCATCTTGCTTTCATATACTGCAGTTACCACATCTTTTATGCCTGATCTCTTTCTTAGTTCTGTGTTTCTAGCATGTTCCATTATGCTAATGTTACAAATCCTGCGTTCTATCACGCTGAGTTATTCTGAGTCTTTTCTTGTCATGTTCCATGTTTCTGATCCATGTGTGAGTGATGGTAGAATATTACTATTAGTTTTGCCTTCGGAGAGATGTCAAGATTTGGATCAGTAAGTGTTTCTTTTAGTCTGTTGAATAATAGCCATGCAGCTTTTTTTCTTTTGGCTAGTTCTTCAGATAAATCGTTATTCATTTTTATTGTTTGTCCTAAGTAATTGGACAAACAATAAAATGTAATCAAGCCTATAGAACAAGTAGGAGTCAACTTGTTCCATAGGGATGGTATCAATACATAGGTGAATGTCACTTGTGTAGATGTTTTTGATCCATTTTGTTTTTTCTAGATTCATTTCTAAGCCTATCTTACTGCCATTTGTGTATACTTTTTCACCCATTTCTTGTAGGTCTTTTGGGTTGTGGGATATCAGTACTAGATCATTGGCTAACATAAGGATTTGTAGCTTTTTGCCATCTATGCTTATTGCTCCGTTTAGGTCTTTTTTTTTCAGAATGTATTCTAAAGTGCTGGTAAATAGATTTGGGGAGATCACATTGCCTTGGGGAACCTCTCTCTTTATATCTTTATTTATAAGTTGATCAAATAGGGTTATTTATGTGGTCTGATTTTTGTTAATTTCTTTTATCATGTGGATGTAAGTAGGGTCCTCATTTATTTCCAGTAAGGCACCGATGACTGCATTGTGTTCTATGGTATCAAATGCATTTTTAAAATCGATAAAGAGGAAACATAGAGGGATTCGGTATTCTCTGCATTTTTCTGTTAGTTGTGAAATGACCTGGATATGATCTATTGTTGAGAAGCCTCTTCTGAATCCTGCCTGCTCTCTACTGGAGTTGTCTTCGAGAGTGTTTTGGATTCTATTCAGTATTACTCTGTTCATGATCTTATATATGTGAGAGTGAAGATAGATTGGACGATAGTTTTTTTTATGTCTTCCTTGTTCCCTTTTTTGAATAGAAGTATGGTTTTTGACATTTTCCATTCTGAAATTTTTCTTTCTTTGACGTACCATGTGAATCTGGCAGCCAAGGCTTTGAAGATAATTGGTCCACCTTGTTGGACTTCTTCAGCCTTAACATGATCAAGTCCTGATGCTTTACCTTTACTCATTTTCTTAAAGGCATGTTCTGTTTCTTCTGTCAGTACACCTGGTATGTTGCTTGGTTTTGGAATGATAGGTTCTGAAACTTGGCACTTAGGTGCATAGAGATCATTATAAAAATTCTGCACAATTTCTTCTCTCCTTTTTCTGTTAGTATATTTTTCTCTATTTTGATCCTGTAAAGCAGATGGAATTGACTGTTTAAAATTTAAGTTTCTCTATTTTTTTCAGGCTGGTTTTTGCCTACACTGCTTCTCTTAGTTTTTGTATCCTGAAAGCTTTGTAGTCTTCTGGAATTCTTTTCCTTAGTAACTTGCAGATAATTTTGTATTCTAGAAAATTTTCTTCAGTTCTTTTCTCTTTTTCAGTAGTTCTATAGTTTGAGGTGAGAGTCATTCTCTTTTGTTTCACAGGAATTTTCTGATTTTTTCTTGCACTCATTGAATTTATCAATAAAGTCAATATAGTCATCATTTATGTAACAGTTTTTAATAGTCCATTCGGTCTCTTCTATGTACTTCCTGAACTTGTGGTAGTCTATTTGTTTGGGTTATCTTTTATGGTTTGATGTTGCCCTGATATGTTTTTTTTTTTTTTTTTTGTGGTCTATTCTTATAATGGCTCTGAGGAATAAGTGGTCAGAATCTATGTTGAAGTATGTTTCGCCTATTGTACCAACATTTTGTACCAGTCTTACAGTCTGTTAAAACGTAGGCAGTTTCATTTTTTTGTCTCTCCATTCGGTGATTGCAAGTCCATCTTCTTCCTAGGCGTTTGTTGAAAAAAGTGTCCATGATAAACAGTTCAGCTGCAGCAAATTCAGCTAATCTCTCTCCTCTTCTATTTCTTTCTCCCATGCCATATGGTCCTATAAACTTTTCGTTTTCTTTTCCGCATCCTATTTTGGCATTAACATCACCACCAATGAATGTGTATGTTGACTTAATGCCTGTTCAAGATTCATGTAAAAATTTTCTATTTCTTGATTATCAGCTACAGATGTTAGAGCATAGCAGGATATTAATTTTATTGCTGTATTGTTCTCTATTCCAATTAAGAGTACACTTATTCTTTCAGAATGATGTTACAAGAAAGAATCAACTTGGTGTTAAATAGATTTAACAATGAAGCCCACTTCGCCTTGTTTGCCATTGTTTGAGGATACTCCAAGGAGTACCTGTGATATTACCTTGTACCATCTTGCTGTCAGTTCTGTCAATCTTTTTGTTTTATTCACTAGTAGGATATCCAAGTTGATATTTCTTTGATTAATAAATCTATTCTGTAGTCTCTTGCCCAAGTTCGAGTATTGAGGGTACCGATTGCCATTTTCATAGATTTAAGAGGCAGTCTTTTTTCATCTGCGATATTCTTAGCACCCCTGACCACACTCAGTGCCTTACTGCCGCTGTGGGAAGGTGTGTGGGCCGTGCAGGACTCGGGGCCTTCTCTGTTGTAGTGGCATCTTTGCCGTGGTCGCATATGCACTTCTCCTGACTAAGGTTCTGAAGTGTTTGCGAGATCTCTGTTAGTGATGTTGGGTCCAGGTCCGATAATGGTTAGGATTCCCAACACCCCAGGGTGCACCAAAGGGAGGTAGAGTTGGACTTTGCACCCCACATTTGTGATAAGCAGTATGATTGAGGAAGAAAAAGAAGTTAAATCTGGTGTCAGACAAGGATGTACATTATCCCTTCTGTTATTATCTGTATGGATCACATTGTGTAGGAAAGTAGGATTTAATACCTGATATCAGTTATTAAACCTGATATCAAAATTGGAGATGTTAATGTCAACTCTTTGCTTTATGCGGATGATGTTATACTTCTAAATAAATCTGCTACAAGTCTGCAAGATTCCCTGACTAAATTCAATAACTGTTGTAATAGATATAGTATGAAGGTTAGCAATAACAAGACAAATACAATGAAAATAGGCAGAAGCATTTAAATATTAACTGCATTATGAATGGAGAACCTGTAGAACATTTTAGCTATTTAGGCACAATTTTTAGTGAAGATGGTAAATTAAATATGGAAATAGACAACAGAATCAAAAAAGCTGGTATGGTAGGAAGTGAACTGAATAAATTTATATGGATTATGAGAGAAATTAGTTAAAACTCTAAATCACCTGTGTACAAGACAGTGTTCAAACCAATTTTAACTTATTGATCTGAAAGCTGGGTCAGAAGTAAAACTCTTGACCAAGGGCTAGAGACTGCAGATATGAGAGTCCTGAGAAAGATTAGGAGCATGAACAGATGGCATCAATGGCAATATCATATTAAAAACAAGGATATATGGGGTGCTTAAGGGTCAAAGCTATATATAACTGAGAGGAGACCTCCACATAGCCTTTAAAGGAATGCGGAAAACTGACCAGAGATTCTTACCTAATTTCCAATCCTCACCTTGTGTTGCACCCTGTTAGGTATCTACCTGGATACTGAACGGATGAGGGTGGGCTGGCAATTTGGTAAGAGTCTACGAGTGAGAGAGCAAGCTAGTGGTGTGCAGCTTTTTATATCATACGTTGAGCAGCGCTCCTACAGCATCATAGCCTTCCGCTCGGCACTTCCTTTGCATGCGGTTCCAGTCCTCCTCCTCGCATCTCCCAGGAAACTCCTGCACGCAACTTACTCCGTGCGTATGTGACTGCCATAGGGCATGTTACTAATCTGAATGTCTCATTTGCGAACTTTGAACTCACTTTTACATACTAACATAATTCTCATCAATTTTTCTTCCATTGTTAAATTTATAAGAACAGGTAATATTATCTTACATAGAAACAGTCCAATATTAAAAGCGTTTATTTAAATAAATTTCAAGCAATTAAGATCTCTACTTATATATAAGTATTTCTCTCAGTGATTTGATGCTTGTTAAATCCTGAATGAGATATTTCACAACAAGATCTCTTCATTCAAGATTTAACACCAGGCATGCAGTCAGGAATACATATCCATACTTGAAGTAGAAAAAGCCACCAAAAGCCTGAAATGTGGAAAGGCAGCAGGAGTAGATGATATTCAACCAGAAATGCTTAATGGAGGTATAAAATGTTACGCTGGCTGCACTGCATTGTTTGGAATGCCCGGACAGAGAGACTAATTCCAGATGATTGGAGTAGAACCCTCATGGTACCCCATATATAAAAAGGGAAACAAAACCTAATGTGAGAATTACAGAGATATTTCATTACTGAGTGTTCCTGGTGAGATTTATGCAAGAAGGAATGTGGAAGAGAAGCTTGGTGAAGAACAAGCTGGATTCAGGCCAAATAGTGACTGTCAGGATCAGATTTTCATTTTACGACAGATCGTTATATTCTCATGATTTCTTAACTAAGATCTGTATTTAAGTTTTGTAGATCTGGAAAAGGAAAAGACAAGGTGCCAAGAGAGAAGCTATTCAAAACGCTACAGTTGTATTATGGTGTCAGTTGGGCATTATATTAAGCAATACTTAGTCTTTATTTGAGTTGTAAATCAGCAGTTAGAATTGAAGGAAGTACAGGAAGGTGGTTTAATGTTAAATCTGGTGTCAGACAAGGATGTTCATTATTCCACCTGTTATTCATTATCTATATGGATCACATTATGAAGGAAAGTCATTAAACCGGATATCAAAATTGGAGATGCTAATCTCAGCTCTTTGCTTTATGCGGATGATATTATACTTCTAAATAAATCTGCTACAAGTCTGCAAGATTCCCTGACTAAATTGAATAACTTGTAAAAGATATGGTATGAACATCAGCATTTAAAGGACAGACATTGAAAATATCAACTGCATTGTGAATGGAGAACCTTTACAACAAGTAAAACATTTCAGCTACTCAGGCACGATTTTTAGTGAAGATGGTATGGTAAATTAAATATGGAAATAGACAACAGAATCAACAAAGCTGGTATGGTAGGAAGTCAATTGAATAACTTTATATGGAATAAGAGACAAATTAGCCAAAACATTACTTTAGCTGTATACAGTGTTTAAACCAATTTTAACTTATGGATCTGAGAGCTGGATCAGAAGTAAAACACTTGACCAAAGACGAGACCACAGATATAAGAGTCCTGAGAAATAGGGGGCTTAGCAGATGGCATCAGTGGCAATATATCATTGTAGTATTAAAAATTATGATATTAGGAAAAAACTGGACATTGTCACAAAAATCATTTATGCTTTTTTTTTTTTTTTTTCTGTGATAAAATATTGTATCAGCAATAAATAGGTTATTTAACTTTAGTAGTATTTCATCTCATTCGTTGGTTTCATCAATCCCGAAGTTTCCCGTTATATCTTTTATCTTCTGTGAATGTTCCAATCTTAGCATTGAAGTCACCCATGATTAAGGTGATATCTGTTTTCTTGGTAGCATTTATTTCATCTTGAAGACATTCAAAAAATTCTAGATATTCTTCATGTGATTGATCAAGGTGCGTATACTTGAATTATAATTAAGTATATGCGCTTCTCTTTTGTTTTGAATCTGCTATTGTTCTAGAAGATATTGGTCTGATTTCTAGGAGAGAAGTGATCAAATAATATATTGTATTCTGCCGCATTTTAGCTCTAACATTCTTTCGCCTGACCAATGAGTATGAGTTTCAGCAATTCAGGTTACATTCCATTTTTCCAATTCTTTCTCAGTCACTTTTAATTTTCCAAGTTTGAATAGTGTCCAAACATTAATTGTTGAAATATGGCTAATATTTTTGGCAGATCACATTGTAAACTTCTCACCTACCTTATGTGGTGTTAGGACAGGCACTTTGATTGTCCTGTATGTGGTAGCATTTTTTTGAATCTCTTCTAGCTATACTATTCATGAAGTTTAAAGGCAGATATGCAGCCAGCTTGTCACTCATCTGCTGCAGTGTCCATAATTTAGGTGGGATAGGTACCTGGGAGAGAAGGCAGACTTCCACCGCATGTGGTGAGAAAATAGGAAAACAGAAAAGAATCACACCTAGCCTTCGAATCCTCTAATAATGTTGGAGGGGAGGGCAAGTGTAAATATAACAGGTGTATATTACATGAAGTAAGGCATGGTCCAGCTTCAGATGCCTTGGGTTTGCCATGCCCATACTCACTAAAGTGAGCCTTTGAAGAAGTTTGCCATATACTTTTGAAAAAAAAATATATGGCAAAATAGATGTTGGAAAGGATCGTTCAGCTCTTGTTCAGCTTCTGCCTCCTTGCTATTAAGGTGGGTGTAAATGACTCAAAACAGTTACTAGTTAGCACAACTCTCCTATATCATCATCATCATAAATTCCTGCCATGTACCCTCAAGGGGTGTACAGGATATGAAAGTACTACATGAAAAAATTACATCATTACTAACTTCCTATCTACAATTTTCCTCCAAATCAGTCTGTTACTTGTCAAGACTCCAACTTTATCAGATCTTATATTTCTATTGTCTAAGGCACTTTGTACCGTATCAATCCACCTATATCTTGGTCTTCCCCTGGGTCGTTTTCCTGCCAACCTGGCAGAGAACACTTGTTTTGCTAATCTTTCCTCGCCCATTCTATTTAAGTGACCATACCACCTGAGATTAGCTCTGCTAACGCATTCTTGGATGCTGATAATGTCAAGTTCTTTCCTAATATCCTCATTTTTAATATGATATTGCCATTGATGCCATCTGTTCATGCCTCTAATCTTTCTCAGGATTCTCATATCTGCGGTCTCTAGTCTTTGGTAAAGTGTCTTACTTCTGACCCAGCTCTCAGATCCATAAGTTAAAACTGGTTTGAACACTGTCTTGTATACAGCTAATTTAGTGTTCCGACTAATTTCTCTCTTATTCCATATGAATTTATTCAATTGACTTCCCACCATATATGTATCCTAGTAATATGTAGATCTCTCTCTTGCCAGTCTCTTTTTCATTTGTCAGATGCAACATGCTCTTTGTATTATAGGTAGGTAAAAGCCATAGTGCTTGATAACTAGCAGATACTGCAGCTGTGATAACTAGCAGATACTGCAGCTGTGATAACTAGCAGATACTGCGGCTAGATGATATAATTTAAGAAATTTAATGACGAAGCTGAGAGATATTAAAATAGAAAAAAGTTTTATTATTTGGGCATGCAACTAGTTTTGTTTTCTTTGGCTTCATCTAGTGCATAGCATGAAAAGAGAAATACAAAAAATATACATTACAGTAGCTATAAATTAATTTATAGCTGTTCTCTTGTAGTGTGTGTGTGTGTGGTTTGTATTCACTGTAAAAATTTTTGAAATACACAGAAATAAAATATTTAGACCACTATTGGTACGGAGGTGTCCAGATGTTTTTTTTTTTTTTTTAATTTTTAGATGATAAAATAAAGTTCAGAAGATGGATAATGAACAATTTTAAGCATGTATAATGCTACCTGAATGCTGAAACCATAATTTAAAAAAAAAATGGTCAGGTTAATTTGAGTATTGGCTATAATTGTTTAAAGGAAAAGATGTATTTGTGTTAAATCCTTTTACCAGTATACATATATTTTTCCATACCATGCATGTATCAGTGGTTTCTTAGCATTTCTGTATTTGTTTGGGACTGATACAGTGTTGAAGCTGAATAAATAGCAAACTTTAAACAGCCTGAAAGGAATGCAGTTATTTGAATTTTTAACCCATTATTCACTACTCACTTTCTTCTACATCCTGTCAGGACATCCATTTTATTAGAAATGAATGCTTTAATAATTCGAAGCTAGGCTTAGTAAAATTCCATTTTGACTGAAGCTTGACCTGGGGATGTCACCAATTATGAATATCAGTTAATAGCATTTTAATAGCAATAATTTCAGCAAACCTTCAGTTTTGCTGAAGGCACAATCAGTATATAAATTAACAATGGGGAAAGAAATGGTAGCAGCTTCATAATATCACATGATTGGTATTATCAAGATAGAGCACAGATGAGATAATTTTTTAACTAAATAATTGTAGCAGTTTGATTGAGCAGTAAAAAAAGGAGTATGTTCTGTAGTTTGATACTGAATGTGACTAAACTTCTTGAATGGTAGGAATCAATTTCAGGTAGTCATGTGTCCAAATTTCAAAATGCCATTGGGCAGTGCAATATTATCTGATTGGATGAATAAAGATGTCTGATTTACCCACCTCACAATTGTATTTTTATTGGCCTAAAACAAAACAGTGATACAACTTGAAAATTTCATGTTGCCAGTTTCTTCAAGGAACTGGGATGAATGGTGAAAAGTTAGCTACAGGAACATACTCCAAATCACCATCGGCAGAATTCAAGGTTTGCACAATCAATCGAAAAGAAGGCAAGCTGGCAGAATAATTGAAGTATGGTTGACATTATTGGTGCTACTGAAATGAAGAAAAAAAAACAAGTGATTATTTTAAATAACATACAAGATGTTAAAATCAGACAATAATGATCAGGAAAGGGAAGAAGTAGCTATAGCATTGAACATTAAATACAAAGATAATCTTGAATGGCAGACAATATTGAGTAGCAATAGGTAAACATCAAAACAAGAATTAGACAATGAGAAAGATTTGTGTTTATGGTCCTACAGAAGGTTCTGCTGTGAAAGAAGTAGAGATATGAAGGAAAGGCTGACAATATTGCAGAAAATTGTGCAAGAAGGTTTTTTTAAAAAAAATCAAAATTGAGCAGCATTCAGAAGGGATGGACTCAAACACAGAAAAAAGTTAGCTAAACAAGTCATGAGAAAACTTCTAAAAATATAGAAGATAAATATCTCGAAGGTAGCAAAGTGTTTGAGTAGCTATTGAGCAATTGAAAAAGTGCTGTAAAAGGAATTGGATAATTGACTTGAAAATGGGAAATAAAATTACTCCAGACATCTAGAATATGTTTTTCAAGATTACTAAATGAAACCAAAAGTTACAGAATAGTGGTAGAATGTTTCAAGAAAAATGCAATCAGAATCACGTATTAATACTGGAGGTAGAAAAAGCATCAAAAAACTGAATTCTCAGTAGGCAGAGTAGCTGGTATTAAACTAGAAATGCTGAAATATAGAGGTATATACAAGTTTTACAGTTGCTGCACTGAATAATCCAGAAGTCATAGAAGATGGTTGCATTCCAGATTATTAGACTGGGACTCTTATAGTATCCATCTATCTTCTTCAAGTGTTATCCCCTTGAAGGAGGCTGGCAACCATGTCGTGGAACTTTTTTCTTTCTTTTGCTGCTCTGGAACATTTATGGTAATTCAAACCAGTCCAGTCCTTAATGTCTTCAAACCACATTCTCCCGAGTCTACCTCTCCCTCTTTTTCCACCCAGTTTCCCTACTAATATTAGTTTCTGAATGCCTTCTTCTCTAGTTAGATGTCCAAAATATTTAAGTTTTTGTTCTTTAATTATAGTATCCATCTATAAAAACAGAAATAAAACAGTATGAAAATTAACAGTAATTTCTTTAGTGATTGTTCCAGTAAAGGTTTATTTGAGAAGTGAAATTTTTCAGGCAAAGAGTTCTTGTTCTTTAATTTTAGTATCCATTTATAAAAACAGAAATAAAACAGTATGAAAATTAACAGTAATTTCTTTAGTGATTGTTCTAGTTAAAACTTATTTGAGAAGTGAAATTTTTCAGGCAAAGAGATGGTTGGGTCAGAATTTCACTTTTGACAGTTAAGAAATTGAGGATCTGTATTTAAGTTTTAGAGATCTGGTAAATGCCAAGAGAAAGCTATTCAAAATGCTGCAGTTATGTGGTGTAAATGTGATATTGAGCAGTAGTCTGTATTTCAGTTCTAATTACTGTTAATCAACAGTTAGAATTTGGAGGTGTGATATAGGTTTGATATTCTGATAAGTGTGAGAAAAGAGTGTACATTATTTCCACTTAGTTAAGGATATAAATACCAGGTCCCTTGTAGTTGTAAACTGTCTTATTTTGGCCAAACAGGCAGGACAGCGAATATCAGAATTTCTGAACACAAGGACCACATCCGGTTTCACAAGTACAACCATTCTGGTCTTGCAGACCATGCTCTGGATACACGCTACACACACCATAGCAAATACAAATTCAAAAGACTATTTATGGAATCGGCCTCAGCCCTAAGAAATTCTCCAAACCTCAACAAATTTGGTTGTATGCGACTGCCCCAAATTTGGAAGGCTTACATCAGCAGACCTTCAGCCCAACGGCCAAGAACATGTACTTAGCCCGCTAGAGGGCACCCTCAGGACTTTTAGGAGAACAATAGCTTCATCTCTTCATTCCCAGTTACTGTGTTGTAGTGCCTATGTGCACGTGCCTTTTTTTGTAAGTTCCTTTAGAAGATGGCAACGTGACATTGCCGAAATATTGGAAAGTATTTATTAAAGTATAATTTAATTTATATCCTTAACTACGTTGTTCAATTCCTTAAGTGTTTTAATAATTATTTCCACTGTTATTCATCTCTGTTGATTACATTATGAAGGAAAGGAACAGTAAATCTGATATCAGAATTGGAGATATTCAGATCAGCTCTACTTTAAGCAGATGCATCTATTGCAAGTCTTCAAGATTATTATTATTACCCAAGACCTCATGGAGTCAGACTCATCTTGGAGGACTTTTTATCACACACAAATTCCCTAAGTAAATTGAAGAACTGCTATGATATATAATAAATTTGGTGTGAAAATAGGCAGGAACATAGAAAAAAATCAATTGCTTCCTGAATTGGAAACCTAGAGAACAAGTAAAATATTTTAGCCATTTATGCATAATTCTTAGTGAAGATTGCAAATTAAATATGGAAATAACAACCATATGGTTGTATAAATGGCAGATCAATGGAATGTATGGGTTAAATATATGAATACAGACTGAAGATTTATGGTGAACTTGAATAAGTTTGTAGAAGTTTAAAGTGATTAGCAGTGGTATATCATTGTCTATATATATATATATATATATTTAATTTATTGAGGCATATCATTTAAAAAAAGGGGGAGGGACTTTATTTCTCAAGCCTTGCTATCTGCTATTAAAAATGCTATCACTCTTAAGTTCACCATAAATGTTCTGCCTGTATTGATCATTTCTTGCATCATCTTAAATAGAAATGCTACTTGATATATTCTTTAATCAGCTGCAGCTTTTTATGACATCTGTTGTGAGGTGTAATTTGTTTCCTTATTTCCCCCTTAATATTGATAAAAACATTTGGTTTTTGGAAAGTATAATTTATTGCACTGATTTTTTTTTTTTTTGTTAGAATGACCCAATATATTGTTTAGAAAATTATTTTTTTATTAAATATTTATTTTGTCCCTTCTGCAACTGCTCACCATCTGGCAAAATTTTCTCTCTGTGGGCAGACATTTGTCAAGCTCTGCAGATAAGTATAATGATATATTGTTCATGTGAGTAGGACTGCTGTTTTATGGGGTTAAAGACATGCCCAGTTTGACATAATGTCAGGAGAGAAAAGAATGACATCCTCACTTGTGAAGCCCCCTCAAAAAAGTTCTCTTTACACTGTGCTTTTTAAACTTTGATATTATTAATTTTATTAATGAAATAATAAAGATTTTAAGGCTTTAAATAAGAAATGAGTAGTTTCTATTTAAAAAGGCAAGTTATAAAACATGCATGATGTAAGAATTTTTTGTATATGTGTTCACACAGTCCACTGATTCACTTGCAGTTTTTTTTTTTTTTTGAACATCTTAATGATATTGAAAATAGCTCAAGTAGGCATTGTTTTTTTAGATTTTTTTAAAAAAAAAGTGACAGTTACAATGATTTTGCAGAGGATGTTATAGATATGCATTTTCATTGAAGATCCATTTTTCTTTTGTGTTTCTCTCCTAATTTGAGTGCTTTCTGTGAAGAATATGCCAAATAATTCCATTTGGCATATTTCTCATCATTTGGCACGTTTCTCACATGCAATTGTGCTTATACAAGTGGAACCAGTTTCTTTTGCGTATCCTGCCCATGAAAAGTTGAATTTTCATGTTAATAAAAATTAGCACCCCCACCTTACATTGGTATTGATACTGTGTGCGACATAAATGCCAAATAATTCAGAAGTCTCTGATTGCTCATACACCGGACAATGAAATTGAACTGCAGCATAGACATTAAACAGAATCCATGCTTACAGTGGGAACTGTTAACCTGTTTCATTGAAGAGCTGGTGTGATATTCATTTGTCTAGTGGTATGCTTTTTTAGTTAAAGAAACCACTGTCAGTTAAGCATAAAAAAACAGGACCATGTAATTTACGTGTGCTATCAGTTTATTACAAAATGCAGATAGTACGTCAACGTAATTTTGATTACCGACAAACTGGAAGGCAATTTTAAGCTCATGTTCAAATTCAACATGTTGAAATTAAATTTGATAAGGCATAAAATCAAGAGTATTTTGATGGATAAATCACTTTGTTGAATCCCACTAACAAAAGGCATTTGTCATACTTGCTAGTATTAACTCCCAACTGCCCAGGACGCCTATAGATGTCCAGCTAAATCTAGATGCAATTCTGTAACACCTATTGAATAACATAAATAAGAAATGTAATCCAGTCTCACTATTTATCCATCTCTGCCAGTAGGGGTGTTAATATCATGTGAGGGATGAGAGTTAGATATTCTTGAAAATGAGACCAAATGAAATTTTTAAGGCTGTCAATCTGAAGACATCAAGGTGAAATGTGAAAATTATGACAACCTGGAAAATGTTAAAAAAAATTATCACAAAGAATCAACAGAAAATATTAAAACAGCCAAAAAGAAAACCATATTTGAAATAATTATTTAAAAAAAAACTTGCTAAGTGATGGATTGATTATAACAGGAAAAAGCAATTGAAGGACAAAAAATCGTATCCAGTAAATTTGCAGTGTCACTGCCATCTGATCAAATATGCTACTTTGTTAACATGTTAAGTGTAGTGTTATAAACCTGGCTTCAATATTTCTTTAAAAATTCTCATTATCTAGGCCATTTATAGAAAACAGATAAACATTAACTTTCATTGGTTAAAGCAGTATTATCTAAATTAATGCCAGTTTACAAGTTTTTCATGAAAGTAGATAAGAGCATCCTGTCAGAGAGAGAGAGAGAGAAACTAAAATGACTGCAAATTTAATGATGCTTGGGCATCATTAAAACCTTGTTAACAATAACATTTTGATGTTACAATCATCCAAAATTCTCATTACTGACCCATCCTCCAAATGCAGCTGTCCTTCACAAACTCAATTTTATTTTTCTCTTTCTATGTTCTTCCTTTGGATTTAATTGAAATCAGCTATAATTATCACTTCTTGCTAAACAACTTGCTTAAACTTTTCAATTAATGCCACTCTACAATGCTTTTATTTTTGTATGGTTGGCATACCAGCACTTTTTATTAACAGTGACATACAGATACAGTATCATTTTATTCAACTTTTCCTGCAAGTAAAGAATACGTACTGTCCCCCCCCCCCCATAAAGCACTGCCTATAGCATTCCAATTGCTTCACATCTCAGTAATGAAGATTCAAAGAGCTGATTACTTCGTTTCTGAAGTGCAGTAAAGCTCTTATAATAACTATGTGTGTGATGTTCCATCGAGTCATTTTAGAATCCTGGCTCATTGACCGCTCTCAAATGAACAAACGCTCTCCTCCATCTTCGCCCATAGAGGATTTTCTCGTAGTAGGACCCATTCAAATACTTCATTTCCACGAAAAAGCCGTCCCAGTTACTTACATAATCAATGCAGGTTTTGTAAAATTTATGAATTGCATCTTTCAATATGTTGGCATCAATATTCAATTTACTATTTCAATTCACAAAATAAAGAACAAAATGGCCATTTTAGAAAAAAAAAAATTAAAGGACAGAGCAGTGAAATAAAGGACGTATGGTCACTGTAATTATGACGTTTCAATTCGTGGTAGAATTTTTATTTGACGTTAGCCTTTGTGATCTATCATAATGACATCGAGAATTTCAAATGCAATAAAACACACTTATTTCATGTAATTAAAAAATTGGACAATAGATTTTAGTTAGATACTGTGTTTAAGTGCAACATATGGTTTTGCTTGAGTCTATACAGCATAGTTTCTGTGGGAGGGGACAATAATAGTGCAATTAGAGACAGCTGGAATAAAAACTGCTAAAACTAATGAATCCCACTATTTGTTGAGAAATATATTACAGAGATGGCAAAAGCTTCTGTATCTTATTCAGGGATACAATAAAACTACACTTGGTTTTCTTGCATCTGCAGTATAATGACTGTTGGGGAGGGCATGTTGTTACCGTGGGGAGCGAGTTACTATCGCCTTGACATGAACAAGTTTAAACATTTTTCGTGTGCTAGGTAATATGCAAAACTTTTTGATGTTATATTCGAGTAAATATGGTAAACATTTTGCTGACAAGTTTATATCCTTCTGCTGCTTCCCCTGCTCAGCTGACTTCTATGGTGAGTTACAATGCTTAAATATTTTTCTCACTACTGTTTTTTTTTTTTTTGAAACCAACATCATTAAAATCAATTTAATAATACAATAAATCAATCTTACACTGAATAATATAAATTTATATATAAATATAAATAAAATATTTATAAAGTATGTAATATTATAAATTAATTTTCTATTAATTTTTCCTCTACTAAAAACTGTCTGGCATGGCAGCAACTTGATTTGTAAATTTTTGGCACGACAGCAACTCAACTTGAAGCCTTTTGGCAAGCGCACATAAAAAGGTTCGCCACTGCTGCCTTAGGCCATGTAGTTGTGATCCAAATTTGCTGACATAGAGCTCTTAAAATTTTAATTGCCTCTTCTCCCATGGCTTTGAGCAGCTCAATAGGTATTCCATCTCCTGGTGCCCCTTCTTACTGGATAGCTGTTGCAGAGCCCACCTTACTTCACGCTCCAGTGGTACTGGTTCCTGTGTATAATCCTGCTCTTCAAATTTCTCTAATTTTGGAGTCCTTTCTATATACTCTGCCCATCTTTCTTTGATGTCTGCAGCTTCTGTAAGATATCCAATATTGTCACCTTGCACTAAACTTCCTTGTTTGTTCTCTGATCTGCTTGAAAAGATCTCTTGTTTTGGTCTTCTACTTGTTGGCATTCTTGGTTAAAGTATTTTTCCTTGTCTCTTCTGGCTTGTCATTGAAACTCTGCATTCAAATGTCGTATTTCCTGTGGCCCTCATTTTCCTTCTTTCCTGAGCAGTTTCGATGGTATCTTCTGACAGCCATTTGGACTTCTTACAAACTATTGGAATGCTCTTCTTTGCTTCTGTTTTAATTATATCTTTAATCTCTTCCCATAGTTCATCTGGTTCTCTTTCACACATATTGAGTGTGTTGAATCTGTTCTGTATGCTAATATTGTATTCAGCTGGTATGTTTCCAAGATCATATCTGATCAGCATTTGTGTTGTTTTTAATTTCTGTAATTTCACATGTATTGTAGCCACTAATAACTCATGGTCTGTTCCACAGTCTGCACCTGGAAAAGTCTTGACAGATTGAATTGCACTTCTCTATCTTCTTTGTCCAAGTATATACAGGGTGTTCGGGATAAATTTGACATATTTATAATTAATTATATTTTTCCGTAAGTTACATGTATTAACACACACTTCTCTTCATTTAAAAGTTTGGACCCTTCTTCATTCATATACAAGATGTCAGAAAGGATGGATAGCTGGAACCCACCTGAATCATGGAAGAGAATAACTTGTATCATGATGATTCGTGCCCGCCATCAAAATAAGGATATTACGACTGCTGCCCAATGCTCCCTGAATACAGTAAAAACAATCAGGCATGAACTAGAGACTTGCAATGGTGACTACGAGGATGTAGCAAGAAGAAAGATCCCTAGCAGACGATCTGATTGCGTTCGTACAGCAGAATTCCTCGCAAATCTGCAGGAACAGGTGTTGAAGAACCCTGGCATTGGAATTCGGGCTTTGTTCGTGGAGTTGCTAACTGTAGTCAAGCCCTGGATAACAAGGGTAGCCAATGGTAGGCCGTATGTATGGCAGCAGGATTCGGCCCCTTGCCACACCTCTGGGAAAAGTCAAAAATGGTTGTCTGAAAATTTCTACGACTTCACCAGTCCAAATGTTTGGCCTCCAAACTCCCCAGACCTTAACCCCATGGATTATTTTGTATGGGGCGCAGTTGAAAAAGACACCAATCGCACTTC
This sequence comes from Typopeltis vanoorti, assembly GCF_054136105.1. Classification (NCBI taxonomy): domain Eukaryota; kingdom Metazoa; phylum Arthropoda; class Arachnida; order Uropygi; family Thelyphonidae; genus Typopeltis; species Typopeltis vanoorti. Next base: position 102,654,474 of record NC_143566.1, read on the forward strand.
CAGTAATACAAAAGCCCAGTTAATGGATAAAATTAAAACAGTTTTTGCGGCCCTTCCCAGGGAGACTGTAGCATCAGCTTGTTCGAGGTTCCGAAGCAGAATTGAAGCTGTGATCGATGCTAATGGTGGTTATTTTGAGTAAATCTTGTTGATAGTATTGTAATTAACTCTGCCTGTAATGTTTTTTTGTCAATTCATTAAATTTAATAGATACAAAGAAGATTTTCTTTTTCCTTACGAAACTGTCAAATTTATCCCGAACACCCTGTATATAGTCAATTTGATTTCTGTATTTTCCATCGGGTGATATCCATGTGTACAATCTTATTTTGTGCTATTTAAAGCATGTGTTAGCAGCAAATAAAGAATTCCCTGCACAAAACTCAACTAGTCTCTTCCCTGCAGTGTTACGAATACCTAAACCAAAACGACCTGTTATTCCTTGTTCCTCAGTCTCTCCCACTTTTGCATTCCAATCTCTGATAAGTAGCCATAAATCTTGCTTTGGTGTTGCATCTATTACTTCTTGTAACTTGCCATAAAATTCTTCAATGTCTTCTTCTGATGCCTCTGTAGTAGGCATAAACCTGAATGATGGTCAAATTCATTGGATGTCCACTCACTCTGAGAGAAATGATTGTCACTCACTGGATTATAACCTAATTCATACCTAGCCATCATTTTCCTGAGTAAGAAAGATACTCCATTTTTATGACTTTTCTCGTGTCCTGAGTAATACACCATATAATCCCCGGACAGAAAATGGCCCGTTTCTGTCCATCTAAGTTCACTTATTTCGAATATATCCAGCTTCTTGCTGGATATATTCCAATCCTGTGGTTTCTTGTGAAACAGGGAGCCTACCTTTATCAACCAGCAACATCCGTGACCAAGCTTCCTTCCGGGTTTGACCTGGACAGACACACTAGTTCTATTTGTGGAAGCCCTCTGTTCTTCCCCAGTTGCATGTTGGATGCCTTCAGGCCCTGAGGTCTTACCATCCAGCACCATATCGTACTTTCTCATGTTTGGAATGTTTTTGGCAAGGTACAGAGGTGGTTTGCATTGCCTTCCTCTGGAATATTTTCCGACTTTCCAGTCTAGATCTGCACTGTTCTGTGAAAATGGGGGCACCTCTGGAAGGATGTGACTCTTCGTCATGCAGTGCAGAGACTTAACTATACCCAGAACTTAATTTGGTTTTGGCCCATTTTGTAAATTTTGCTGAAGATAGTGGTTTTAAGGTCATTCTTAAAATTAGTATTGTAAGTAGCCCTTCTCCCAAACTACCCAAACTAAGATGCCATTTAATGATAATGATCTCAGGACCTTCAACTTCTTGTAGACAGGCTTAGATGTTGAATGTTATTCAATGAAATAATCTAGCAAAATATATGCTGTAATTTGCAGCATATGCTTTGCTAGATTATTTCGAACCAGTATCCTTAGAGCACACTCGTAGTCAAGGTGGAGCAAGCTCCGATCACTATCCTTAGTATTTCCCATAATGTTAAACACATCTCCTAGCATACATGTATGATGTTATAGGTTATGGGGTCACTACCCAGACTGGGTCTACATGTGACAGGAGTCAGATAATTCAAATTGTGAAGGATAAAGATCTAAAGTCCTAATTAGGCAATTAGGACTTTACTTCTTTATGCATTATGTTGTAAAGAAGTTATTACAGTTGTATTGATCTTAAGATGGCTTATTTCCCACATTAATGAACCCATAATTGAAGTTACAATGCTTCATAGCCATTGCTGAAGGTTATCAACATCCAACAGTGAGTAAAAATGAAAAATGACAGAAAGATCGGACGTTAAGAAGGTTTGTTTCGAAACATCACTGAACTACTGCAGCACATGTAACAGCATGGCTGAATATTCATCTTGTAGAACCACAAAAATGGTCTGACATGAGCTTCATAAATGCAACATTCATGTAGAGCTGCAATTGCTAAACCTCTGATTACTGAAAAGAATCAAATCGATGGTGTCATGATCATCAGACCTAGACAGACAACTGGAAACATGCTATGGTCAGTTGAGTCGACGTTCACAGTTTCCTGCGTCAGAACAAGTTTACATTTGGAGAACACCCAAAGAAGTTTACAATCTCGAATGCGTGGTTCCAATAGTTCTGTGATGGTTTGAGCAGCAATATCATGGTATTCTGTTTGTCTTGTTATTACTTTATGGCAGAATTATTGCAAGTGATTATTTAAACATTCTGTGTTTCTATGTAATCATATGCATCCCATGATTCAAACATTAATTTTGAACAACACTGCAGTATTCCAAGGTGACAATACTCTTCACAAGGCTTGGGCTGTACAGTTGTAGTCCGAAGAGCATGAAGGTGAACTTCAACATCTTCTCTGGTCAACACAATCACCAGAATTGAACATTATTGAATTAGAACCATTCTGGTCAGCTTTGGAGACTAGAATAAGAAACAAATTCCAACCTCTTTAAAACAACAGTCTTTAAGAATGGTACAAAATTCCACCAGAAACTATTCAAAACTTGAGTCCATTCCAAGAATTCAGGCTGTACTGAAGGTGGTCCAGTATTAATAAAGAAATGTATGTATAACAATGTTTTCATTATTTTCTCCAACCCCTGTTGATGCTTTGCTCTTATATGTTAGGGAGGGGGTAGAGAGACAAAATTTTTTATTTTGTAGGAGTTGCAGCCATTGGACAAAAATGTATGAAGATAGTTGAATACTATTGATTTCCTATAAACAGAAAAAAATAGTGACTAATATGTCAAGAAAAAGCGGGCAGTGATTTGATTCCTTTTCTTGGATGAAGTGAATTTAAGTGTGTTGGTGTTAAGGTGAGTTATAAAGGAATCTAAAGCGGCTCTCTATGGGGACAAATGGCAAATACATTTGTCATTTGTCCCCATAGATATGCAGATAACAATGCTATGCAGATAACATAGACAAGCTAAAGGTTTGAAAATAGTGGTGGAAAGTACTTTTCTGAAAATGTTTCATGTAAAAATTGGCCTGGGGGGTGGGTGGTTACTCTTCATAAATCAACAATTTGTTAGTAGTGTGATAATAATTATGAAGTGCTTGCTCAATGAGAACTCCATTTAATTCACACTCAGTTTATTCTTCTATACTGCTTTCTCCACCTCTTCACTAATTGGCCATGTTTCGCTGCCCCTCTATGCAATATCTAGTATGATGATTGCTCTAGGCTGTCTGTTAATCCTGTTCTAATTCCCCTGCCCTGTAGTACTCCTGTACCTTGCCATCCTCTGGATGCATCATTTGACAGTATAACTATATATAATACCCTTTAACTTTTAGGAATATTGTTTCTTGAATTCCCTTTCTCCTACTTGTATCTATAATTGAAATCATATTGATTGCTTTCCTTGTTCCCATTAAGGTAATTCATATTTCATAATCCTCATCCCTGAATTCCTTATTCCCCCCCCCCACTAATTTTTAGTATCATTCAAGTATATATTTCACCATGTTAACCTCTGCTTCACACAAAACAGCCTCAAATCTGCTGTCTTACTCAGATCACACTTCTACTCTTAAAAATAATACTGACCTCTGCTTGACACACATACATTCCAAACACATCTCAAAAATATAACCTCATCTGTACTTACAGTATTCATCCAGCATATGCACACTGAAGAGATATCTTATTCTTGTTTCTAATGTTGAATTGAATTTAAACAGTATTGAATCGAACACACATTGATAAGAAAATAACTATTTATTAACTTAAAAGCTAATATTTCGCTGGTATTATATCCAGCGAAATATTAGCTTTTCAGACGTGTGTAACAGTGGGTAATAACAGTATAAGTAATTGCAGTGTGCAACACAAGACTAAAGTCCTAATGTGGTGCTATCTAAAAAAAAAACAGTAGTCCATAGTTCTGAAAAAAAAAAATAATAAAATAAAAAATTAAAATAAATATTAATTTCGTCTTAGGATGACAGTCTCCCAAATCTTTGGTAGATTTATACAGCCATACTTGTTAAGGTTTGGAGTATGTTTTAAGGCTTCTGTTGATTCCAGGAACAACCTCTCTGACTTGTAGAAGCTTCTATGCAGTACTTTTGTTTTTTTCCAATTGATCCTGTGTGCCAGGGTATTCAAAGCATGATCTGCCAGACCCGACTTGCCATAGCGAAAGTGCCAGATATATTTTTTGTGTTCACCGAGGCGGATGTCCACAGTTCTTCCTGTCTGTCCGTAGTAGGCTTGATGGCAAGAACAGGGGGCACTTCATAGACTCCTAGATGTGATAAAGGAGTGTATTTGTCCTTAGGTGAACGGATGAGAGTTGCTAATTTTACATAAGGTTTAAATACTGTGCGTAGTTGGTGTTTGTTAAGCACCCTAGATATCTTTTCAGATGTGCCTTTAATGTATGGGATGGTGATAGTTTTGTTGTAGTCTTCTGTGGTAGGTAGATAGAGGGGATTTCTGGGTAGCATTTAGTATGTTATCTATTTTATGGGGATTATAACCATTGGTTGAAGGTGTGTCGTAGGTGAGAAAGTTCAGCAGTGAGAGCAATGTCATTGGAACAGATTGCTCTAGCTCTATGGGGTAGTGTTTTTAAGATACCATATTGTTGAGAAGGGTGATGGTGTGATTGTGTAAGTATCTCCCTGTATGTGTGGATTTTCTATAAACCGAAAATGATAAGGAACCTTCTGGAAGACGTGTGATCAGTGTGTCCTACCCTTCCTGGACACACTGATCACACGTCTTCCAGAAGGTTCCTTATCATTTTCGGTTTATAGAAAACATAGAAGTCATTGGCTTCTAGTTCCATTGTAAAGTGGATTTTAGGGTGCTGGCTATTTAGATGCACTAAAAATGTATTCAACGTGTCTGGGCCATGTGGCCAAATAGTAAACACATCATCAACACAGCGTAGCCAGACACTAGGTTTGAGAGTGGCTGTGTTGATAGCTAATTTTTCCAGATGTTGTATGTAGAAATTGGCTAAGGGGGGAGAAAGGGGCGAACCCATAGGTGTCCCATCTAATTGTTTGTATATTTTCCCTTTCCGAGTAAAATAACCTGCCTGTACTGTGAATTTAAATAGCTGAAATATATCTGGGGGATATTGTGAATTTAGTAAGTTAAGTGTTTCAATCAGTGGTACATTAGTGAATAATGAGGTGATATCAAAACTCACCATTAGGTCTGAACTATTTAAGGTGTGGTTTTCTAAAATACTTTTTAGGTGGGTAGAATTTTTAACAAAAGAGGAAGAATTGTTTTTGTAAGTGGTTAGTAATTTGGCTAAATGTTTAGCTAATTTATATGTAGGACTTTGTACTATCTACAATAGGACGCAAAGGTGTATCTTGTTTGTGTATTTTAGGAGCACCATATATTCTGGAATAAATTTAGTTTAATCCTTTATCCAAGTGTGTGCAAACAAAGTTTGCGCCTGAAAGTATCTTCAGGACTGGGGTAAAGTGGTACAACACCGGGTAACTCTTTGCAAAGGTGGGGCAAGCTACCAACACTCCTATCTCAGTATCTCCCATAATGCAAAACACATCTCCCCTTGCAGATATGTATAATGTTATGCATTAAGGGAAGGGGCACTACCCAGACTAGTTTCGACCTTTATTGAGGTCTCTTCATTGGGAGCCAGGCCTAAGTGAAGATACCAGGCAGAAGCATTAGCATGGTCATCTCCTCCTATAGGAGCTGCCAAACAGTGTACCACCTTTTTATTAAATTACTCTGGATTTAGAGAAAGATGTTGAAAGTTTATTTCTCACTTGGTCAGACTATAATAAATTTAGTTTAATCCTTTATCCAAGTGTGTGTAAACAAAGTTTGCGCCTGAAAGTATCTTCAGGACTGGGGTAAAGTGGTACAACACCGGGCAACTCCTTGCAAAGGTGGTGCAAGCTACCAACTCTCCTATCTCAGAATCTCCCATAATGCAAAACACATCTCCTTGCAGATATGTATAATGTTATGCATTAACCGTTTGGCAGCTCCTAGAGGAGGAGATGACCTTGCTAATGCTTCTGCCTGTTATCTTCACTTGGGCCTGGCTCCCACTGAAGAGACCTCAATAAAGGTCGAAACTAGTCTGGGTAGTGGCCTTTCCCTTAATGCATAACATTATACATATGCGCAAGGAGATGTGTTTTGCATTACATTATAGGAGATACCGAGATAGGAGTGTTGGTAGCTTGCTCCACCTTTGCAAGGAGTTGCCCGGTGTTGTACCACTTTACCCCAGTCCTGAAGATACTTTCAGGCACAAACTTTGTTTGCACACACTTGGATAAAGGATTAAACTAAATTTATTATAGTCTGACCAAGTGAAAAATAAACTTCAACATATATTCTGGGTGTTTTGATGTGCAAGGGTTTGAGTTTTTTGACAATTTCTTTTGGCCAGGAAGTGACTTTGTTCAATAACTTGCACACCTTATTCTTTTGTGAGTTGGTGGGATCTCGATTTATGATTTGATATGTAGACCGGCCTTAGAGCAGTGTATGCATTTTGCTTTCATATTCTGTTGTATCCATTACTACAGTATTTTATTTTACATTATTTTATTACATTATTTTCTTAATCATCTGTGTTCATATCAAACCATGAAATCTCTTACAAAAATGTCTGACAAACACATAAGCCTATCCACCCGTAGTAGCTGCACATGTTTCAACAGGCTTATTACTGAGTAGGCTAATTATTGATGCAATTTCAGATGAACATTTGCCATGGAAATATTTGTAGAATACACGTAATGCAGAAACCAAATGCCTGTGCCAAAGTGGGAGGAGAGATGGGTTATTAATCAATCTAACTACTTTCCTCTATATATTGAGTGAGGCATTTGAAGGGAGTTCTTGTACATAAATTTCTAAATATATAGTCTGTTTAATCATACAAATACAACATTTATTTTACAAATGATATTCTATCTTTTTCAGTTTAGCTACTTGAATACAAATTCTACCCTACGGTTCTTTATGAACTGGTCAATAACATCGTCATAAAAAGTTGATTGTAACTTAATTTTCCCAAGCAACATGCACACTTGTAAAGGCTGGGTGAAGCTCACTGGCTAGAGCCACTTTGACTACATGTGGCCTTGTGTTTAAGACAACGTGAAGGGAGCAGAAATGGCTATGCGCGCATGAAATCGCAGTGCTGCTGCAAGGACCTGGAAGTTCCTACAACCGAGCAAGCCAAGGTAGCTTGCTTGCTTTGACTAGACGAGCAAGCATCAGCTTTCGATATACAATGCAAAGCTCAATTATTGCCGTGCAAGCTTAAGACGTCTTCTGTCTACAAAAATAAAAGCCTAAATGGAATGCTTATGAATGCATGCATTTATTAACAAATAAATATTACTTCTTTCTCAATTAATGAGCTTGTGCAGCAAGCATGGAGAATTCACCCCTGTTTACTGTTATGCTATTCCTGCGTTAGTAAACTTGTTTGCTGTGCTTTGGTTTACGTCTATTCTTGTACGTTTTGTCTTTAAAGCACATCACTCAATTTGAGTGTTCTAAATTTTTTTTCTTTTATCCTCATATTGATTTATTTCATATTACTTTCATATCGATTTGTTATTTCATATTCATATTTCAGTTCTTTTCATCATCCGCTATTGTTCACACATTGTATGTAGCAATCATAACATTAACTTTCTTGCAATTGCTTTTGTCATTTTGTTTTTCAGCTGGTTTGCTAGCTCTGTTTCTCTATGGAACTAAGTTCTTTGGGATTTTAAGACTCCACAATACCAGATACCATAGGCTTATTCTTATGTTACTTATTTGTGGTCTTAATAGGGGGAGGGTATCTTTTTCCTGCAGTGATCATTTGTCTTCGGAGAGGATAGGCAGTAGATCATTTAACTAGAGCTGTAGAACACTATTGTTGATATTCTCATGCTTTGCTGTCTAAATGAGTAGGTAACTTGCTCTGTTTCTACTCAGTCTGAACTTGCACTATCCGATTAAAAATATCCAATGCCTGCTCATCCTAACCCTCACTCTAATACAAGTCATTAATATGGAGTAGGTGTACCCTATGCTGCTGCTGCTGCTGTAACAGACTTAAATCTTAGAAGGCTTTCCATGAGATTTTGGTATATTGCTATAGTAATTCCCTTGTATTCTTCCAGAATAGCATTAGTGAGGTCGGTTACTGATGTCAGTCGATTCAGCTTGACTTACAGTCAACAATCCAATTCATCCCACAGGTGTTCAATGAGGTTAAGATCAGGACTTTGTGCTTTCAACACTTTTCAAACCATCCCTGCACAGACCTTCCTATATATGAGATTTGTCTGGGAAATTCCCAAACTTTTGAATTATTGCACCAACAAGCACTACTATCTATGTGCTTCATATGCTGTAATCTAGCAGAACATTGAGAAATATCCTAGTGAAAACTGCAATTTGATATTTTGCTCAGTTATTGTACTATGCTTGTGTAAGCATGTGTTCAGCGCATCTGGTGATTTTTTGTTGTTTAAAATGAGCAATTTTCGTGATCAAAAAATTTGTGTGAAGTTTTGCATCAAATTGGGAAGATCTTTCATGGAAACATTTGAAATGTTTCCATGAAAGATCATTTCCATGACATACATGAGTTAGACCAGACTACAGTGTATGAGTGGTAGAAATGTTTCAGAGATGGCTGAACTTCAGTCAAAAATGATCTCCATTCAGGAAGATTGTTAACATCGAAAATTGATACCTTCCGTTTAACTGTTCGTGAGGTAGCTGAAGAAGTAAACATTTCAAAAACTGTCATGAGATTCTTATACAAAATTTAGGCATGCATTGCATCCAAATTTGTGCCTCGTCTTTTGACTGACAATCAAAAACAAACTCAAATTGATGTGAGCTAGGGAGCTTTCACTCAAAGGTCTGAAAACATAAAAAAAACATTAATGGTGATGAGACATGGGTTTACAGTTATGACATTGAAACAAAGGCATTGAATCATCACCGTGGGTATCAAAAAAATCACCATGACCTACAAAAGTGAGACAAGTGAAGTCGTGGTGATGATGGTTTTTATCATTCAGAGGACATTGTTCACCATGAATTTCTTCCACATGGCAACAAGGAGTATTATCTTGAGGTAATGTGATGTCTTCATGAGGCTATCAGAAAAAAAAAGCCTAATGTTTGGAGAGAAAACTAATGGATTCTTCATTGTCATAATGCACCTGCACACATTATTACTAATTCGTTGATTTTTGGCAAAACATGAAACAATAGTCATTCCACAGCCTGCTTTCCTGCCTGACCTCACACCAGCATACTTTTATATGACTCAAAATATTGAAAAAATCAATATTTTGAGTCAGTTGACTCAATAAAGAAAAAAATCGCTATTGGACTCTGCAGTATCCCCTTAGAAGCATTTCAAAGGATGGAAGAAATGGCTGGCAGCACTATATGCAAAGTGAAGGAGAGTACTTTGAAGGTGCCAAGGCTTGAATAGCATCTAAGTTAGACAGGAAAATTTATATTTAAAAAGTTCAGGAATTTCCTGGGCAAACCTTGTAGATGGAACATTGTCGTGTTGATAAAAGGGCATTCATCAATGAGTTGGCATAAATTGGAAGCACAGAATTATCTAGAACAGCGATTTTCAACCGGTGTGCCACGAGAGGTCTTCAGGTGTGGTGTTGAGATTTGTGAAAACAAATTAATTGAAAAAAATAGTGTCGTAGTTTGCGCATTTATTCCATTGCAGCTCCCAAAAAGGATAAATAATTATTACTATTAATATCTTCTGTATGTAAATCAATCAAAATTATGCCTATTTTTTGCCAGATCGTCAAAAAAATTAAAAGAATATATTTTTAGCGTGCCACAGAATTTTAATAATTAGTCTAGGTGTGCCATATTATGAGAAAAAGGTTGAAAATTACTGTTCTAGAATGTTGTTATAGGACTCAGCTTCAAGATTCCCCATTGTGGAACTGGAAGGGGGGGGGGAGGGGGCTCAGTCCAAACTATGCAAAACAGTCCTAGACTGATGCTCCTCCCAACTTCTTGTTTAGACTATACATTCAGGAAAGTACCATTCTTCTTGCATTTACCAAACTCAGCCTTGTCTGAGTGATAGGTGTTGGGGCATGATTCATCACTATAGAAAACACATTTCCACTGCTCCAGAATCTGAACATATCACTCCACCCAGCATTTGGCATTGTCCTTGCTTATGTGTGGGTGTGCATCCAGGGAAACACCAGCTTCCAACAAACAGTTGTGCTGCTGCTGCTTGTAGAGGCATTTTTGGAACTCAGTGGTGAGTGATTTAATGCAGGATAGGAGATTTTTATCACACCATATGCTTCAGCACACGGTGGTCCTGCTCTCTAATTTTGTGGCCTACCAAGTTGCAGTTATGCTTAAGTAGGACAAAAATTTTCTAGACTGTGAATTATCAAAGATGGCATCCTATGGTAGTGTCCTGTTGAATCACGAGCCCTTCGTTATGCTATTTTACTGATAATGTTTATCAGTGAAGATTGCAAGGTTGTGTGCTTTCTTTTATACCTGTATGAGTTATGGTTGTGATGTATATAGCTGTATCCACTAGTACAAAGCAGTGCCCAAATATTTTTGATTTGTGCATCAAATAGTGCATGTCTAAGTGATCATCTCTATAGTAAGTTGTCTCTACTGTAGAGATTAAATTAACCAGTAGAATCAATGTAGCTTAACTTCATTAAGTGTTTGATTATTATTTTTATTATTTAATTTTTGTTTTTCCTCTTTTTTTTTTCCTCACCAGAGATGGGTTAGTTGTTGACCAGAGCAATAATTATTGTAGCTTACCAAGGTGAACTGTGATGTAGCTTGTGTGAGATATATATATATATATATATATATATATTCCTCATCATGACCTTTGATATAAAGGTAAAATGTCATATATTATTTTATCTTAGTTTTAAGTAAAGTAATTGCTCTACTACAGGAGTTTGTTTCCATAATTCTACACATTGAATGCTGTCCATCATGTGACCATGAAAGAAAGAACTGTTATATTAAGTTGTCTTCGTGATAAGCTATGCCATCTTGTCCAGTCAGTATTGCCCTATCTGGTTTGTAGGTCACACTGATAGTGTTATGTTACTACTGACATAGATGAATACATCCTTGTACACATACACATTAATCACATCAGAGTATGGATTCTGCAGATTATGATTAATGTGGATTACTTCTCTAAAATATTTCATCTTAGAATTTTCACTTAATGTGTTGTGAGCATCTTTCGTTGGCACGTTATAAAAAAAAATAGAATAGCACTAGCATAAATGAAGATAAATAATGGATAAATGGTTTTTCCAGTTTTGGTAGAGCATCATCATCATCAAATTCCTGCCATGTACCCTCAAGGGGTGTACAGGATATGACAGTACTACATGAAAAAATTACATCATTACTAACTTCCTATCTACAATTTTCCTCCAAATCAGTCTGTTACTTGTCAAGACCCCAACATTATCAGATCTTATATTTCTATCGTCTAAGGCACTTGTACCGTATCAATCCACCTATATCTTGGTCTTCCTCTGGGTCGTTTTCCTGCCAACCTGGCAGAGAACACTTGTTTTGCTAATCTTTCCTCTCCCATTCTATTTAAGTGACCATACCATCTGAGATTAGCTCTGCTAACGCATTCCTGGATGCTGACAATGTCAAGTTCTTTCCTAATATCCTCATTTTTAATATGATATTGCCATCGATGCCATCTGTTCACGCCTCTAATCTTTCTCAGGACTCTCATATCTGCGGTCTCTAGTCTTTGGTCAAGTGTTTTACTTCTGACCCAGCTCTCAGATCCATAAGTTAAAATTGGTTTGAACACAGTCTTGTATACAGCTAATTTAGTGTTCCAACTAATTTCTTTCTTATTCCATATGAATTTATTCAGTTGACTTCCCACGATACCAGCTTTGCTGATTCTGTTGTCTATTTCTATATTTAGTTTACCATCTTCAGTAAAAATTGTGCCAAAGTAGCTGAAATGTTTTACTTGTTCCACAGGTTCTCCATTCACAACACAGTTGACATTTTCAATGATTCTGCCTATTTTCATTGTCTTTGTCTTTTTATTGCTGACCTTCATACCATATCTATTACAACAGCTATTCAATTTAGTCAGAGAATCTTGCAGACTTGTAGCGGATTTATTTAGAAGTATAACATCATCCGCATAAAGCAAAGAGCTGACATTAACATCTCCAATTTTGATATCAGGTTTAATACCACATTCCTTCATAATGTGATCCATATAGATAATGAATAACAGAGGGGATAATGTACATCCTTGTCTCACACCAGATTTAACATTAAACCATCTTCCTGTACTTCCTTCAATTCTAACTGCTGACTCACAACTCAAATAAAGACTAAGTATTGCTTGATATAATGCCCCATTGATACCATTTAAATGTAGTATATTGAATAGCTTCTCTTTTCGCACCTTGTCATATGCCTTTTCCAAATCGACAAAACTTAAATACAGATCTTTGTTATATTCCCATGCTTTCTCGACTATTTGTCGTAAAGTGAAGATCTGATCCTGACAGCCTCTATTTGGCCTGAATCCAGCTTGTTCTTCACCAAGCTTTTCTTCCACAATTCTTCTCAACCGTTTCTCAAGTATACTTGCATAGATCTTGCCAGGAACACTCAGTAGGGAAATACCTCTGTAATTCTCACATTCAGTTTTATTTCCCTTTTTATATATGGGTACTATGAGAGCTCTACTCCAATCATCGGGAATTCGTCCCTCTGTCCAGGCTTTCTGAACTATGCAGTGCAGCCACTGTAAGACTCTTATACCACCATACTTCAGCATTTCTGGTCGAATATCATCTACTCCTGCTGCCTTTCCACATTTCAAGCCTTTGATGGCTTTTTCTACTTCAAGTATGGATATGTATTCCTGACTGCATGCCTGGTCAGTGTTTTTTATCACTGCTGTCATCACTGCTTGTTTCATTTAGCAGTTTTTCAAAGTAATTACTCCATACTTCAAGGATATCTTTTTCTCCTGTTTTCATTTCACCTTTATCATCTCTAATTCCTTTTACAGCACTTTCCTCCATTCCTAAGCTTCTTCAACAACCTCCAGAATATTTTGCCACCTTCTTGATATTTATTTTCTATATTCTTGCGAAAGTCCTCCCATGACTTTTGTTTAGCTAGTTTTACATACTGTTTAGCTTTCTTACATTTGTCTCTGTATTCTGTAAGAATAAAAGCTGACTTATTTGCCAGGAACTTTTGATATGCTTTCTTCTTTTCCTTCACTGCCTCTTTAACTTCCTGTGTCCACCAGGGAGTTCTGATTTTTTTATCCTTGCACACAACCTCACCACATGCCTCTCTGGCAGAATCAATCAATGTTTCCTTCAGAGTTTGCCACTGAATCTCCAAGGTTTGATTCCTGTTCTCAAACTGTTTCATTTTCTTTTCAATAATATTTCTGTATTTTAGTCTACAGTTCGCATCTGAGAGCTGTTCAACTTTTATTCGCTTTAAAACTTTCTTACATGTTATTCTTTTCAATATGAAATTCAATTTTATCCTGCTCAAGACTAAATAGTGATCACTTCCAATTTCAAATCCTCTGTACACTCTGGTGTCCTGCACCAGGGAGAAAACATCACTATCAACAATAACATAGTCAATGAGACTTTTCTTATTCCTAGCCGCTTCTCTCCATGTGAATTTGTGCACATTTTTATGTTGGAATATGGTGTTAGTAATAACCAGTCCATGTCCTGAGCAGAAATCCAACAGATATTTGCCATTATTATTAGCTTTGCTCTTTTCTCCAAATTTTCCCAAACTATTTTTGTATGTCTCACAATCATTTCCTACTCTACTATTTAGATCCCCAACAAGGACCAACTTTTCCTTTTTCATTGTGTCAGTTGCTTTTTCTAAAGCCTCAAAAAATTCCTCCACTTCTACCTTAGTAGAACCTTCTGTGGGACCATAGGCACAAATGAGTCTCATTGTCCAGTTCCCCATTCTCATATTTGCCCACATTACTCTACTGGAGACTGACTGCCATTCAAGAAGATTAGCCTCGTATTTTGTGTTGAATACTATGGCTACTCCTTCTTTTCCTTGATTGTCATTGCCTGAATATAACATTTTGTATTTATTGCTCAGAAAGATCTCACTAGTTTTGGTCTTTTTTGTTTCAGTCACCCCTATTATGTCGATCTGGTACTTATCTAATTCCTCAGCTAGCTCCATTTTTTTGCCATTCAGGCTTCTTACGTTGATAGTACCGATCTTTAACTCTGGTGATGTTGAGTTGGGATTTGTTTTCAGATTTGTTCCAGTAGCTGACTATTCGCTGTTCGCCCTGGTTCCCTGGCGAAAACAACGGGGGCCTTGTTTAACCGGGCGACGCCCCAGCCGGCATGAAATTTTGTTATGTTGTACCATCATTTTTTATTTTGGTTTAACCAATAAGAATACAATTTGGTTGGCTAAATCCCAAATTGCCAGCCTATCCTCGTTCGTTCAGTATCAAAGTAGATACCCAACAGGGTGCACCACGAGAAGGTGAGGATTGGATATTAGGTCAGAAGCCCTGGTCGGTTCTCCGCATTCCTTTAAAGGCTATGTGGAGGTCTCCTCTCAGTTATACAGCTTTGACCCTTAAGAGCAGTATGGTTTAATTAGAAAAATTTCTTTTGATTTGTGCAACAAATCAAAATAGAGCAGTATGGTTTAGTTAGAAACATTTCTTTTGATTTGTGCCTTTTGAGGTTATAAACAAGATTTATAAAGATATATAAATAAAAATTATGTTGATGTGCAATGTTTAGCAAAATTGCTCTACCTTCTGTCATTTACATTTGTACTATCTTTCATCACACTCAAAGATGTTTAAATGTTGTTATTATTATTTGTGACACCTCCAAAGAGTCCGAAGACCGATTGCAGGAGGACACTTACTGTACAACTCTCTGTCTCCACCACTAAATCGAATTTCTACTACCAACCATCTACATCAATGCCATCTACTGCCCACTGCCACAACTAGTATTTTTTGTCTGTAAATTGTGTGTGTTCTGAAGGGCTGATTTGTCTGTATGTGGGATGAAAAACCTGACTTTCTGGTAGAAAAAACCCTGCTACCTCCGTATGAGATCAGCTAACTCACCTTGTCCAAAAAGTCCATATAAAGATTCATTCCGTCACAACGAGAATCAAACTTAGGCCTTTTCTAATCGAAGGGCACAACATACCATTGTTCTTCCAATTGCACTATGGAGGTGCTTAATTGTTGATTGAACATTCTGTGAAAAATGCTTTTATTTTATGTAAATCTGTTTTTAATGGTTATTAAAATATCTATTTTTCTCATTTGAAGCACAGAATAAATACGTGATACCTCCAAGAAGTCTAAGGACTCATCACAGAAGGGCAATCCACTCTGCTACACATTTCTCTCTCCCCTACTACACATCTGCTATTAATTCCATCTACTGTTCATCACCACCAGCAACAGTATTTTTTCTCTATGAAAAGTGCATGAAAAACCAGAGTTTCCTGGAGTAAAAATCCTGCTACCTCTGTATGAGATCAGCTAACTCACCTTGTAACAACAGAATTGAATTTAGGCCTTTTCCAATCAAAGGGGTCAATGTATGTGCTATCATTCTTCCAATTGCACTACTGAGGCATACAAGTTCACAAGAAGTGCTGAACAGCTTAGAAAACCATGCTTATGCAGTCATTATGCTGTGCTTAAAAACAATTTTAGTCCAATACACGTCATAGAATTTCCATTAAGAATAGATCAGCTAATCTAGAGATAATTACTAAATTTATTTAGCTAATAAAATTGGCTAGTAAGAAAATACATTTCATTGAGAACCAGTTGCATGAGGAAACCAGCACCATAACACATACAGAAAAACATGGTCAGTAATCTCTCAGTAGCATTAGCTTGTTTGTAAAAACTTTCAAAGAAAAGGTTTCCTCTTCCACTAAGACAGAACTTATCCACAGGTAGAAGTTGTGTGTGTGTGTGTGTGGGGGGGGTAGATCTTCTCTTTCCAAATATCTATGTTGATAGACTTTCTTTGTAGAAATGAGATCATCGTCATCCGGTAGCATCCTCTAGCAAGAGGGTTGCAGCAGATAGCAGCTCTTCTCCATTTCTCTCTGTCTCTTGCTTCTGTCATTCTTAAACCAGTCCATTCCACGATGTCATTAAACCACTCTCTAGTTGGTCTTCCATGTCTTCCCTTCCCCTTAACTTTCCCTTGTAATTTAGTTCTTGTCAAGTGTCCAGAAAAACCTCTCAGAAGATGTCCTGTAAATCTGGTCTGTCTTTACATAATATTCTTGAGACGTGTTCTTTCCATCCCAACTCGTCTTAAAACTTTGTGATTTGATATTCTCTCTGTATAGCTAATCTTTTCCATCTTTCTATAACACCACATTTCCAATGCATTAATTCTTTCCATATCTCTCTTTCTGAGTGTCCATGACTCTCTTCTATAACTTCCAATACTCCAAACTGTTGCTTTAACTATTCTAATTCTAACACCTATTTTAGTACTCTTGTTTATTAAAATTCTCTTCATTTCCATAAATGCCGATTTAGCTTTGCCTATTCTATTTCTTCTTTGTTTTAATTCTTAGTCCATACTCTTTACAAGAATTTTCAATTCTTTGAACAATTTGTTGTAATCCATTTTCACTTTCTGCCATCACCTCTACATCATCTGCATATCTTAAGTTATTAATGATTCTTCCATTTATTTTTATTTCTTCTTCTACATCCTCAAGTGCCTCTCTAAGCATTTGTTCACCATAAAGGTTAAACAATAATGGTGATAACATGCATCCTTGTCTAACTCCTCTCTCCACCAGGAATTCTCCTGTTTCCTCTCCATTTACACGTACTGACGCTGTTTGTGACTAATATAATCTCTTTAAAATTTCCAAGTCATAGCAGTCAATATCAATATTTTCTAGAATGTCAAAAAGTCTTATGTTTCACTGTATCAAATGCCTTTTCAAAATCTAGAAATCTCTAAAACAACTTTCCACTATGGTTTAGTTTTCTCCTCAATAATTCTTAGACAAGTTATAGCCTCTCTAGTTCCTCTGTTGGTTTGGAATCCAAACTGTTCCTCATTCATTTCTTTTTCTATTTTTTTCCTAATTCTCTCTAAAATTATTTGTGCCAGAATTTTTGCTGAGTGAGTTATAAGACTTATCGTTCTAAAATTGTTACTGTCTGAAACTCCCGTCTCTTTTGGAATGAAGATAAAAATTGATCTGCTAAACTCCTCTGGTAATTCTTGTCCCTCATAAATTCCTTTAATAATTTGCCATAACACTTCCATACCTTTTTCACCTGTATGTATTCCTTATATTCTATCTGTATACCATCTATTCCAGGGGATTTTCCTTCTTTCATCTTTTAAATTGCTAGATTCAATTCCCCCCTCATGATGTACAGCCTCTGTCCACTATGTTCTTTCGTTTGATTTTCTCCTCTTTCTGTCTTCATAAAGTTTACTTACATATTCTTCCCATCTCTGGGAATATCTTCTCTTTTTCTATCAGAATTTTACCTCTTTCATTCTTGATTGCTCCAGTCCTTTGCATCTTTCTCCTTCCTGTCATCATATTAATGTTTTTATAAACACCTTTTATGTCATATTCTTCCTTTTTCCTTCTTATCTCTCTTTGTATCTCCCTACAAAAAACAGTCTTTGTACTGTTTTTTTTTCTCCTCTGTTTTGCTATTAACTAACTTTCTTCTTTGTGTTATTTCCTCAAAATATTGTCCGTCATCCCTGGTTTCTTTCTTTTCTCTCTTACCTCTTCTTTTTTGATTAAATGTAATTCTGTAGCAGTAATTATGCTTTCCTTCAGAATCTTCCATTTTTCACTTACATCATCACTTTCTTGTATATTTCTCTCATTCATTTCTTCCTCTACTTTCTTTGCGAATTCATTCGCCGTACTTAGTATCATCAGCCGCTCCATGTTCCGTTTCCCTGCAGTTACCTTTTTTAGATCAATCCTCATCTTAGTTGACAACAATATATGATCTATATCATAGTCTGCTCCTGGATATGTTTTCACATCTTTTATGTTTCTATATCTTTTGTTTATCAAAACATAATCTATCTGATTTCTTCTATTTATATCCTCCCCTGGGGCTTTCCACGTATACAATCTTCTTGGATGTTTCTTAAACCAAGTATTCATAATTGCTAAATCATGTTTTCTACAGAAATCCAACAACATATCTCCTCTTTCATTTCTCACTCCCAATTCATATAGCCCAACAATATCTTCCTCTTCTGATTTTTGCATTCATATCACCCTGTATTATAATTATTTCTTATGTTTCTTTACATTTCAAACCCTGTTCTATATCACCATAAATTCTCTCTCTACCTTCTCATTCTCATAATCTCAAGTAGGTAAATATATCTGGATAAGTAGAATATTTCTTGGTTTTGCTTTCATCTTTACCACCAAAACTGAGATTTGCCAGTAGCCTTCCACACATCCTGCCACTCGTTTATTCAATATTATACCAACACCTGCTTGATGTTGCTCTTCTCCTCCTGAGTAAATTATTCTCATTCCATCCTCTGTTCTAAAATCTCCTTTTCCTTTCCATCTCACCTCAGCCATTCCCAGAACATATATATTTTCAATTTTAGCATTTCCATCTCTACAATCTCCAAGCTTTCAGTTTGAAGTAAGGTTTTCACATTCCAAGATCCAATGCGAAAATTACTTTTAGCCTTTTTTTCACATGAATACATTCCATCTTCCACTTCTCCACCTCCCACAGGCTTTAGTAAAGAAGATTCATATGACTGACATGCAATCTGGTCCATATCCATACTGGAACAAGTGACCTCCCTGGTAGCCAATTGCACAGTTCCGGACCCAAGGGTAGATCATATGTTGATCATACTCATAAAATACTATAAACCCATAATGTGCACATTGTGGGCAGACTAGAGTCTTATAATCCAGGAGCCTTGCTCCTGGATTTCCACTGTAAGAGAACTTGCACAGGAGGAAGGCGAGTATGAACCAAACGAACATTTGGTTTATAAAAGCAGCTACTTTCCACTGTGACTCATCTACAAGTGATACAAGTGACTCACCTTGTATAATGATAGGTCCAATGGGCCTATCATTATACAAGGTTTCTGTGTATGATTTCAAATCTGTTTATTATTTACTCAAGTTGAAGTTTAATGAAGAAAACATGTCTAGAGATGATTACTAAATTTATTTAGCTAATAAATTATTATATCAATATTTCCCCTTTTGTCATCAAGCCTTCTTCATGGGCATAAAGAATGAAACTAAACATGTGCATGCTGGAAGGCAAAGTGAGAATATGAAAGGACATATCCTATGATGCAAACTGATGTCCTCTATGGGCATGGTAATAGAAATTTGCTGAGTCTCAAAATAATGGTCTCCTATATTTTAGATAAAGTGAGGCAGCCAAATTTGTTCATATTTGGAATGCTGTAAAGCCGTGACAAATTCTAGGAGTAATCTCTCAGATTAAAAAGAAGGGTTCCCTCCCATCTTCCACACACATACACATAATAGGTCTCCAGTGATTTGTATCCAGGGCATGATCTACTGTTCCAGAACAGCTGTAGTGCACATAATGGACATAGATATGAGAGATTATTCCTAGAATGTCTGTATGTGCTATTTGTGTGTTGCAATTAAGCATTCCCAAGTCTTCAGCTGGCAGTGCACTGAAAAATGGAAATAGAAGAGTTAATCTGAGCCCGTGATAAAGCTGGTTTGACTCATCTCACCATCAGGCATTAGAATAGCTGATTAGAAATGGACAGCAGTAATGTAGAATATAAAAGGAAGGGTTCCCTCCCTCCTTCCACACACACATAATGGGTTCAGTGGTTTGTATCCAGAGCATGTTTGGTCCCTGGTAGATCCAGGACATTTGTATCCTGGATGGATCTACTGTTCCAGAGCAGCTGTAGTGCACATAATGGACATAGATACAGACATTCTAGAAATAATCTCTTGTATGTGCTATCATGTGTTGCAGTTAAGCATTCCCAAGTCTTCAGCTCACAGTGTACTGAAAAATGGAAATAGAAGGGTTAATCTGAGCCCAAGATGTGACTATATGGATGATAAAGCTGGTTTGACTCATCTCACCATGAGACATTAGAATAGCTGTTTAGAAATGGACAGCAGCAATATTGAATATAAAAGGAGGGGTTTCCTCCCTCCTTCCACACACACAGACATATATATATATATATATATATATATATATATATATATATATATGTTAAAGATACCAAGCTATTTTAAACCTGGTTTTACTCCATTTCCCAAGTAAGCAAACAGACAAATAAGTCAAGTTTGCACCTGCACGTAATGCAAGTCTAGCTGACCCTGCAGGTAGTGCAAGACCAAGGCAACTTGTGGTAAAAGTAGAATAAGCTCTGATCACTAATCTTAATATTCACCCATAATGCAAAGCACATCTCCTGGAGGAGATGTATGATGCTTTGTATTAAAGGCAAGGGGGCCACTACCCAGACCGGTTTCGACCTTTATTGAGGTCTCATCAGTGGGAGCCAGGCTAGAAATATCAAGATTTTAGTAATACAGAGCCAGGAGATGTGCTTTGCATTATGGGTGAATATTAAGATTAGTGATCAGAGCTTATTCTACTTTTACCATGAGTTGCCTTGGTCTTGCACTACCTGCAGGGTCAGCTAGACTTGCATTACGTGCAGGCGCAAACTTGACTTATTTGTCTGTTTGCTTACTTGGGAAATGGAGTAAAACCAGGTTTAAAATAGCTTGGTATCTTTAACATTTATTATACCCAAGGTAAAATACACTCTACATATACACACACACTTGGTCTAGTGATTTGTATCGAGGTGATGATCTTCTATTCCAGAGCAGCTGTAGTGCACATAATGGATATAGATATGAGAGCTAATTCCTAGAATATCTATGTGCTATCATGTGTTGCAATTAAGCATTCCCAAGTCTTCAGCAGGCAGTGCACTGAAAAATTGAAATAGAAGGGTTAATCCAAGCCCAAGATATGACCATATGGATGATAAAGCTGGTTTGACTCATCTCGTCATCAGGCATTAGAATAGCTGTTTAGAAATGGATTGCAGCAATGGAGAATATTGTGTGATGTCAAGGATTCTTTTACAAGATTTATCTTCTAGAGCAGTGTTTCTCAAACTTCAGATATCTGCATATCCCTTCTTAAATTTTCATTATTACCAAGTACCCCCTTATCAAAATAGTTAATAAATAAATAAAATATATTTTATTGTAAATGTCTTTTATTTGAATTTATATGTTCATGTAAACAAAAAATATGATTTAGTTTTAATAGAACAAAATTTGGAATAGGTTCCTCTTCATTTCCCATCCATGAAAATCCACATTTCATGTAATTCATATCATACTTACGAAGATTTTCATCTTCTTCCTAGTTGGTTCTGTAGAGATGTCAAACAACACACCCTTATCAATTTCATTTGATCCAGATACAATAGCAACATTTTCTTGTTGCTTATAGCTACTTGTATTTACTATATTGCTCTCTTTTGTGTGTTTTTATAAATCCAGTCTTTAACCAATGCACTTTTTTTCCAAAAATTAAAGCTAAAAAATTGTGGTGAGAGATATATGCAGGGATTTTTGGAAACAAAAGTTTTTCAGAAAAAAACTGAAAATGGTGTGACTTACCAAGAAGCTCCTATTCGCTATCGCTACTTTTGGCATCGAGAACAGTTTCCTTGTGTGCATCGTCAAAGTCATCTACTCAAATAGCTTCATCTTTCCCATTATTTCATGCAAAAATTATCAGTAATTTATAAGATTTGAGATATGTAATGAACAATCCTTCACAAATGAGAAGTAAAAGCAGAACACGAAACAGACAATAATGGTAGGCCAGTAGAGACAGTAGAGATAGAGCACCTATGATGAAGTGCATATGATTGGTGCGGTATTAACAAAAGATCGTGCAAACCAAAGACAAGCCAACAGTTGAGAGCTAATTCTCTTCAACCGAATCCCATAATATCTGAAACACATTCACTATATATTTCTTACTTTTAACACATTCACGACGGGAAAAACCATATGTTACACCAGCAACATATGGTTTTGCTTGAGTCTCTACAGCAGTTTCTGTTGGAGGGGAGATGTGATTCATTAGTTAATGCCGTTTTTATCCAAGTTGTCTCTAATTGCACTGTTTGTTGAGAAATATATTACACAGACTGCAAATATCTCTGTTGTTATATCATTCGGGTGTGGCTCACCGCCATTGTTATGTATTGCCGTGTGTGCCATTTTTATGTCGTTGGTCTTTTCCTAAAATATTTTACTTCCATCATTCTTTTAACCTCCCTACTTTAACTACATGACTTAAAATTTCCTTGACTCCAATATCTGTATCACTTCTTACGTGTTCATTCTATAAGGAAAGCAAATTCTATATCTCTGGCCGATTCCTAAATTTACTCACGTGCACACCCTAACTGTTAAAGGTTATTCCTTGCTATAAGAAACAAATCCTCTAATTTCTGTCTGGGGCCGTCTCCTCTTCAGATATTGACAAATTTATTTTTTAATGCTGTGCCAGCCAATAGCTTAGAATAGAAGGGGCTCTTATTCAGGGAGACTTTTCCAGACCTTTGGTGCGCATAGGAGAATAAATTTAGAGCTTATACTCATAAATCAAATGCTCTACTAAGGCTAAGTAAATTCTGGTTTTCAATCGTAACCTCTATAACAACATGTTATACCTTTCTTTCAATTCCTCTCCCTTCCGCTATGGTTCGAATTAATTAGTGGTAGTTTTGGTTAATATCACAAACAAAACTCAGGTATAAAAGAAAAAGCATATTTATTGGAATCTAAAGACATAATATACACTTAGATCAATCTTACTTTCAATTAGTTCGATGACATGATAAATCAAACTATATCAAACTTATTAATATTCAAATGCATGAACAATAAACCCTTCTTTCAAGTTAGAGAATTAACACACATAATGTACACTTCTAATCAATATTCTACCCACTATGTTAGTCTTGCATATTAAACTAGTTACAACCAAACTGTATCAAACTGATTGATACCCTAATACATGAACACCAAACCCTTCTTGCAAGTTAGAGAATTAACATACATAATATACACATTAATCTTTCCTAATCAATATTCTACCTACTGTGTTAATCTAGCATATTAAACTAGACACAGTCATCTATAATCATTCCTAACAATTTGTCTTATGGACATTAGCCATTGCTAAATAATCACTTAAAGTCCTTGAATACTGTCCATACTCGATTAATACACTACAAGCACACATAATATACACATTATACTCTTCTAATCAATATTTTACCTACTCTGTCAGTCTTGCATGTTAAACTAGACACAATCATCTATAATCATTCCTAACAATTTGTCTTATGGACATTAGCCACTGCTAAATAATCACCTAAAGTCCTTAAATACTGTCCATACTCGATTAATACACTGCAATGATTTTTCCCTTTTACCAACTGGGTAATTTTACAACAAAATCTGTACTTTACAATTTCTTGGGGCAGGGTCTCCCGGTCCATCCGAACTGTCCTTCTTTGTTTGGATTACCTTTCGAATCTTTCATAAGCCTGCATCCACAGGGTGGGTCACTATGGTTATCAGTTTCCCTCATCTATTCTCGATCTGTTTTTGGGCCATCCTCAGCTCTAGCTGCCGGTTATAATGTACGTCTGTGATAGTATTCCGTCGGTACTTTCAGCAAAGGCCATATCTACTGACATCTCACGCTTTAGTACCGGCAGAAGTTCAGACATCGAAGGGAAAGGCGCACCCTCTGATATTGAACTGCCGCCACGAACACCATCAGGAACCACCGGTCCACGAGAGAAGTCAAATCATCATCCAGGGAAATAGGCAAAAAAAGCCATGAGAAGGGGGTGCAAACCCTTTTTATTCCCCCCCCCCCCTTTCAGCACCCTGTTCTTACCACGATAGTGCGCTCTTACTTTTTTTTTTTGCGATCTTTTCCCGCCCACTACTTTCATCGACAACGGCAACTTCGGTACATCGCGAGATCATAGCAGCGTCTTCCGGAAACCGAATGTGCATCACTTTCCGAGAATTAAAATTGCCTCAGGCCTGCCCATGACTTTTGGACCATTGCTTACATCTAATTTGTGCATTCATGTAATACTACTTTATACAACAAGTTCTTTACATGGTCTTACAATTCTGCTAAAATGAAGTAATTCTATTTCCATTTACAGTTAGTACTTTAATTCTTCTGCTTGAGTACAAGTTTTTCTCTCAGCTGATTTTTCTGACTTGTTAAATCCTGAATGAATTATTTCTTTAATAAAGTTCTTCATTCAGGATGTAACACTGTACCTTAATCAGCGATACAATAAAACTACTTTTTTTTCTTGTGTCTTCAGTATAGTGACGCTGTTGGGGATGTCGTGTTGTTTACCACAGGGAATGAGTTACTATCGCCAGGACTGAATGGCGTGGCGATAGTAACTCACAATTTGAGTAGGAGAATTAATAAATAATATATAATTAATTGAGAAATATATGTTTAAAATAATTATTTTTTTTAATAATGATTCAATGCGTTAATGATGCATAGCTGAAAATTGCCACGTGCTCCCCTAAGACCTTTCGCGTACCCCTGGAGGTACACGTACTACACTTTGAGAAACAGTTCTAGAGCATATACATACAGATATATTTTTTTTAATATCACTCCTGCACAAGACACTGTATATCCTATAGCAAATCAATTCTATGTGCTGTTGGCAGTCATGGAAAAAGTAATCTGTTGATATTCTTTTAAAAGAACTAGAGATTGCAGTCTTCGGGAGATACTTCATGAGAAAAGCTGTTCCAGAGTACAGACGGTAGAACAAAGATGGTGAGTAGTAGTAGGTCAGCAATTCAACTGCGAATAGACGTTGTTGAAAGTTATGAGTGAAAAGTGTACCAAGGATGTTATTGAAAAATCTTGGAATGAGTGTCAGTCAGAGAAGATTGATCTTGTCTTAACTACCAAACTGAGCATTATGAAAGGTAAAAGAAGAACCAAGTTTCTGAGAAAAGACAAAATTGTGTTTTGGAAGCATTGAAGGTATGTTTTCATGAACATCTTAGGTAATAGATGAAAATAATTGTCATAAAAATGTGTACATCTGTGCTGCAGTGGGATTTAAACATGGCTTCTAGGTTGGATAGTGGAAATGGTATACACTCATCCAAACAGCCTAGCAGACATACTGTGCCATGAATCAAACCCATGGAAATGAACTCTTAACGAGGCACCTGCCTTTCATTTAGGAGGACTTATCAAGCAGTTCTTGATAAGTTTTAATGTTTGTAACACTAGTTACAGCAAACCCACCAGGAGAACAAAATCATTAGCTCTGTGTTAATAACATTAGGAGAGATCTAAATGGAATATGCAGTGATTTGAGATAATGATACATTATACACACAAGAACCTAAAATTAATTATATGTCAAGAATTCAGCCCAATGCAAGAGGCTATATTTGGATTACTCTGCAGATTTGGGCTGGTATTTGTGATTTTGGAAAGGGTCAAGAGAAAAATGCATGGAAAAGCTTATGTTTTCACAGTACATGTTATTTATTTTCAATGGTATTGATGAAAACACAATGATAAGAAAATAATATTAACTTATTTGCTGATGTTTCGTTGGTATTGTATCATATTGTATCATAGGGCGTCAGTTTAATGCAGCAAAATGTATGGTCTTGAGGTTTGGGAAACATCGATGGGAGGCTGCATACTCAACTGGAGAAGCTGTATTGGAGGAAGTGGGGGAGACAAGAGATCTGGGGTGATGATTGATAGAAAACCGAAATTCAGGTAGCATATTGCAAAGGTGGTGAAGGTAACCCAGAGGATTGCTGCAATTATGAGAAGGACACTGACCTGCAGAGATAAGAGGGTTATCATTCCGTTGTATAAGTCTCTGATCAGACCACACTTGTATTATTGTTCTCAGATTTGGTCCCCAGGATTTGAAGGGGATAAATTAACTGTGGAAAGGATACAAAGATAGTTTCAGGACTGTACAAGCATAGTTATGAGGATCGGCTGAGGGAATGTGGACTGCAGAGTTTGGTGGATAGAAGAGGGAGAGGTGATATGATTGAGACTTTTAAACTGTTGAGAGGTGGTTACAGGGTTGACACTGGGGAGTTCTTTCGCTTGGTTGAACAGCGGGAAGGAGTGATGACGAGGCCATCCCTGGAAGTTACGAAAGGAAACTGTGAGCAAGAGGGTAAGGAGTGGTTTCTTTGTGTGGAGGGTGGTTGAACCGTGGAATGCATTGCCTGATGGAGTGGTGGGAGCCAGAACGGTCAATGAGTTTAAGGAGTGGTATGACAGACTTTATGTTCTTAGGAAGGACCTCCCACGATGAGTCTTTTGACTCCATAGAGGGCCTGAATAATAATAATAATATCCAGAATCTTCAGAGCATAAAAACAGTTTGTCACAGTATGCGAAACAACATTTGGTATAACAGTGACACTAGTTTAAAAAAAAATTGTAACGGACAACACGAGGAAATAAAGTCCTAATTAGGCACCATTCTATGTTGGAAAAAGAGAGAACAAATATTAATTAATCTTTCCCAGACTTTTGGTAAATTTATACAGCCATACTTGTTGAGGTTTGGTGTATGTTTTAAAGCTTCTGTTGATTCCAAAAACAATCTGAATTATGACTTCTCTGTAGTGCTTTTTTCTTCCAGTTGATCCTGTGCGAAGTGGTATGCAAAGCATGGTCTGCTAGACCTGATTTGCCATAATGATAGTTCCAGATGTATTTTTGATGTTCACCATGGTGGATATCAACAAGTCTTCCTGTCTGTCCCTAGTAAGCCCGGGCACAAGAACAGGGCATTTCATAAACTCCTAGATGTGATAAAGAAGAGTGTGTCCTTGGGTGAATGGATGAGAGTTGCCAATTTGACATAAGGTTTAAATACGTTGCATAGCTGATATTTATTGGGTGCTCTAGATATCTTTTCAGATGTGCCATGAATGTATGGTGTGGTAAGCAATGGAGGAGATTTTTGGGGAGCATTTAGTATTTTTTTCCCTATCCTATGGCTATTATAGCTATTGGCTAAGAATGTGTGATGTGAGTTGAGCAGTAAGAGCATTGGAACAAATAGCACTAGCTCTCTGTTGATCTGGATGATGGTGTGACTGTTTGTACAAATATCTCCCTATATGTGTGGGTTTTCTATAAACAGAAAAAGATAAGGAACCATCTGGATGCCATGTGATTAGTGTATCCACGAAGGGCAGACAGTCATCATTAGCTTCCTGTTTCATTGTGAACTGGAGTTTAGGGCATAAGCTATTTAAATGCACTAAAAAATCCAATGTGTCTGGACCATGTGGCCAAATAGCAAACATAAACATAGCATAGTCAGCCCACTGGGTTGAGAGTGGCTGTATTCATAGCTAGCTTTTCCAAGTGTTCTATGTAGAAATTGGCTGAAGATGGAGAAAAAGGTGAGCCCATTGCCTGTCCCAACTAGTTGTTTGTATATATCTTCCCTTTCCATGTAAAATAACCTGCATGTACTGTACATTTAAATCGAGGTTTCAATTAACGATACATTTATGAATAGTGAAAGCGATATAAGATTTTAACAAAAATCTGAGAAACAGTCATTTTAAGATCTAATTAATATTTGTTTCCAATTTTCTAACATAGTGGAATTAGGAATTTAGTTCCTGCTGTCCATTACAATTTTTTTAAACTAGTCCCACTGTTATACCAAATTGTTGTTTTGCATACCGTGACACGCTGCTGGATATAATACCAGCGAAATATCAGCAAGTTAGTTAATAAATATTATTTTCTTATCATTCTGTGTTATCATCAATGCTATTGAAAATAAATAACATGGTCTAGAGAAAAGTGATTAGTGTTAAGTAAAGTAGAATTTCAGTATAAAGAACAAACTGAGTGAATCCAACAGAATCATTGTGTAGCCATTTCCTTTATCCAGCTCTGCTGTTACTCTATTATAAAAAAAAATAGCAAATTACTAAGACATGACTGACCCTTCACAAAGCCATGTTGCCCCTCATACAGGTATCACATCCAGGGACAGAAGGAAGAGAAAAATGATTGAAATTTAAGTTGAAAATAGGCATTTGTACCAGATGAATGCAAAAGAGATTTTTTATAGAGTGGAGCAGAAATGATTATCCCTGGAAATTTTTGTAAGGAAATAATACAGGTTTTTGACTTAGTTGATGGGTTAGTGGAATGCATTGCTTGAGAAGTGTGTATAGAAACAATAAATATTATTATTATTATTATTGTATGGGTGCCTCCATTGAGTTCGAAGACTCATCACAGGATACTCGAACTATTTACACAATTTATCATACCTCTATTTGAACCCATTCTACTTATTCACAACTTTCCCAAGCAAAAAATCTAGTCCTCACACCCCTACTAACCACACCTTTATTCAACTTCCAGGGATGGCCCCCTCCTGCTAAGTGCTGAAACATTTCCTGTGCATCAATCCTATAAAACCTTTTATGCAACTTAGATGTTTCTATCATATACCCCCTTTTTCTGTTATCAACCAACTTTTGCAATCCATGTTCATCGGGAACATTTCACAGGCCACCACTCACCATCTTGGTCACTCTCTGAATCTTCTCCACCACTTCCTCATCCCCATGAAATGCAGGAGACCAGACTTGAGCACACTAATCCAAATGTGGATGTATCAAGGCCTTATAACAACTACAACTTCCAAATAACAACTTCCTTATCTCTACTTGTTAATGTGTTTTTCAATAGCCAAGTAATCTTATGGGCTACTGAAAAACACATTAACAAGTAGAGATAAGGAAGTTTAGAGATAAGGTGGTAGACAGAGAGAACTTTAACTCTCTGTCTACCACCTAAATATCTAGCTTCCATCTATTTCCTGAAGTACAGTGCCATCAATGTGATACACAGCTTGTAATCTGTTTATCCCCAAATTCTGTCAAATGCCTTTGCATAATCCAGCAGAATCATTGTGTAGCCATTTCCTTTATCCAGCTCTGCTGTTACTCTATTATAAAAAGAGAGTAAATTACTAAGACATGACTGACCCTTCACAAAGCCATGTTGCCTACCCCTCATACAGTATCATATTTTTATCCACCCATTCTTGAATTCTTCTTTTGACCAATTTTTCCATTACCACCATGCCTGAGATAATGATTGGTCTATAATTTGCTAACTTAAAAACTTAAATTAAAAAGCCTAGTCAGAGGCATTGCCAGCTCCCTTGCACATTCTCACAAAACCCAAGCTGATATCCCATCTAATCCCACAGCTGTATTTACATAGAGATTCTGCAATATCCTAAGAACTTCCAGTTCATCCACCTCTGTTCTCACATTAGCATCTCTCACATATGTTAATAAAGCAGTTTAAACAGGGTTTGCTCTTCAAACCCTGTTTAAAGCACTCTGATAGTATTTCCTTGGAGTAATGATGATA
This sequence comes from Typopeltis vanoorti, assembly GCF_054136105.1. Classification (NCBI taxonomy): domain Eukaryota; kingdom Metazoa; phylum Arthropoda; class Arachnida; order Uropygi; family Thelyphonidae; genus Typopeltis; species Typopeltis vanoorti. The sequence goes on from NC_143566.1 coordinate 102,684,182, forward strand.
ATTGAAAAATGCAACAGTTGTTCAGTAAGTATTTTGTTGAATACATTAAGAATCAGTAAATAAGATCTGACTTCTCTCATCCTTTTGTCATATCCAAAGTTAACCCACATCTTTGATCTATATTGCTTCCTTTAGTGATTATTAACAACTTTCTGTGGAATTTTCAGTCTCATCATGGGATGTTCAATCAACCAGGAACATCATATTGGACCTTAAACCATTCAAGTTTGTGGCATTCATGCCTCTAGTACAGTTGGAAGAACGACAGGACTGTGCTCATGAGTTAGAAAAGACCTAAGTTTGATCCTCATTGTGACATGAGGAATCTTTACAAGCCTTTCAATTGACTGAGAGTGACCCAATCTTATGTGTAGTTAGCTCCTGGAAAATGTGGCATTTCATCCCCCACTCATAGACAAATTGTCCTGAGAACATAACACAATTCACAGACAAAAATAATATTATAACCAATAGTAGCATTATTCTAATTACAGTAAACTCCATGGAGTCAGCAGACTCAATTTGGGCAAGGCCCACTCAACCAGTAATGCCATGTAAAAAATCTACTCCTCACAATGTTGTTTACCACATCTTTTTACGACTTCAAGGGATGGTATCTCATTCTTCCCATGTTCAAGCCCACTCTATATTATATTTTAATTTCATAAAATGGTGCTATACTTGTCTGTGTAGAACTTAAATTTATAATACATTTTCTCATCTGCTCCCCATATCCATCATTCTGTAGCCTTTGGATACTACTCCAGTTACTCATTTTTTTTCATCACAGCAGAAAGAAACCAGACCACCAGATTTTTGCACAATGCCCACGTGGAGTCTAATCAAGGATTTTTTTTTTTTAGTTATACAATCACCCCTTGCTTCTACTTTTCAGTGTACTCTTTTTGCACTTAAAGCCTTTGTCAGGCATCACTCCCAGATCCAAACTTGTGTCTGCCCATAGTGCTTCCAACACTACGTTACACAGACTTGGCACTTTTCACCCGAAGCCCAATACCCTCTATTTATTAACATAATCACTTATTACCTGCCCCATCTTTGCATTATAAATTAATAGTTGATTATTGCCTTGAAAATTCCAAGCTTTATGAAGTTTGAATTTTCTCTCTGTCGCTAAGTCATCATCATCAAATTCCTGTTATATACCCTCAAGGGGTGTACAGGATATATATATTAGTACTACATGAAAAATTTACATCATTACTAACTTCCTATCAACAATTTTCCGACAAATCAGTCTGTTACCTGTCAAGACGCCAACATTATCCGATGTTATATTTCTATCTTCTAAGGCACTTTTTACTGTGTCAATCCACCTATATCTTGGTCTTCCTCTGAGTCTTTTTCCTGCAAATCTGGCAATGAACACTTGTTTTGCTAATCTTTCCTCTCCCATTCTGTTTAAGTGACCATACCAGCTGAGATTAGCTCTGCTAACGCATTCTTGGATGCTAACAATATTAAGTTCTTTCCTAATATCCTCTTTTTTAATATCATATTGCCACAGATCTTAATATCTGTTCATGCCCCTAATCTTTCTGAGGACTCTCATATCTGTGATCTCTAGTCTTTGGTCAAGTGTTTTATTTCTAACCCAGCTCTCAGATCCATAAGTTAAAATTGGTTTAAACACTGTCTTGTATCCATCTAATTTAGTGTTTTCACTAATATCTCTCTTATTCCATATAAATTTATTCAGTTGACTTCCTACCATACCAGCTTTGTTGATTCTATTGTCTATTTCCATATTTAATTTACCATCTTCACTAAAAATCGTGCATAAGTAGGTGAAATGTTTTACTTGTTCTATAGGTTCTCCATTCACAATGTTGTTGATATTTTCAATGTTTCAGCCTGTTTTCATTGTCTTTGTCTTTTTAATGCTGACCTTCATACGAAATCTATTACAACAGTTATTCAATTTAGTCAGGATATCTTGCAGACTTGTACTGGATTTATTTAGAAGTCTAATGTCATCCGCATAAAGTAGAACTGAGATTAACATCTCCAATTTTGATATCAGGTTTAATACCATTTTCCTTCATAATGTGATTTATATAGATAATGGATTACAAAGGGAATAATGTACATCCTTGTCTGACACCAGATTTAACATTAAACCACCTACCTGTGCTTCCTTCAATTCTAACTGCTGACTTACAACTCAAATAAAGACTATAAGTATTGCTTGATATAATTAGCATCATATAACTGTTGTGTTTTGAGTACCTTCTGTCTTGTTATATTCCCATGATTTCTCAACTATCTGTTGTAAACTGAACATCTATTCCTGACAGCCTCTATTTATTCTGAATCCAGCTTGTTCTTCACCAAGCTTCTCTTCCACAATCCTTCTCAACCATTTCTCAACTTGCATAAATCTTACCAGGAACACTCAGTAATGAAATGCCTCTGTAATTCTCACATTCAGTTTTATTTCCCTTTTTATATATGGGTACTATTAGAGCTCTACTCCAATCACCTGGAATTAGTCCCTCTGTCCAGGCATTCTGAACTATGCAATGCAGCCACTTTAACATTTTTTATACCTCCATACTTCAGCATTTCTGATCAAATATCTACTTCTGCTGTTCCACATTTCAGGCTTTTGATGGCTTTATCTACTTTAAGTATGGACATGTATTCCTGACTGCATGCCAGGTCAGTGTTTTTTACCCCTGTGCTGTAATCACTGCTTGTTTCATTTAGCAATTTTTTGAAGAAATTACTCCATACTTCAAGGATGTTGTTTTCTCCTGTTTTCATGTCACCTGTATCATTTCTAATTCCTTTTACAGGACTCTTTCCTCCATTTCTGAGCTTCTTCAACAACATCCAGAATATCTTGCCATCTTCTTGATATTTATTTTCTGTGTTTTTACCAAAGTCTTCCCATGACTTTTGTTTAGCAGTTTTACACCGTGTTTAGCTTTCATACATTTGTTTCTGTATTCTCCAAGCACAAGCTGGCTTATTTGCTAGGAACTTTTGATATGCTTTTTTCTTTTCCTTCACTGCCTCTTTAACTTCCTGTGTCCACTATGGAGTTCTGATTTTTCTATCCTTACAGACAACCTCACCACTTGCTTCTCTGGCTAAATCAATCAGTGTTTTCTTCAAGACTTGCCACTGAATCAAGGTTCCTGTTATCAAACTCTCTCATTTTTCTTGAATAATGCTTGTGTATTTTACCCTACAGTTCACATCTGACAGCTGTTCAACTTTTATTCACTTTAAAACTTTCTTACATGATCTTCTTTTCAATATGAAATTCATTTTTTTTATCCTGCTCAAGACTAAATGGTGATCACTTCCAATTTCAAATCCTGTGTTCACTCTGCTGTCCTGCAGCAGGGAGAAAACATAAGCTTGAACAATAATATATATAGAATAAAAGTCAATGAGACTTTTCTTATTCCTTGCCTCTTCTCTTCATGTGAATTTTTGTACATTTTATGTTGGAACATTGTGTTAGTAATAACCAGTCCATGTCCTGAATAGAAATTTAACAGGTGTTTGCCATTATTATAAATTATATATTTAGTTTAATCCTTTATCCAAGTGTAAGCAAACAAAGTTTGCGCCTGAAGTATCTTCAGGACTGGGGCAACTCGTGGCAAAGGTTGACTGAGTGCTCATCACTTTCCTTAGTATCCCATAATGCAAAGCACATCTCTTTGTGGACAAGTATAATGCTATGCATTATGGGAAAGGTCACTACCAGGACCTGTTTTGACCTTTATTGAGGTCTCTTCAGTGAAAGCCATACCCAGAGGTGATACCGTAATGCATAATGCCCTTCCCATAATGCATAACAGTATACATCTCCACAAGGAGATGTACTTTGCATTATGGGATGGTAAGGGAAGTGATGAGAACTGAATCCACCTTTGCCACGAGTTGACCAGTCCAGAAGATACTTCAGGTGCAAACTTTGTTTGCATTCACTTGGATCAAGGATTAAACTAAATATGTGATTTATAGTCTAAACAAGTGAAAAAAACTTCGAACATTTGCCATTATTATTAGCTTTGCTCTTTTCCCCAAATTTTTCCAAAATATTTTTGTATGTCTGATAATCATTTGGGATCTCTGAGACATTGTTGATGGAGGTTGATATAATAACATTAATTGAAGTAAAGATAGGAAAGGAAAGTGTTGTGGTGCAGTACTGTTATGATAAGTGACTTATGTCCCCTAAGAGTGGATGATTTGGAAGGCAGTGATACTAATGGTTTTGAAAGCATATGGTGTTAGGTAGAAGTGGCCATGACAGGATATTTAGTTGGGTGTTGCTATAAACCAGGGAGAGCTCTGGGTGGGGAGCAGGAGATGTTTAGGCAGTTCAGCTTGGCAAGTGCAAGAAGAATGATTGTTATGGGAGATTTTAACTACAGCAGTTATAAGCTGAGAAGAGGAAAATGAATGTAGTAATAAGGGGATGGAATTTCTAGAATTCCTGAGGGACAAATGTCTTAGGCAACATGTAATAGAGGGAACAAGAGGTTCAAGAGTTTTGGATTTGGTCACAGCATCAGAAGAGCTGATAAGTGAGATGACATCTCTCCCACTAGTTGGAGAGAGTGATCATGTGTTTTGACTTGGAAGATGAATAGACATCCAGGTGTATCAAAGAATAGGGAACGTATGTGTAGTTATAAGGCAGGTGATTATAATAGTCTTAGGTATCAACTAGTGGAAGTTCCATGAAGGGCAGAATTGGAAGGCCAGGATATTATTAGTGCTTTCAAAATTGTGAAAATATATTTGTTAGCAGCAATAGTAAGCTGTATTCCATGAGTGAAGAAGCAGACACAATTTGGTATAAAGCAGATGACAAACAATATCAAACAGGAACTGCAGTTGAAAAAGAGAATATGGATGAGATATAAGGAGAGAGGTGGAGGGCAGATGCACAAAGAATATAAGATGCAGGCCAGGAGAGTGACCAGTATGGTGAGGAAAGCAAAACTGGAATATGAGAAGAGATTGGCACTAAGATCCAAAGAAAATCTTAGGGAATTTTTTAGCTATGTGGCCAGTAGGAGGAGAAATGATTGTGGAAGAATGACATTGCGGGATAAAAATGGGAATAGAGTGACTGATGCAGAGGACATAGTGGAGTTGTTCAATGAGCACTTTATTAGAGTATTTCATCCTGGAGATGAAGGTT